>NC_136653.1:5492960-5827960 GCF_949748355.1 Melanostigma gelatinosum
CAGATGATGGTTATTGTCCTCCCCCCTGGGTTTCAGGCCTAGTTGGTAGTCCCGCTGGACATCAACCTTAATCCCCCGGAGGAAGGTCCTGCTATACCCCTGACGTCTCCTTTTCTGAGCCACTTTTCTGAAGAAAATCTTTGAAGCTATGTTTACTTTCACAAAATCCACTTTTGGCCTCCTCTCTGCCTGAAACGTCGTTTAAGAGCATAAAAAAGTGACAATGCCAGTAAAGTGCTGAAAGCTGCAGATATTCATCAAAATGACATCAGACTGTGAAATCAACTGTCCTGAGCCACTTTTCTGAAGAAAATCTTTGAAACTATGTTTACTTTCACAAAATCAACTTTTGGCCTCCTCTCTGCCTGAAACACTCCTCTTAATTTGTTCAGACCCGCCCAAAACAATTCTATAAATGGTTATCATTAATTTCCTCAATTCACGTTCACTCTTCATCCACTAGATGGCAGTATTAATCCACGCTGGCCTCCGGTTCGCCGCTAACCCACTTTCTGATCCAGCACAGGAGTTGAACAGATCCTGTGTTGGTAAAGGCTCAGCCATGGACATTTCGTCTTTGTGCCTATGGGGGACTCAGCTGCCTGTTGTCACTCTTGGCTGGAAAGCAGCTTAGCCCGAGGCTGTTAAAGGCTCCTGATGCCGCCTTTGACAACAAATAACACTGCCCGTCGGTGGGCTCAGGGCAGCTGGTAGCCATGATACATACTGTAATACACTCGATCTGTTTGCATGTCCAATCCCCGATGATTTGTCCACTTAAATTGCACACGCTGTCACGGAGCAAATCCAGATTATAACCGCATGTGACCGCAACGCAATGCCTGAAAAATACAGTGTGTTGTATACTTAAGGAACATTTTAAAAAAGTCCAGAAGTTGAGAAGTCAGGATGTTTTTAGACCTCTTGAGTAATGAGAAATAGTTGCCAGCGCGTGGGCGAGGTTTGAAAAGTGAGAATTCAACTGAGGTGATTCCTCATGTTGTTGGTTCTCATCAAGCGTATGAATACATTATAATAAGGGGTGTCTATTTGATCCCGACACCGTTGTTTATGCGAAGATCTTCACCACCCATTTATTTTTCTCTACATATATATATATATATATATATATATGTAAATGGGACATGCACAGTCGGGACCTTCACAGGGACCATTAAAGAGACATCGTACCGTCAATATTGTGTGTATTATGTAAATCCTGAAGCCTGTATTTATTCATCAGAAAAGCTTTCAATAACGCTCTGTTTTTGCTGAGATGGTGAAATCCGTATGAGTGTACAACCTAAACCCCGACACATCTGTTCCTGACTGCTAGTGGAAGAATTAATACATCAAGTCCTCATGTCATAAACAAAACTCGTGCATAGTGTGCCAGTGCAGTCAGCAGAGTACACACGTACCTCCCTTTGGAGGGCGCCCAAGAGACCCTGTAATTATTCACTACTGGGATGTAACACTGAAACTGTGGTTGGACATGATTCTGTGCCATTGTTGCACCTTGAAATTGGGCTTCACTCAAAAGTTGTTTTTTTCTTCCTGTGGCTCAGACTTTAAGTAGAAGATCCCTTAACGTTAATTCTCAGGTCAAAATCTCTATTTGTCTCAATACTTTGATCGAATATCTGCAAAACTAATGACATCCCTATTTGCCTTAGCTGAAGTTTGTATGGCACTAACTTAAAAAAACTGTTAGCATGCTATCAAAATAAACTATACCATCAGCTTGTTACAGTGGCGGGCCGTGCATTTTATACCTGGGCCTTCACTGCTGGTCCTGCAGCTGAAATAACACCTTACAACCACATTGTGGCACCACAGCTCATTTTTAAAGCTGTAACTATATACGTCTTCGAGCATTTAGAGAATGCAAAAGCCTAAATTCAGGAAAATATAATTTTCACAGCTGGTCTGGCTGTGGGATTCACTGTCATTCCTTAACGACAAGCCACGACCCAAAGAGATGACCACAAGATTTTACTTTCACAACTTGAACATTGAACGTACTGCTCTGCAGTGTCTTTCCTCCTCTCAGCACCCTCTGTCATGGTGCAGCTCAACTCAGTCAGAATGCATTTTGATTGGCTGAGCTGCGTCACGTGATGTGATTCACTACCCATCAGCCTCTAATGGCTGTTCAATTTCGTTTCACGATAGTCACGTGCTCACCTACTCACCAATCACAGCACACTCTGCACCTAGTGGGAAAGCTACAGACGAACATTGAGCGGCATGTAATGCTGACGTCATTATAGGCCGGCTAGCAGCCGCTGACACGTCAAAGAATACGCCCAACATGTCAAACTAAAGATTTGATTGGTTGAACACTATGACAATCAACAATATCGTCCCCATTCACTTTAATCTGTACTGGCTGCAGGTGAGAGTCTGCAGGCCTCTGGCTCTGTTCTTATATAGAGACACAGAGGTGAGATCTGATTGGATAAAATCTCTACTTAAAACAAGCTGCATTGGAAGCAGAGCAACTGAGGAAGACAGTAGCTGTGCAATGAGAAAATAAGATAATGGGAAAATAGTTTTATATATTATAATACATGTAGTGTATTAAAAAAAAAAAAAAATTATAAAATATATTATTTTTATTTTTTAAATATATATAGCTTTGTGATTCTGTTTAGGCCAGCAGAGAAGGCCTTGCAGGCCCTGACGGCCGCCACTGGCTTGTTAGCATTGTTATTGTCAGCATGTTGACATGCTGATGTAGGTTAAAGTGCCATGGTGCAGCCTCACACAGCCTTTAGCATGGCTGCAGACTCTTGTTTGGCAGCCTGGTCCGAGGGCGTCAAATACCGACAAACAAGACTACCGCCGGTGTCAGTATGAGATGCAAGGGGCCTTCAACTAATTCCAATGTAAACCCACCCGCTTCAGTAAACAGAGCAACGGACGTAGGAGCGAGAAGTGTGATTTGGACATTTGACGTGAAACCAAAAGTTGAGTGATTCTTACTGAAGCTGTCGGCGAGTCATGTGACTTCACACCGGTAGCTTACGTTTTTGTTTCAAACCTTAACTGATGTCGGGAAAAATCATGTTGCGTTTGGGTACCATCCAACCCTGGAGACGCTGTGTGACGCTGTGTGACCTTCATTCATTTGGATGAAGTAGATAGTGTTTTTTTAGAGCAAAGAAAAAGAAAAATTTGACCGAAACCACAACATCAATAGTGTAAGACAGTGTAGAGATTGATTTTTAAGTATTCCTCCACTAACTACTCAGTCAGGGTGGACACTGATCATTTTAATGAGAAGCACTGGTCCACCTGATGATACATAAAACACCCCTGCTGTGATGGATCAGGAAAATAAAGAAGGGCTGTTGAGAGAGTATTTGATGATGTTACATTTATTCGGAGTGATTTCGATTGAGACCGTGTTTCGGTGTTGGGAGGATATATTTTGCTGAGAGAGGATTTTCCCCACACACTGCCGCTCTGATTTAGCTGTTGTTCCAGGGCACTGTTCTCTGAGCTACAGCGCTATTTTTCAAATCCCAGTGAGTAAGCCAGCACTCTCTCAGCTTGACTTTCATCTCATATCTCCTCTTGCCCTTCTTTTCGCGACACCTCGTGAAACCGTACCTCCGAACCCACAGCAAACTCTTCGGCCTCCTCCCAGCTTCAGCTGACGCTGAATCGGGGCCCTTGCCATCGTGAGTGAGCATGCGTGCTAGCAGACACCGCGAGGATGTCACGCATTAGGCGGGACAACGACCCGTCTCGCTGAAGTGCTCCTTCTCCTCGGGCTGTGCGGTAATTGCGCCACAAATCACAATGACTGCCGGAGGAGGAAGTGGAGAGACAGCGGGCCTCAGCGCCACTCACCATATGGGAGTGGGTTGCCATAGCTACGGATGCACTTCAACTTGCTGGGAATGAAATTAGTCTCAATTAATGCTAATGATCAGCCAACATGCATGCGTATCGCTCGATTGCAGCCACACAAATGCACACACTTTCAACAAATGTATCTTTAAGGCAGAAAAACAAGCATTTTCTTTTACGTCTGTGGCTAATAATCACACATTCTCCTATTTATTTACTGTGACATGCAACTTTCTGTCCTGTGTAGTTGAACTGTCTGGTTACACAAGGACCTGAACCCACACTCTGAACGCTACAGGTCTTTAAATAGCTGTTGATTGTTGCACTAGAATAGCAGCGTTCCCGCGGAGCCTCAGTGGGTGGCGGATGATATTCTCCACGTTCTCTCAGTTCTCGTTATTGATGGCCTGCTCCTTGGCATCACCCACTGACAGGAACATTTCTTTTAGGCAATTTGATTAGATAAAAGCTGCTTGAGTTGACTATGTTGAAACTCTTAAATTGAAGTGTTAATAAGCAGAAAAACACAGGTCACGATGCAAACGCTTGGTAATGAGAACGTTTCAAGGCACATAGGATGTGAGAGTGCAATCAAAATAGCCAACTTCCTGTCTTCCTTTCATGGGATTTTGACTGATGGTGCGCAGCATAACATAAATTTGTTGTGGGTGGTTTAAACTCTCCCTCCTTCTCTGTCTTCATCTCTCCCTCTCAGTGGGTGTTGGACATTTCTCCATCAAGAGCAGTGCTGTAACACAGTTTGAACCTGCATCCCACACCTTGTAAAGGACACGTGAATGTGTTCCACATGCAAAAGTGGCCTTTTTAATAAAACATATCCACAGAAATTAATTTGTGGCAGCAGTAGTGCTGAGAGAATTGCATAGAGTGGAGGAGGGGGGAGCGGAGGAGGAATAAAAAGTCTTCCAGTCGCACTCCATGATGCCTCTCAAGGACACAAGCAGAATTCCTCTGAGACACAGCACTTGTTTGGAGAAACTTCTTTCTCGAACATGATTCTCTTTACTACCCTCCTCACATAAATGCAGCCCAGCAAGGCGCAATGAACCACGATAAGTCAAACACAGAGCGGAGAAACAAGTGCTGATGCATACGTAAAAGAAAAAGAAGCACCAGTCTTTGATATATTGTGTTTTGTTTGGAATGTGTTCAATTCCGAGGAAGTTTAATGGTTCACTCGGGAGCCTTTGTAGATTCTAATGTCGTTACATTTATAAAATTCAAGGCAACTTTATTCTGATCCGTATGGATTTTCAAAGGCAGATAAAGTCTTTGAACTTGCCATTTTAATACCAAAGCCTTTTTTTTTTCTTAACATTTATTTAGTATTAAAAAATGGACTTGTAAACAGCACATTCTACAATAAACAAACTTCATCTCATCCGTTATGCGACATAAATCAGTGGTTTTCAAAGTCTGACAACTGCGCCCCCACAAACACCCCCCATTTTGGCAAATTAGTACTGTTGAAAGTATGCCGAGTCGGTATGTGTGGATTTGATTCAGTTATGAGTCTCAGGAGGACTTTGATTTTTGACACAAGGGTGTCACAGCCTCCGCTGCTTAATTTCTTTCACTGTTCCAATAACATACGCAGATTGTACTATAAATGTGCATCAGGCTAAAACAATGGGTGGTGTATTGCATATCGGTTCCCAGAGGGTTACCTTGAACACTGAACTTTTCTGATCGCAGCAGGAGACGCTGCCCCCTGCTTTCTGTCCCTCTGACAGAGTCTGAAGGACAGAAAGGACAGCAGTCCCACACAGTCTTGTTTTCAAGGAAGAACTTTTGTCACAGTCAGTGTACATGGTCCCAAAACCGTTCTGATTCTTTTACAGCTCAGCCTCTCCGCATGTACAAGAATAATACATTTATGAAATAAACTCATCATATAAGAAGCCACAGAGCAATATAAACAACGTTATGGCTCTCTTACCCCTCAACTGTCCTGATCTGTATTCTGGGTAATTAAGTGCTTGAATCTTACACGGTTTTGATTTGCTTCCACTGTGTAACAATGCAGAATGTACATTCAAATGCGGTGCACACGTTCATGCTACTAGTTCAAGTTTCCAGCCAGGTTTTAAAAGGTACAGGTTAGGTCTCGAGATGTAGCAGTTTTGAGCTCAAACATGAAAGTTATTTTATTATGTAAAACCAGAGATATACTGTATAAATCATTCTTCCTTTGTGCATAAAGAAGAGGAAGTTAATATAGCAATGTACATAACTTAAAATAATGTGTTTTCCCCCCTGCAGAGCACCCTTAGCTCACTCCATCTCATGTATTGGGTAGAATCATGGAGAGAACTATAGTTTGTGTCTGCATTGCTATATTTAAAAACCCACAAACCCATATCCATGTTCTAGAGAATAACTATTAAACTAACGTATTGTTTCTAGAGATTCACTACTTGTTGCTGGAAAGAACTTGTTGCTGAAGTGGATATTAAGACAATTGGACTTCACTCTCAGAAATATGGCTGTTTTAGCTATTATTGCCAGAAGATGCTGTATTATATAAAATATTATATTCCATCCATTGAATGCAAGCTGTTATTGTCCTCATATGACAAATGTAATATAACAAACAACAAAGCACAGCTCTGGATGGCTGCCAGCACACTGCTAAAGTCACATTAGTCTCACACATTAAAACATGTTTTTCTTCAAGGACACTTGCACTCTGCGGGTTTCTTTTTTACTTTCACTTCCACACTTTTGCCTCACATTGCTCATGTACAACAATTCCTCATAGTCACTTGTACATAATGGCGACCGTATTATTAGATATTCCCTTTGGCCAGCAGATTGAATAGAACAGTCTATTCTTCCAGTATCTGTTCCTAATGACTCAGCCTTGCCCCGTGGTTACTAATGGATACAAACCCACTCTACATACTAATTACTGCACGCTGTGAACTCGAGTGATGATTCATCCGTTTGTGATTACCAGAAGATTGCAGTAAACTCATAGCATGAGTCACCTTTAACATCAATGATTCCTGCTCACATACTCGAGCTCATTTATATTGGCAAGAGAATTTTAATTCGCTTTGCTCAGCTGTTGATACATTCGATCACAATTGCCCGGAAGGAACGAATCTCAAATGTTCCTCGTCAGTTTGGCTAAATATATAAAAATCACAAGGACACACAATTATTCTTGGTAATATCTTTCTATGAACATTTGTAATGTAAATTGAATCAGATTTGTATTGCTGTATGAGCTAGAAAAGCGATATAACAGCTCTGTACTCACCTCGAGGCATGGCTGCAGAATGATGCTGTTTATGTCACATCACAGTAGGCGCTATTGTCCGTTTTGGACATGTTAAGGACATCCAAGCCACGTTTACAACCGGGAAACTTTAAAATATTGAACTTGGCAGTTTTAGTTCCTTTTGTTTAAAGTTTTTAAATGTAAACCATGTTGAAGCTGCATTTTGTATGAATTGTGCCTTTCCTGAAAAAGCAAACAAATATGGATTCCTCACCACGGGCCAACGTTTGTCTTGAGTTGTCCAAAAACTCTGACCGGTGGTGGGTCTTCAACTGACCATTCATGAGGATGTTGGCAGCTGTGGTAAACGGCTCAGCTCTGAGTGTATGGACCACTCGCTGATTATAGACTGATTAGGGCATTGTATTAGCGTTTATTAAAAAGTGCAGAGAGAGAAAGTGCTAAAATGAGCAGCACTTTTCTTAGTCTCCTTGAAACTAAGAAAAGTTTTAAGGAATATAACTCTGAATACTTGGTGGAGGCGAATGCAAGACTGTATTCTATGAAGTGCGAGTAAAATGGTTAAAATCCTCCTTTTAATCTGACAGTTGTGCTTGACAGTAGTACTTTAGCACATAAAACACATATTTTAAACAACACTATAACTATGAACACTATAGCTGCAGCTACAGCTAACATCTGTACAGTTAGTTTCAGACAAATTAAAGGTGCCTTATGTAGTTTTCCTTGAAACAAGGTTATGTTTACGTTCAGTTTTACTCTCCAAAGATGCAAACAAACATGATGTAAAAACCTTGCTCCATAGCGCTACAACTGGTGGAAATTCACAATGCAAGGAAAAACGGAATTTGTCTTTATGACTTTCTTCATGAAATTCACTACTGTATACATACAATTAGATCAAATGAAAAAAACTATATCCAGCCTAATAATGTTGTGTTGAAGAACATATTATTATTGTCGCGAAAATGGCAATTTAGAAAAATGAGCATGGCCTAAATACATTTTCTAAAATGTACACAAAAAATATTTGAATGGTTTTGATTTGTAATAAACAGATGAATGAATCTGTCTTTTAACTTAAGAGAGGTTGTAATAAACAGGAAGACATGCGTTCCTTTCATTTCCAAATAAGTTGGCGAGATCTGGACCTTCCAAAATCTCATGAGGAATCCAGGCCGACTTATTGTCCAAAACCTGACCATCAATTACCTCGAAACGTTCAGTTGAGGCAAGCTTCTTGTGTATTGACAGGCTTGTTGATATCGACCCCCCCCCCCCGCAGTCCCTCGGCTCTGTGGGAAATTAATGAACTTCCTGTGAATTGATGATCGTATTTCTCACAGTGCAAATGTACAGCTTGGGTTTAATGATTTGTCACTCCTGCATTGTTTGAATCAATACTGTTTCTGCATACTTGCGTTGCCCCGTGTGTCTCCAACAAGCTGTGATCTGTCTTTCCTCCTCACAGGTATGGTTTCTGTGTTGGTCCCCTTTTGGCTAGCCGTGGGTGGTGAGCTGTTTATTCTTATCATATTCCTTCTCTGAAGTCCCCCCAAAACTCACCGTCTCTCCAGGCCTTGTAGACCGTCCTCAACCAATTTTACACCAACCCACACTGTGAGGAGCTCAGCTGAATCAATTATTTTTTATCTTTTTGACAGAATATTTACCAATATATATGACAAGACACTTATTATGTTACGTTAACAATACTGCTTGGACATAGCTGGTTTGCTCGTCGACAAGAGCCCCTTTTTCGTGAGCGTCGCTCATCCCTGTGTGCGACACCTTTAACAACCTGCCACATTGGACACACTCAACATCTATTAAGAGAACAATCTGCCATTTCTGATGACGTGACATGTGAAAATAAACTCCAGCATGCGGGCCGAGGAGGTGAGACGTGGATAGGGGAAGGAAAGGGCAATAGACCCCCTACTGTACACTTTAGTGATTCACGTCTGCTGTTGCCCTGACCTTTTATGCAAATGTATAATTAACCACATCAAAGATGTTAATAACAACATTATGAGTCAGTGTATCGGTACATATTATCTGGCTGAGCTGGAGAATAGAGTCTAAATGAAAAGGGGGAAAGGAATGAGCCAGCACACTGGAAATGCCAGCATGTTCCTGTATCTGCACAGGCAAAATGTTTAACTGCAGGGCTGATTTGATTTTTGCAATTCCCAAGCACGAGTTTTACTCTGAAATCAATCACCCTCCGCACAGTCAGGCCACCTTACACCGGAGGGGTATTGTATCAGTAGATTTAAAACCATGGTCACAGCTGTAGCTGATAATCCTGCTTTAATTAATTCATATCATTTACGATTCAAATGGCAACTGTGTTTTGTAGTAGACAAAGTATTTGCAGCATTGGCCACAGTAGCAGAATAAGTGGTAGAAGTAGCAGCTGCAGTATTCATGTAATAATAATACTTATTAGAAGTAGTAATAATAATTATAAGAGCTAGACAAGGCGATTGCTGAAGAAATTGCAGTGTGAATGCTGGATGCTGAAAAGCAGACGCTGCACTGCATTACTAGCTTAAATGCGTAAGAAGAAGGTGAAGTCGTAGGAATAGTTGGAAAAGTAGGAATATGTTTAATTATTATGGATGTCACTGAAAAGTTGACTAAAACCAATAATGTATGAAACGTGTGCAACATGTTATGGGTTGATAAACTGAGGCTATGCTGCCTTAAAAGTTGAAGAACAATAATGTATGAAAGATGTGAAATATTTTAAGGATTGAATGGAGTATGAATCAGTTGATACAAGTTGTGTGAATAATTGGAAAAGTGCAAAAAGGATGAAGGATGCAAAATATGTAATTAGCAAAGTTCAAAGGTGAGGACTTAAAATAGATGTACCGAGAAGGAGTTAAAGTTTCCTTTTAATTTCATTTGTTGGAAAAAGGATAAAACATCCGCTGAGGTCTATGCCGTGGCAAGAATTGGACTCTGAGCACTTGTGTTTTGGAAAAACTAGGTGGATGCCTAGTTTCCTGTTTATGTATAGTGAGGGCTTTTATTTTGATAATTCTCATCCTGAGCTTCCTGTTAAGATGTTTGTAGGAAGTGTCTGCTCACTTGTGCTGAAAATGTGTTGCCTTGAAGTGAAAAACTCAGTCAAGCAATTTATTTTGTTCATAAGGTGCCAGTATAAGAATATGAAAGCCTCTGTTTTCTGAGCGGATTAATGTTTTCAGTTAAATGCCTCGAGGTTCATAGAGCCATGGAGGTCACCTTGCTATGGGAAGGCATGAGACTTGTAAACTCCAGTATTGAAGCTCATGTCAGTAATTCACATTTTTACACACTTGTTAATCTGCAGTTAACAGCAATAAAGCTTGAGAGGAATACTTAACTTAGAAATTTGTATTCTTAGGTAATTATGTAACCCTTGAGACCGGGGGCCTAATTTAACAGAAGCAGTTTTCGAACACTGCTTTGGCGGGAACAGTGTCACTTTTCACAATAATTATCACTCACAAATTGAGTCATTCGGGGCTCTTGCATGCTCCCTGCAATGATGGCATTTATTTTGAAATAAGAAATGACACATTACTGTAAGAATTACAGATACTTGAACCCAAACGCACAACTCGGAGACAAAATACAAGTTTAGTTCTTTTACTTGAGTTCAGGAAGGGTCAAAACCGGGAGGTAAGTCAAACAGGCGAACAAATCCAATAAGGGGCAGGCAAAAATCCAAGGTCGAAAACAGGCAGACAGGAACAATATAAAGATACGCTGGAGAACTTGGCAATAACACACAAGACAATCTGACAGGGAACAAGTGCAAGTGAGGGGACCTAAATAGTGAGGGCTAATGAGGGAATGGGCTGCAGGTGAGAAGGGTGTAGAGGACCAGGTGAGGGGAATGAGAGGTGATTGGGTGTGAATGGTAGGATCTGAAATGACAGGAGAGTTAATTAAACAAGCAGACAGGATGAAAACAAACTAATATATAGGGGAATTCGTGACAATTACAGCTTATGTATGGAAAAGTTGGTGAAGAAAAACGCCCCTGGAATGCTTTAAGATGACTTTCCAAATACATGTATTTATTTTCTTATGTTTGTTTAAAAGAGTAGTTTGACATTTTGGGAAATCTACTTTGTTTTCTTGACGAGCAAGAATAGGAGATGAATAACACTCATTTCCATAGGCCCACGCTGAATGTGAAGCTGGAGATGGGAACGGATAGCTTAGCTTAGCAAAATTACTGGAAGCTGTCTCTGTCTGAAAGTAGCCAAATCGGCCGAACAACACCTCTGAAGTTTCAGTTTTCTGATGATACAGCCATCCTGGGTCTCATGTCTGACACATCAGATACAGCTGTGTACAGACATGAGATTCAGAACTTTGTCCAGTGGTGCGACAAACACTTCCTCATCCTCAACGTCAGGAAAACAGAGGAGATGGTATTCGACCCCAAACACATGGAGACCGCTCACCAGTGGTTATTCATGACCAGAACATTGCACAGGTTGACTCTTACAGATACATGGGCATACACATCGACAATAAACTGACATGGAGTGTTCAGATAGAAAATGTCTGTACTAGGGTCCAACAGCGGCTACACTTCCTCCGTAGGCTGAGGGTCTTTGGTGTCAACCAGAAAGTCTTGCTTCTCTTCTACCACGCCATAGTTGAGAGCGTCCTGCGGTTTGGAATCTCAGCCTGGTTTGGCAACCAGCTTCTTCCCTCAGGCAGACGCTTCAGAGTCCCCCAGTGCAGGCTCAACCGCTTTAAGAACTCTTTTGTCCCCTTGTCCATCAAAGCCCTAAATGGCAAGCTAGCCAGAGCTTAACCCTGGAACACCGACTTATTTATTTTTAATATCTTAACTATACACTACTGGTGCGTTATACAATGGGCAGTGTGAAATGTGTTTGTTGGCCGGTGGCAGTCTTTTGTAAGTACTGTAGGTACTGTGTGTGCGGGTATGTATGCAATATGTTATTTGTATTGTATTGTTTTTTAACAGCAGACACTGTACACTGTATGTATGTTTCCAAGACAAATTTCCTTAGGGACTATCTTATCTTATCTGAAGCGCACTAATTAACATGTTTTATCTTGTTTGTTTAAGCCACATAAAGACCCAAATGCGTTTGTGGGCCTCCAGTGCGTCATCTTAACTGGATGCCTATAAGAGTGGTGGGAGTCTTTTAAGTTCTATCTAACTCACAAGTGCCTTCCAGTTGTAAATGATTCCAAATTTGCAATTTAATCAGATAGACTTTAACATGAATGGATCTATTTGCAATAGTCGCTTGCTTTTAATGAAAGGAGCTGCACTGTCTAAATTCTGATCGTTTCAACTACCATGAAGCTCCTGATAAAACAGTACAGCGCGTAAGCATCTCATTTACCAACTCATGATTTAAGTTTCACATGGTTTCCTATTTTCGAGAAATTGTTAGTGGGGTGAAAAGTTATTAAATTGGAGTGGTCAGCAGCAGTCGAGGTTAACTGAGGTGCTTCTCAAACTGCCGAGAGACGAGATGTCAAACTTTATGTAGAAACAAACTTTATTTTAACCTTTCACATAAATGCAACACACAGGAGCTGGAATTGATGATGGCAGGTAGTTTGTGTTAGTGGGATGCGCTTCTACTGGTGTGTGTGGTGACTATTTCCCTGCGTAGTGTTCTACTCCTCCATCCCTCTCTCCCTAATGCAATGAGTTCCCTGGCCCATCAGTCTATGGCCAGAGAGACTGCAATGCTGCATCAGGCTTCTCATTATTCTCTCTGCTTGCTATCCATGCTCGGCTTGCTAACAACGTGTGTGTGTGTGTGTGTGTGTGTAATCACGTTTGGAGCTGTTTGTTTGAACAAAAGAGCTCTCATAAAGTGTCTTTTTCCCTGACACCTGAAGTGGCGTAAAGCATTGTTGATTTATACACGCCATCAATTCTCGTGCAGATACCCCTGGCATGGCTGAAAGCAGGCTTTTGGAAGAGAGACAAAACACAAATGAACACTATGACACGCACTTCAATGAAAAAAATCCCCCCTCCATCTCTGAAATATTAATTTATGTGGCGTGTGAATTAATATAACTTGTTTCCCCTCTGCGTGTCCTGCTTGGTTCACCAAAGTGCCAGCGCCTGCAGATCAGTCCGTTCTTGCCCTGCACTACTGGCTGATTGCCCCCGCTCCCTCCGAAAACGTCTTGATGGTGTTCAGTTTGCAAATTTTGAATGCATCAAAAAAAAAGAAGAAAAAAAAAAGAGACGCCAACCAGCTTGTTGGCTTTATAACTAGCAGACGTCAAACGCGGCTTCGAATAGAGACCACCGTAGCAGAAGACAGATGGGTTGGGCTGGAACTGCAGCTGCAGCTGAAAGAAAAAAGGCAAGGATTTTGAATTGTTTGTGGGCGTGCATATGCATGTGTGCATAACTGTGTCTATCACCGTGTGGGCACAATTGTGTGGGCACACTAACTGGCATAATGAAAGTTTTGGAAGATGTGCGGATGACAAGCTGACAGCCAGCGCATCAAGCAAATCTGACAGGAATTCAATTACAAGACACGTCACTTGTCTCCATGTTGCAAAGGGATGTCAGCTTTTCTTCCGAGCGGCAGAAGCACAGCCCTATTTTGGGCTGTTAACTTTCCTTTTTACTGTTCTTGTGGTTTATTTTAGTTGTTTGAAGCAATTTTTAAATGGGGGGGGGGGGGGGGGGGGGGGAGAAGCTGCAGGTTAGGCTCTTTGAGAATTAAAATGAGTCTTTCCCTCACTTAGCATGACACATTTCAACTCCTGCTCTGAGCTAGGCCTCCCCAGGCTGCGAGTGGTGTATGTTGAGAATGTGGCAGTGGGACTATTTTCTTCCAAAGTGTATAAAAAGTTGATAGTTTCTATGAGAACCTTTTCCATGAGGTCTGTGGATTATCCAGAGCTACTGGGAGATGAACCGTTTAGATTCTTTAGTCAAAGTCAAGTCACGGGGGAGTCCTTCTGAGAGATAGATAGATAGATAGATAGATTCTGACTTTATAATGGGTGTGTATTGCACAGCTTAGAGTGCACCAATTAGTGATGTTGATAAACACACAGACCTCTCTCTCTCACTCACTCACTAATTCTTTCTTCTCTCTCTCTCTCTCTCTAACTCACTCACTAATTCTTTCTTCTCACTAATTCTTTCTCACTAATTCTACTACTGCTACTACTTCTACTATAACGTTTGCTACTATTACTACTACTGCTATTACTGCTACCATCAATATTATTACTACCACTACTGCTATTACTACCACTATTACTTATACGACAACTGCTACTACTACTACTGCTATTCATGCTTCTAAAAGTAGTAATACTACTACAGCTATTAGTACGACTGCTACTAGTACTACTACTACTACATCTTCTACTGCCATTACTATTACTACTACTACTACTGCTACTATTGTGATATTAAATATTACGACCAATACTACAGCTATTACTATGACTACTGATACTATGTCTTCTACTACTTCTTCTATTTACTAATGATACTTCTACTACAACTTCTACTACTACTACAAATATCACTACTACTACTACTAGTACTTATTCTAATGCTACTAATACTTCTACTAATAATACTTCTACTATGACAAATATCACCACTGATGAATTTTTTTAAGCCACAGAAACTGTTCAAATATCAAAATGTTCAGCTCTTTCAGGAGAGGTGTCATTTGACGTTTCATATTTGTAATCTTTAAACTTTTTGAATTATTAAGCTTTTTGCTATTTGTTTTTGAATTGGATATCTATTTTCAGCAATGTTTTTGCGATTAATTTCAGTTTTCAGCATTCCAACGCATTTTCAGCAGGAAATGCTTTTTCTAGTTGTTGAATGTTATGCACCTTCCGCCACGACAAATTCCTTGCAGGTGAAAACTTGCTTGGTAATAAACGGTTCTGATTCTGATGGTGGGTCCCGCAGCCAGACCAGTTGAGAACCACTGCTGTAGGCGACACAGCGCAGCAGGGTAGACGAACCCTGTAGGCCAAAGTCGTTAGTTGAACACGGCCGTAGGCAAAACACCGGTAGGTAAGCAAAACAGCAGCGTCCTTAAACGTAAGCAGAGTTAGCCATTAGCCGCTTTCGGGCGGCGTTCTGCTCGAACCCAACCAAAAGTCCGCTGTGATACGGGATGACATAGAATTAATAGAATAATAATGAACACCAAAGTACATAAACTAACAGAATAAAATCACCTTACCGATCAGGCAATGTGCGTCGGCTCTAGAAAGGGGGAGGAGGGCATGTAGCGTAGCTACCGGCAGCTATATAAGCAAGACACGGTCACTAACAACACCAGAGTACAATCAAATGAGGACCTAATTGAGACTCACCGACAGATCCGCAGGTGAATCACCTGTGCAGGACGAGGGGAGCCCCAGAGATAGTCTACAAAACAATGAAAGCAATCAAGCTGATGACACCCTCAAAGCTACCCATTTCAACACCAGAACAGTATGAACGGGAGAAACAATGCTGCCGCATTCTTGCGTACCTGCACAGCGGCGGATGTCCGGCAGACCGGAAGCGGGACACGCGTTTGACGTCAGGCGGGAGCAAAGGGAATCCCCGTCGCATTTATATGATGCCCGCCCACCGTGATTGGCTAGTGTTAGCCTTGTAATTAAAAAGGACACCGAGGCCCTGCGAATGGTAAAAGCTCCCTTCTGCTCCAAGAAGGGTCCAGAGGGGAAAAGTCGGTTGGAGTCATCCACGTGTTGAAAGTTATTTGTTTTCATCCGCTAACCGCTGCTGCAACTCCTCGCCTGTTGTCGGTATAGTTGTTTGCGTTTTGCCTACCTCGTTAATATGACGTGTGAACTCACCACTGCATCGGCCGATTGGAGGGGTAAATCTGAGATCTCAGAGACGCTTGACATGTAGGATACAAACAATAAAACATGCTTATCCTATTGCAGATCAGGGATTTGAATCCTTCGTGTGTGATGGAAAGTGAGCCAGAGTTTTTCTCACACCACAGAAAAACCTTTTTATTGTGGGTTCACCAGAGTATCAGCAAACAAGTTAATAAAACCCTAAAAAATCACAAAAAAATCCCTCTCAACATGTGGAAGTGATTAAAATACATGTTTTGTTTCTCCCTTTTAAAACCCATTGTAGTGTAATGCCAAATAAGGGGAAGTAAATCCAAGGTTTTGTCAGACTGAGGGCGTCAGAAGGCTAAATGTGTCGTGTTTTTGTCTTTTGCATCAGATGCTGAGGTAAACTTGGGTCAGACGTTTGATTGCGTTTGCCCCGACAACACAGATTGCAGATGCTCTGGCATCTGCACCGCAGGCTATTCAGGGAACAGCCGTCAACCCCCAAAGGGTCACTGTTAATCTTTCCCACGAGTCTTGATGAGATTTAAGTCCTACACCCTTCAAAATACCAGCAGCTGCTCTGAATTGGGAGAAGACAGGGATTAAAGTCCGTGGAAACCTTTGCCTGACTTTGGACATAATCCATCGGCGGCAGAATTGTCGTATTCTTCATTTCTCTTGTTTGGAGGGTTCATTTGTGGTCGCAGCCATCCGCTAAAGCTCTGCCTCGCTGTTTGTTACTGAGGGAGAAAGCTTAGATACCTATTCTTTTTCATCAACATATTCACAACAGTTTCTTCATGTGTAATCAAGATCAAAAAACCTTTTTTTCTTGTGTATAATGAGATATGGTGAGCCGTGTTGTTCATTCAGAGGAAACCTTTTTAGAGGGTTATTCAAAAGATGTTTGCAGTTTAGCACATACTTTCTGTTACAGTTAAAAGTTTATGGTTCCTGTGCGACGGAAAGTATAGAAGCATGTTCTGAAAATTACGTTGTCATGTACTGAAACCGCATTGTCAATTCAATTTGGAGGGAATTTTCTCTTTTTCTTTATTTGACATATTAAAAATATTTTTAGTCAAAGTCAATGCAAGTCCTTGTAGGCAGGAGGTTGTCCAACACTGGACTTTCACCCAGGAGACCAGTATTTGTGTCCTGTGTGAAACCAAAAGTGACGCAGTTATGTATAAGTGTATTTTTGGTCCGAGATGTCGTAATTCAATTTATCCCTGGTTTGCATAAAAGTACATTGCCAACATTTCATTCTGCCGACTGGGTTGCTGTAGAGCCATTTAAGGTTTTTAAACCTTCAGAATCAAATATTGTAAACGAAGGTCCTACCACTAAATTTCTTCTTAGTACACAAAAGACAAAAGCTTCTTCTTACACTGCCACAGAGTATTGCCATTGGACATACTGTATGGTAATTGTGCACTCCTGAATCATCCAGTATGAATGTAATTCCTGGAGATACTGATGGACAATTCATATCCTCACATGTTTAATTACACACAACTGTCTCTGTGTCATTGTGCTTCAGTGTTGATATATGATAGCTGTAAGAAATTTGAGCGTAGAACTGTGTTTAGAAGTTATAATAAAAGTGTTTAATGATTCATATTTAAGAATTCATAATTAGTCATAATCATAAGTGTTTTGGAAATGCATAATTAAGATAAGCATAAAGTGTTTTAGGATTAGTAGCTAGAAGTAGAATTTGAGACATGTAGCTTTTGCCAAAAGTTGCAAAGTCTCATCTATTATATGGAATGATTATTATAGAAGGGATTAAACAATAACTGACCGACATTGAATGTGTTTGAGGACTCAGGGACAGAGAGACAGACAGGAGAATACACTCCTGGAAGTTAGCCAATACGAATTGGGATAGACGGAAGGGGAGGAGTTTCGAACGGATGTGAGGGCGGGATGTAAAAAATACTTTTTCTGTCTCCGTTAGTGGTCGTTCCCAGGAAACGGATGTGTCCCCTGGGACCAGAGGTAGTTTTTTGCAAATGTGGGTTAAATAGTAGAATATTTCATAGAAGTAGTGTACTTCACTGTAATCGTACTTGCATCAGTGGGATTAAAATCCTTTTAATTGTAAACCAGTTTTGGTAGAGTTATTATTGCAGCGTGTCCACTGTACACAGCAGCGGGCCATGTGCTCCGGCCTCCTCTCTGTGGAGCAGGCTCAAGTTTCCACATAGCTAAAGGCGTTAGCTAGTTTAATCAGCAGAAAGCCCCCACACAATAGGGCAATAACTCATTTAATTTCATGAGGAAGAATGAACAGCAAAGCCATGAAAACAGCAAGCAAAGTCAGACCTTTCCATGATACCAGAGTTTTATGCTTAGAGGAATATGGTTTCTACATTTCTGTCAATTCATAAACTCATGGACAGCTGCAAAATAGTGAATTTATATTGTTTTATTATAAACATGCTTCTGTCTTTGAAGTGCAGTTGCTCTCATGTCTTGAACATCAGTGGATATCTTGGCTCGTGTTACATCATTCAATGGGCAAATCTGATTGGTCGTACCTTTCCAGTAACACTACACACAGCTGCTGAGACGTGACTATTAGTGGATGTGTGGAGAGTGTGGACACCATGTCAACAACTGATGGTAAGAGGAGTAAAGGTGAATTTAATTATAGCAGCACTTCAGGGTAGCAGCTGACTGCTCCTCCACCTTTCTCCGAGCCTAATGAGGGGTTTCATTTACAGAGAACCGTTTGATTGAATTCCCCTCACTCCGGCGCAGCTCAGGTCGGCACAGAGAGGACACAAGAAACTTTATTTTGTTAAGATATGACTGGCCATTGCTTATAAACAATTCAGTATTCAACTGCGAGAGATTCTTTGCCTTGATTATGCAGCTGATGTTCAGAATTCATAAATGTTCATAAAAGTAAGACATGTCCAAGGCTTTGCCTGCACTGACCAGAACCTGTTCAAGGTTAAATAAATAAAAAAGATGACCAAATCATATGAATATGTGTAAAATAAATATATTAACCACTAAACTGTGAAATGATTTAATGAATTATTAGACAATCAAATTCTTATCAAACGTTATTTTTTCATTCATATTTTTATTGTTTTATGTAATTATAGTATTACTTATTTTAAAATATTTTTTATTCATGAATGAATGCGTTTATGACACTTTCTTTTTTCACTATTCATGGCAGTGGCGTCGTCACCAGTCACCGCCCCCTCAACTTTCAGGCATGTGATCTCAACATCACGTCAGCCGATTGGAGGGTAAATCTGAGAACAACAAAACATGCTTGTTCTATATTGCTGATCTGCAAACCAGATCAGGGATTGTTAATCCTGTGTGTGATGGAGAGTGAAGCAGAGTTTTTTTACTCACACCACAGAAAAACCTTCTAATTATGTAGAGTACCAGCAATCAAGCTGATGACACCCTCAAAGCTACCCAAAAAAAATCACTCTAAATATGTGGAAGTTATGAACATAGCGTTTTTCATTTCTTCCTTTTATAACCAATCATAATGCCAAACAAGGTGTCCAAGGTTTTGTCAGGCAAATGGTGTTTGAAGGCTAAATGTGTCATGTTTTCATCTTTTGGATGAGATGCTGAGGTGAACTCAGGTCAGACGTTTGATTGCAACGTCTCAACTTCGACTTTAAACCAATCTCGTGCTCCCTGCCTCTCTTAAGCAAGCAAGCTTAACGACTGAAAGCAAATTTAGCCGGTTAGCTCCTGCGATTCTTAGAGGTTGCTGCTGTTAATAAATAAACACAATAACTAGCTAACACTCTCTTTTTTTATTCAGCTTAGCAAGCCTGCACATATGCTTTGGGTTGTTGTGGAATCTGTAGGGCTTGGGCCCTCTGATCTTTTAATTTCACCATTGCACATGTTCCGATGTACACGTATTTGTCTTTGTGGGTTTGTAACCGTAAACATACTGTACAATGGCTGTGATTAGGGGTGGGGGAAAAAACAATACAGCATAGTATTGCGATATTTTGCATGGCAATATTGTATCGATACATGGAAGCCAAGTATCGATCTTTTATTATATAAATTATTAATATTGCAAATACAAATTCAACTTTTCAAAATCAATTGCTTGTTTTTTCTGGTGAGGTCAGCAGAGGTCCCGGGTCAGCGAGATTTGTAGGAAGTTGGTCAAAACAAAGATGGAGCCATCGGAGAAAGAAATCAGAAATGCGCCACCGTGCTTCTGTTGAAAAAGCCAGTTATGCACCGCGCTCTCCCCATGAGCCTGGCTACTGTTGGCAGATTTAACGCCCGTTGTGAGGCCAGATTGAGCGTGAGAGCGAAAAACTTCACATGCAGGTATCCCACTAACTGAATGACAACGCCCATGTTAGAAACGTTGTCACTTACAACCACCAGGTTTCTGTCAGCAATCCCCCATTCTTGTGCTGCATTTTTTTGTACAAGTTGCATTGTTCAAAATACCTGTAGTAGTACAGCAGTCCACGCACGTTTGCGTTCAGTTAAGTTGGACTATGTAGACTGTAATACAAACAGTTCAGTTTGTCAGGTGCATGCAACATTTATGACAGGTTTTTATGACAGTGTTGGTCAGTCTGTCTGCTTGACAATCCCATTTTGCTGCATTAAAAATGCTTGAAGTGAGATGAACAGGCTGAAAACGTTATCTTATTGGATAAAACATGTTGACAAAGTTTTCCTTTGGAGACATAATTTGCAGTTTAAAAAAGGTAATATGTCGCAATATATGTTATCACAATACTCAGCATATTGCTAAATGTTTAAAAAAGCAATAATATCGTATCGTGACTTACATATTGTGAAAGAATCGTATCGTGGAACCTCTGGTGATTCCCACCTCTAGCTGTGATTGTAAAATAATTGTCTGGCACAATGTGTTAACTTGCTTTGAGTCTGGTATGTCTTAAGATGCTTAGGTTCTCGGTAGAGTTTGGGAGGTAAGGAACTATAATATTGGTTAGAGAGCTAGGTTAGCTTTGTTTGGTTTAGTTTGTGTGGTTTAGTTTGTGTGAGCTTTGATGTAGCGTGTTTCCTCTTTGTGTATATGCGCCGTCTATGGGACGACTTGGTCGGCCTTTGAGTCTTGGTTTTTGAGGAACCTTTGGATGTGCTATTTTGTCTCTCACTGATTTGGTAATTCCAGCTTTGTATACTTGGTTGTTGGAAGAAGTTTTGAAGTGTTATCAGGCACTTGTGGTGAGCGATGGTGCTCATTTTAAGATCAACATGTTGGATCCGGGGTTGAGCCTCAGTTCCTGCTGACCGTTCTCCTGACATCCATCTTGCGGCATACATATGGGGCATATAGGTTAGTTAAAAACAGAAGTATTGAACAAACAACGGTAAATTCCTTTAAACAAAATACTTAAAGTAAACCAGATGAAATACTTCCAAGCAGTGCCATGTGGTAGAACTTGATTTTTTGTTATTTGTGCACAAATGTCAGCGTGGTTTTGAATGATGTATTCTTACTTACTTTCACACTGGGTTTCTATTTATCTATTTCACATTGAACACATCAGCCCTCCATACAACAGATGCTTGCTGTCAATCACTCGGGCGCGTTTCTGCGTGGGGAAAGCAGATCAGTTGGACTCACGTTAACTTGTCACTCTCCTCACATTTCTCTGTCCGGCTGCTGTGAGCTGATAACAAATGGAAACAATAACCATAAATACATCATACAAATAAAAGATCTCCTTCCTGAACACTTTGCAGCTTTCCCTTCATCATTTTAAAAGTGCGGGGTGTGGAGGATGAATCTTCCCCACAGAGAGAGAAGGCCGGAGAGCACGCGGTACTGATGTTTACAGTAGCGTTGCTTCTTAATAAATCTACCAAAGACTGGTTTACAATTAAAAAGAATTTAATCCTACTGAAGCTGATACAATTACACAATGAAGTACACTACGAACAGAATATAAAATATAACATGATCCGCGGGAAAGCTATTCACGAGCAACCCAGCCTAGAAACACATGTTTCCAGCTGGGAGCACAGCAAGAAGAGAGCGGACAACTCCTCAGCCCTTCCTCATACAGTTTAAACACCCCCCCCCCCCCCTTTTGTCCATCCTTATTCCCATTGGCTAATGTTGGTTGCCTCCTCCTGGCATCAGGCTTGGATTCTGTAAATGGGCTATCTAGAAAATCTCTCGCCCTCTGCTGTTCTGAATACATTCAATGACAGTCTTTTATGGCTTAACACTTCCATGATATACATTCTATATAAAAGATAACAATTTGCAACTTTTGGCAAAAGCTTCACAAGTTCCACATAGATATGAAGGTGCTACAAATTCTACTAAGATACACTTCTATCTACAAATCCTAAAACACTTCTACAATTATGATTATTCTAATTATGTATTTCCAAAACACTTCTTTCTGATTTCTTAATTATGAATTATTATTGTAATTTCTTAAAACACACTTCTAAACCCAAATTTCCTACAGGGGCCCAGTCAGGCATAAACAGAATCCTGAGGAGAAAACAGAGAAATACCAAATAGATGTGCTGCAGCAGATAAACATAACAGACAGACCATGGGGAAGCAAAGCAGCTTTGAGTGGCCGGGGGGATTTTTTTTTTCACAAAAAAGAAAAAAAAAAAAAAGAGCGAGAGAGAACGAAAAAGGTTTTCCCATATGGAGTGAAGTGGTGCTTGTTGTGAGCTGTTGGACGTCCACTTAGCTGAAGTAAGCAGCATCATAAAATAAACATCCGCAATACAACAACGCCATAAAACAAATGAGCAATGCAGATAACTAACCTAATTGCTGCGGGGTATCATAAAAGCAAGCCATTGTGTTCCAATTCTGCTCGACAGGAACTTGAATGACTCTGTCTGTCAGTCTCCTCTATTCATTATTAAAATATTGTTATTTTAACTTGGCCCCGGAGTTGTTTATGCGCACTCCAACACACATTATCCTCCGCAGATAAACATGGATTATTGCCAGCTAATCTAATCAATATTAATTAGAGCAGAATTAATGATTCCGAATGCTGCTTATCGTCCATCATTCCCGGCGTGTGGCTTTATATCTCTTTTTGAAGCCGCACAGTCGTTTCATCATCAGAGTGAATCATCACGCCGGAGCTCGAAGGCATTTTTATAGAGGTCCGGCCGAGTTTTTAGATTGAAGATCCTGCAGTGTGAAATTTACTTCTCTTCCCTTCTCATCTGTTGAATGCCATCTTGAAACTAAATGTCCAGTTGAGCTGACCTTTTTCTGCCGATGACTCATGGGCCTCTCTGTGAGCTCCTGGTGTGGTGAGTCAGCAGACAATCACCGCTGATCGCTCCAAATATCATATCCTGTCACAACAGACGCTTCACTCGGGTTCGGGGGAAGATGGGGAGAATCAGCTTTAATCAGGGAGGAAGGTTGTTTTTCTTAGCTGTGAGCTGGCAGACTGTGTGCTGTGTTTTTGGTGTGAATACCTGTAAAGCATGGATTCTCTGTCTGTCCGTCTGTTCTTCACATACCGCGAGAACTGCTCACCTGATCTACTTCACACCTGGTGGGTGTATTTCTGGGGACACCTGGGAGTGCTTTTTTTTAAATTTGGTGCAATTTGGACATGCGTTCAATATGAATACACTTTGAATAAAGAAACACACAGCAGTCTGTGCAGTAAAACTATTCTATCAATATTACTATTAATAGTAAAACTATAAATACAGCACAAGTCCTGCATTCAAATGTTGACTTCAAGTGAAGAGTGAAAGAGAGGCATTATCACTACTTGAATTTAATTCTAATGTGATGCTGAATAATAATTCTTCATATTTCAGTTATTATATTTTGTGAGTCAAATCTGAATCTGCAACGTAACACTTCTCTATCAGTTGCAAGTAGTACTGCAATGTTTTCCTCAAGTAAGTACCTATTAAATTGTATACAGTTGGGTTGCATATTTTGTTAGTGCTTTGGGGGGCATTTTAAAGTTATTTCAGGGTACAGTGAGTCAGAATAGTAACACAATTTTATATTTTTCATATGTAATCATCATAAAAAATCTATAGCTGTTTGGGGCCAAGATGGCGACGGCAGTAAACAAAGATGGCGACAGTCAAACACCAAGATGGCGTTGGCCAAAAACCAAGATGGCGACAATCAACATGCTGAACTCGAAGTTGCAAAACAGTAGTCCACAAACCAATGGGTGGCGTCATGGTAACATCATTCACTTGTTTGGTACTCACAAATGCAGTACCACACAATTAACACAGAGTACCAAAAATGAATAAATTAAGGTAAAAATATCAAGTTTCCAACTCTTTGAAAGCAGATTTTCTCACTGTGCTGACATAGTTATATTCAATAATATTAGATCATGTGAGTTGTACTGTATCAGAATGATAATGCAATGCTTTAGTGAGGTTTAAAAGGCTCGATATAGGGGGCATATATAGTTAGGCTTATTTGTAGGCGTGTGTTGTCTACATGTGAGTTTGTGTAGTCAGTGTGTGCACTGATGTGTGAGGTCAGTGTGATTGCGTGTGCTGCTCCGAATGCATTTCATTAAGGTAAATGAAAGGCAGCGGGGGTCCAGGTGTCACCATGGTTAACATAAGTCTTTTGGTATTTGAACAGAGGTTGATGTGTCGAAAGGTCAAACCCATTGTTGCGCTGCTTTAATATGTGGCAGAAAGATGACCTTCAGTACTCCACTTCCCAAATAGACATGTGGCTCCTACAAGGAGAGGGTGTATTTTCAGAGTAATTCCTGTCCGTCTCTAGATTAAAGAATTATGTTTTTATGTTTCAGAACAACTATCTGGGGAATTACTGGCTTGCGTACAATAGAAAAAAGGCTTTTGCCTGATGGAAATATGTCAAAGCCCTTTGCTGGCTTCTTTGAACCCATACCCGACAGAATCTTCTAAAAGTGATTTTCATCATCACTTACACTTCTCAGGCGGTGTTTGTCACAGCTCTTCCTGGAACAGACACTTTCCCCCTATAGTTTCTGTTTTTATGTGTTCTGCTATTCTTACTTGCCACTGATTTCACACCTGTCTACATGCAGCTCCTACTGACGTCAGTGTGTTTTTTTCTCCCTGAGAAGTCCTTCAGGGACATGAAATGAGACAGTTAGTTACATGTTTACCTTAGTAGTAATTATTTTGTTCTTAAATATTCTCTTCTTCTTGCTGTTCTGTCTCTTTTTTTCTCTATGTTTACATGGGTTTTAAAGATAGGTATCGTTCTAATTTCCATTCCTTTTTTTGAGCGACATTTCCTAGCAACGCTTTTTTAACACAGAGAGCTAAGACAATGCAGAAATCCCCAGAAATGAATAGGAAATTCCAATAAAAAAATGAAAAGAAAATCCCACCACCTACGAGTTTAGGAAATCTGCGGATCTAATACATAATTCATCACAATAACGATGACTTGCCAGTTATCTGATGTTGCTCCAATATGCTCCAGGAAAGAAACAACAAAGAGCTCGTAGAAGGCGTGACTCACTCGATATTTAAGGTTTCTCATCACTGTATGTGACTGTAACCGCTCTCCTGGCGGTGATATCATGTCCATGTGAGTAGGTGCTGTATGGATTCATGCTACACTACGTGGCAGAGTGATATAATCCAGTGACTTTCTACTGCACGAGTCCACCCCTGATGTGCCTGTTTGGCCCTGGAGTTAATTAGCTGATACCGGATCTGAAAATGATTGTAACCTGAGAGCCTAAAGGTGCATCCCAGCAACATTACGTCACAGACCATGTAGTTACCGTGACAGTGGAGAGTTTCAACCTTTTCTAACCCTTTTATTGACCGAACAAAGACGTATGGTTTTGGCCCAAAGTAAACCATCGAGAAATCTGCATAGAGGTCTTCAAATGTCCAAACAATTGGACCTAAGCATAATTTGATCCCACCCAAAATGCAGTCAGCTGAACTGAGATGCACGTTAGCATTTCCATTGTTTTTATAGAGACCTCTGACCACAGTGGAACACGTGAAGAACATGAAAACGGGTAAATCAGTTATTTTCTGTCGCCGACAAATGAAAACTTTTACTGTTGATTTCGCGAGATCAGGGGTCAGCAACCCGCGGCTCCGGAGCTCTTCAGCCCCTCTGTTGCGGTTCCCTGAGTCTACCTCCACACAAATAACACGAAAACGATCTCTGTCCACACGGCGTTTCAGTATTGTTTTCGATTTCGTCTCCGTCCATACTAAAACGGCTGAAAACAAATATCACGTGACTATTCACGAACACTGGGCATGCGGTTGGGTGCCGATGTAAACAGGAGGTAGATTGGTTGCTTAGTTCAAAAAAATACGACAGGGTAATAAAGTAGTCTTTAATAATGAAAGGTCGTGCTTGATACTTAAGGATGTTGGACCATATTGACTTTCACATGTCGGGTTCTTTCCACAGCCATACATATTTCATATCGGAGCATATGGTTGTCATCGGAGGAGGTCAGTGCTGGAGGCAAAGCTGTGGCTGCGTCCTGTTGGCTATACATCTGCCCTGCCCTCCTTGGACGGGGTGAAAGGGGGAAGGGAGGACAGTACTGTAGGAACTGAGAAAAGAGCATGAGACACTTGAGCTGCTGAGGAAGTATGAATTAAACTTAAAGTTACTGTATTATTATCTTAAAAGGGCACTCCCATTTTACACTCATATGCAGGTCAGTTTAGTACTCTGTTGAGTCCTCCAGCTTTGCAATACCAAATTCTTGGAATAACCCTTTAATTGAAAAAAGGAACCATGAACAGACCAGGTGAAATAACAGTCGGCACAATCAATTTTGAATTGTGTTGACTTTCAAAACATTAATGTTTCAAATGAAGGGAGTGTAGTAAAATGGTGATGTTGCTTTGGTTTCATAACAAAATTCGTAGCATGTAGACAGAAAGACAGCCCTGGCCTTTTTAGTTTGAACCTTAAAATGTATCTTTCTGTTTTCCTGTCAAGCATCATCCTGCAGTCATGCCAACAATGGCCGTCACCTTCAAATAAATGGCAACAGTCGCCTACTGAAATAACAAAAGTGTCCATTAATTTGGCAACGCCGACATGCAGCAACACAGGGAAAAGGGAACAGCGAATATGGACGGATGTACAAATGAAATAGCAGAACCAGTGACTGAAATACACCACAGAGTCTTGCAAATACCTTCTCCTATGTTATCTGTTTGATCATAACTATTTAAAGCCATGTAAGCCCCCGAAATATGCTTCTATAAACTGCTCTAACTGGCCCAAATTTCATTGTATTTTTCTCTTTTATGCATTGTTATTTTTTAGCAAAAACACAACCAGAAAGAAAGACTTTGATGGAGTACCAAAAAATGAATACACACAGTTGTAAGGTGACATGGAACAAATTTGAAACACTTTAATTGAATGCACATGTCTCTCTCTCTCTCACACACACACGCACGCACACACACACACACACACACAGTTTAGTGGTTTGTTCTTCTGCCTTCTCATGGCCAGTTGTTGCAGCATGGCAGAGGTGGACGTGGTTGATCTTCCTAATGCACCCTCCTCTGCAGAGTGTAAGAAATTTGAGCAAAGAACTGTGTTCAGTAGATATAATAAAAGTGTTTAATAATTCATAACTAGAAAATGCATTTCCTGCTGAAAATGCGTTGGAATGCTGAAAGCTGAAATGAATCTCAAAAACATTGCTGAAAATAGATATCCAATTTTTAAAAAATTGCAAAAAGCTGAATAATTCAAAAAAGTTGAAAGATTACAAATATGAAGTTATATCACCCCTCTCCTGAAAGAGCTGAACATTTTGATATTCGAACGGTTTCTGTAGCTTAAAATAATTCCAGCAGTAGTGATATTTGTTGTAGTAGTAGTAGAAGTATTATTCACAGTATAAGTATGAGTAGCATTTGAATAAGTACTAGTTGTAGCAGTAGTGATATTTGTAGTAGCAGTAGTCGTAGAAGTTGTCGTCGAAGTATTTGTAATTAGAAGAAGTAGTAGAAGTAGTCGTATCAGCAGTCGTACTCATAGCTGTAGTAGTATTAGTACTGGTTATTAGTACTGGTAGTAGCAGGAATAGCAGTATTAGCAGTTGTGGTATCAGTAATAATAGTAGTGGTAGTGGTAGTAATAGCAGTAGTGGTAGTAATAATATTTATGGTAGCAGTAATAGCAGTAGCAGTAGTAGTAATAGTAGCAACAGCAAAAGTTGTAGTAGTAGTGGTAATACTAGAAATATTAGCAGTAGTAGTAGTTGTCGCAGTATTAGTAAGAGCATTCATTATTTCAACAAAAAAGCCAAATTTTGAGCGAAACATTTAAATACAGTTAATCCATGAGGCTTTTATTTTGAAAGGGTGGGACTGGGTGGGGGAGGGAGGGGGAGAGGAGACATAATCATCATGTTTGACACATAAACAGAGGTTATTAAATGACAGGCTTCATCACAAGCAGTTCAGTTAGAATTCACTCTCTGCTCTGCTCTCTCTGCTCTGCCATGTCTTTCCTCGTCTCTCCCTCTTGTGTCGCGGTGTGTGTAAATGTCACTCGAATCAGGAAACTTATCAGAATACTCATGTCTGATTGGCCGAGATGCAACACGTAACAGCTGCAACAAATCATGTGTGTGCGGCTTTTATTTTAAAATGGGGTGGGTGTGTGTGTGTGTGTGTGTGGGGGGGGGGGGGGATCCCTAAGACCTGAATGACTATGAGAGAGACACACAGAGAGATAGAGGGAGAGGAGTGTATGTGCGCGTGTGTCTGTGAGTCTGTGTGTTTATTAACAGCATTCCAACAATAAAGAAACAGGATAGATTAGAATTTCTATGAGTAATACAAATTTATTGGATTTCCATTATTATGGAGAGAGAAAGATAAGGGGCTCTTTTTGTCTGAGCGGATTTTCTCGGCTTTGCGCCGCTTAAAGCGCAAGCGACTCTTTAAAAGTGGAGAAGGGGGGGAAAAAAAGATACGACATGAAGCAGACATTGCTTTTTCTAATTTCCGACTGTAATTTAATTTTCCTAACCTTTTCGGACCATTGTGGAAATTAAAAAACTAGGCATTCCAGAGAAAATACTAATTTAATTTCGGCCCCAAAAAGCAACTCTTTTATCTTCGTCTTTCTACTGTGTTCCCAAAAGGTATCTTGTTTGTTTTGATTGGGAAGTAATTATTCACTGATTGATATAAACTCAAACAATAGTTTTAGCTTTCAGTGCAAGATGTCACCGTGATGATTAACAGGCAACCACACTTTTGATTGATTCTGCCCACTAGCAACAAACCAATTTAAATAAGGTTGTGCTCTACCATTTGAATGATTTGTAAATATTTACCAAAAGCCTCCACATGAAAAAAAATGAAGACCTGTCTGTACATCGATACTTCAGTGAGTTTGAGGAGTATCAACTCGGTCTAGTGTTAACGTACAAACACAAGTGATTAGCTCCCCTTTCGTTTAACTGAATAACAATTCATTTTGATGTGTATGAATCAAAATATGTCTGGTTGGTTTGATGCTGCTGCAAAGGTGTTTGACGGAACCAGTAAACAGTGATATATTTGACAGGCAACTAAATATGTTCACCTCACTTGACTTTATTTAATTGTGTTGTTACAGTGAAAAAGTTGGGAATACATTTGTCTGAGAACTATTGTTTTGAAACTAAGCGCACATAATGATACATCATTTTACTTAAGCAAGGTTTTGAATGCACGACATTTACTTGTAGTCCAGTATTTTCACTGTATGATGCTGAATCATTTACTTTAGTTGCAGTTAACAGGTTATGAAACGGTCTCAATTAAATACTGATGATGCCTCTATATGACCTAGGTAAGATAACGAGACCATCAGCGAGAAGGTTGACTATTTTTAGTTATTCCAAATGCTTGTCATCGGTGCCACCGAGTGATTCTGCATCAAATCAGATGAAATCATGCCGGTTCACTGGAAACTCTTTCAGCTCAGGCCATGTCCATACTACTCTGTTTACGTTTGGAAACACATATGTTTTGCTACGTTTACACTGAGCGGCCACACTACGCCGGAGTTTTGGAGCACCCTAAACGGAGGACTTTGAAAACACCCCCGAGATTGGAGGTGTTTGAAAACTCCGAGGTTGCGTTTGAGTGTGGACGGTCGGAAACTGATGTGTTTAGAAAAAATGACATTTTCGTGCTCGTATTTATCCCTCCTCTCTTGCTGTAGTTAGTGCCTCGTTGTTTTTAGATTCTAATGAGAAGACACGCTGCACTAACGTTTTACTTCTTCCTTTTGGTAGCCTTGAGAGGCCTTAGTCTGTAAGTATTTCTTTATGAAGCATGAAAAGATGTACGAAGATATATTCTATTCGCTCTTTTAGTATAGCATTTGTGTTGTGTATTAAATGCTAATCGTGGTTAGCATTTCTCCATTGGCGGTGATGTTAAAATTAGCTTAGAAGCTAGCTAGTCGGACATGTTACATGATGGCTAAGCAAGAGCAGAATAGAGTGAGAGACGTGTATTGACCACATTGATGGACCCTAATCTAGTAAACGTTTACGTGTAAGTGTTGATTTTAAAGTAAATTTGATGTGAGAGAGAGAGAGACCGCAGCGCTGTAACTAAGTCTGAAAAATAAAACTTCTAAAACGTTCCACGAACTGTCTGTTTGAGTTTATAGAGGAATATTTTAGAGGAAGATCTTAAGTATCAAATACAACCTTTCATTATTAAGGACTACTTTATCACTCTGTCGTATTTCTTTTAACTAAGCAACCAATCCACTTCCTGTTTACACCGTCACGGGCATGCCCAGTGTACGTTAATGGTCACGTGCTGTCCATCTTCGAAGGTTGCCATGTGGCTGCAGATCAATTCGAAAATGATGCTGAAACGCCCGTGTGGACGGAGATCGTTTCTATTTGACAAATCTGCTTCCAAATAGAAACGGAGTAGTATGGATGTAGCCTCAGACTCCTGCAGGAGGGAAGGGAACCAGGACTCACAGACCCTGCCACAGTAAAATGAGAGGTTTTCGAAAGGGACTCTGGTTCTCGGAAACACTGCCATACAGTGGCGGGCCGTGCATTTTATACCTGGGCCTTCACTGCTGTCCTGCAGCTGAAGCACAGCTACGGTTATTATTTGTTTTGTGTAAAAATGAAGCAAACACCTATCTGCAGAGAATACGCCGGGAGTGCGTCTCCTCTCTGCTCTGACTGCAGCTGGGACTGCTGCGCGAGTTACCGCCTGTGAGTGCTTTGGGGCGGCGGAGGGGCAGCGCCCGCTGCTCGTTCACGACAGTAACTGTAGAACGGTAGTCCTTTAACGTCACAAAAGTCTCCAATAACACCAGAACAAGTCGCTAGATTTGTCACTTGTAGCTTTTGACAAAAAAAAGTCGCCATGAGGGTTTAGAAAGTCGCCAGATTTAGCGAGAAAGTCGCCAGGTTGCCAACACTGGCACCGGCTAAATATGTCCCTAGAGCAACACTGGACGTAACAATGGTTCCTATCACATATTAAACCAAACAAAAATCCAATCTTCATAAAAACAAGTTGTACAAATAATAATATATAAAGAAGCAACTTAAAGCTACTGCAAATGTAAAAACAAACGCATTTAACTTACCAGAGCTGCTGTTCACTATTTAGCTGCTGTTCCTCCTTTCTTTGTTAATATCGAGTTTAATCTCGCGGTTGATCAGTACATCCGTGCGTTTTAGTTCCAGTAAGAAGTCCTTCTCGATTCATGGACGCCAGTGAAGACAGTCGAGCCTCCCCAGTTGTATTTCTTGAATACGTTTTAATGTATTTGAGGGCTGAAAATGTCCGCTGACAGAGGCTGCAGATATTGGCATTGTCACCGCCCAACATGTCAGGCTAGCCCACTGACCAATCACGTACTTGTAGGCCAGCTAGCAGGCTCTGGCACGTCACAGAATACGCCCAACATGTCAAACTAAAGATCTGATTGGTTGAAGAATATGACAATCAACAATATCGTCCCCATTCACTTAAACTGCAAAGGGATGCACTTGAGAGTCTGCAGGCCTCAGGCCTCTGTTCTTACCTAGAGACACAGAGGTGCAATCTGATTGGATAAAAGCTCTCCTTAAAACAAGCTGCACTGGAAGCAGAGCAACTGAGGAAGACAGTAGCTGTGCAATGAGAAAATAAGATAATGGGACAAATATTTTTATAAATTATAATACATATAGTGCAGGTACTTAAGAAAAATTATTAAATTATAAAATAGCTCTAAATTTGTGATTCTGTTTAGGCCAGCAGAGAAGCCCTTGCAGGCCCTGACGGTGCACCACTGCTACCATACCACGGGGACCGCCAAAATCCACACTAAATGAAAGTTCCTCATCGAAGCTTTAAGTCAAGGGTGTCCAAACTTTTTTTTAAAGAGGGCCAGATTTGATCATGTGAAAATGCCTATAGGGCTGTTGGGGTCTGACCATATGGCTTCAACATGTGCTGTGGACAAAGAGAATCAGGCCTTCCCTTTTTCAAGCAAAGGTTTCATCCTGATTTGTAGTTTGATGAGAGCAAACCTCCTCTGAAGGAATTTCACACTAGGGTGCGAATTTCCCCCCCCCCAAAAACTATGGTTCCTGAAGTCACCTGAATGCACCGCTGCAATCTCATTGGCCGAGAGCCAAGAGACCCCAGGACCCCTGTGGTTCAACCACTGTTCTGCAAAACCGCCTGCAGTACACAACTCATTGCTTTTTCCACCAATCCCTCCGGGGTAGCAGGAGGCACGCAAACGCTCTCTTCGCCCTGGGACCCGTCCTTGGACATATGAAGACACACCAGCCTCCTACCTCCAGCACGACACTGGCAACCGAAGGCCACGAGGGAGCCGCGGCCCTCAAACCCTCAAACCCTCATCAAACCCTGACAGGTCACAAGCCATTTCGCTGGTCGAAACGACAGTGTTCCACGCTGAATAAAGGCCCACTCAGCCCGCGATAACGAATCCGCTTCAGCGATCCGTTCTCCGCTTTTTGCTTTTCTTTTTCTTTTTGTGCACACAACCCGGCGAAGGAGCACGACGAAGCCTCCCTCCTTCCCCGACGATTACCGGAAAGACGGACGGACCACGCCGTCTTAGCCGAAGTTAAACTGTCCTCCCTGCAGCGAGGATAGATCACGTCTGCGTTTCGCTCCAGAGCGAGCTCACGCCACGACGGCCCGACGCCAGCTGCAAAGCCGCGCCGACCAGCAAGCTCCCCCTGCCCCCCTTCCTGACGAGGAAAAAGGACAACTTCCCCACGAACACTTCAACGTTGCAACGAAGCATCGACAAGTAAGGTTCATGGTGTCTGGGCATAGCTTAGCTTAAATTAACGTAAGTTTAATTCAGGTCATTCATTTATATGTTGATATTCCCGTGTTTTGTGTGTTTAAGTTACTGTTGTGTGATATCGAGGTATTGCGCAACTCCTCGCGGACCAGAGAAGCTCCGCTGTATTTGTGTATTAACTGCTATGACTGTTTATTTGGGGATTATTTTCATTCATTGTATTCCACTCCGTGTGGGAGTTCTCTCTTCATTAACTCGACTCTGTGAGTGAGCTGAGGTGCGTGGCTTATCACGGCATAAGTTACCGGCAGTTCAAAGACGACAGCGGTATACTTATGCGTGATAGAACCAGCAAACTCAGGCTCCCTACAACATCGCACGCCGCCGTGTGATTCACGTCGAGTTCTCGCTCCTTTTTCCTTTTCTTCCTCCTCTCACGTAACACGCACGCACACAACTCCTATCTCTGCCCCTGGGGAAACCCCGTTCAAACGATCGCCTCACAACACACGTGTGCATCGGCACAGGTGATGACATACAGAAGTCTCACCGCCATTTTGTCCGAGTCACTCGACTCCGCCATCTGGTGGTAGTTTAGCTGTAGTATCTTAAGGCCCCTCCCCTTTTGTCCGCGTCACTCGACGCCGCCATCTTTGTAGTCTTTAGCGGTAGCTGTAAGACTCCCCCTTCCTTTTCACCCACAGACCCACACACACACACACAGACATACACACACACTGATATACACCCTCACCCATTTTATTCTTTTCTTTAGGTATTAGGCATATAAAATTGTATGATAGTGTTTATTGGTTGCAATATTAATTGATTTGATCATTTATTATTTTGATTTAATAAACTCTGTAATACTTTAAGGAGCAGTTGTCTGTGATTACTTGTGCATGTGTATGTAATAAGACTGTATGTAGTAGCCTGTGCTCGAACTTAAAAACCTTCACTGTCACTGAATGTACAGTCATACGCAGACTATTGACATTATGAGTGACTACTAATTATGAGACTTAGTTTTATCGTTTGGTTATTGGTCCCTGTTCGCAGGGTGGTGCCCCGTTGTTATTAATAATCATTAATAATTGTTACATACATTAATAATTCTATTGATGTCAAGAATTCAGTTTCTTAAATGCTGATAACCCAAACACGCTCCTTTACGTTCCCAACAGGGCCAACAGTCCCTGCTGACTTTATTTTAAACAGTAAACATTGCCTATAAATACACCATTATTTAATCATTTTATTTTCAATGACACAGCAAATAGCAATGTAACCAAATGTAAGCATTCAGGTGTGAACAACTATTTTGCCTTTCTTTCACATCTTGAAAGTCAGTTAAAATAAAGAAAAAAAGCTCATTACCTAGAAACTGATCAATGTTTTCACCTCAAGACAATCTTAAATATGACTTAATAGGGCCGGACTTTGGACATGCCTGCTTTAAGTGAATAATCTGAAATGGATGACAAGGAACACCTCACCACACACATGCACAGAGCAGAGTTTCTCTTCCTGTCTCACTTAGGCGGCAGCAACCATTTAACATTTACAGTGTTTAATCAGTAGAAGATGCAGGAAGCCGGTTACAGGATTAGTTTAATCAGCCTCATCCTCTGCTCCTCTTCCTGGCTCATTACCGTGATCAAGGTGCACATCAACAGGTGAGGCTGATCAACCTCAGATACCTCAACAGACTGCTTCCAGTGCAGCTTGTTTTAAGTAGAGCTTTTATCCAATCAGATTTCACCTCTGTGTCTCTATTACCTAATAATTCCCAGCAGTTAATTATTTACTGTTTTAAGAATAAGAGGCTACGACCACCAAATCTTCTGAATTAGCAGGAAAGTAAGAATGAGTTGTGTATATTCTGGAAGTATATTTACGAACCAATAATCAGGGGGACCAAGTAATAAGTGCTTTTTTTTAGAGGGACAAATATTGTCACAGCAACAAGCAAACGGGACGGGCTCATCGGCCACATTAATCAGACTCATCACATCCTCTCATCCTTAGCGGCGTTCTGTGAGATATTCCCTTTTTTAAAAAGCTTGTTTCAGCAGTCTTCCCCCTCATGCAGCTGAACGTTAACTGTCTGCTGCAGACACACTTAAGATAATGAATAGCTGGAGGAGGCTGCCATTCTTTACTGCAGCCCAGTAAAAGGCCACCCTGTCTGGATCCACCAGGCAAAAAGGAGAAGAAGTAACAAAGGGAAAATCTTTCCGGCAGCATTTGGTCGGACTGCGCCAATCTGCGAGCTGAATCTCTTCTGGATTTCAGTGAAATCAGATGGTTGTATTATGCTCTCATGTCATCATTTATGCCACTATGACAGATCCGAAAAGGCCACCTGAGAGGAGATCAAATGCCTTTATTCACTTTCTTTACCTCTTTTGCGTAGTCCCCTTCATGCGACTGTCTATGAAGGGAAGGTCAGCTGTATCTGTTCATTGCCAATAACTAAAATAGGTAAAGGTCAACATGAGACAAGCTGGGAGGATTTAAAGGGGGTGATGAAACCATTGGCTTTTAATTGTCATCATAGTCATCTGCCAAGATGTTGCTGGCGGCATCTTTGAAACCTGTTTCAGCATTTTCTACCGACTTCATCTCAAATGAGCTAAATTGTTGGTATAGGCACTTTTAACTACCCTTTTTTGTGCCACAACAAAAGAAAATAGTTTCATCAAAATCATTTTTTTTGGCATCTTTAGTGTCATGCAGTGGTGGACCGTCAGGAACTGCAAGGCCTTCTCTGCTGGCCTAAACAAAATCACAAAGTTATATCTATTTTATAATTTAATAATTTTTCTTAAATACACTACATCAGGGGTGGCCAACCAGTCAGAGACTAAGAGCCACATTTTTTACTGTGTTACACATCATACACATGGGCACACATGAACATCACCCCATCCCTTCCTCACACACACACTGACACACACACAGACTTCTGCTCAGCCAGATTTATTGTAAATGTCACACACCAACATGATAATGACAGAAATTGACTCCGACAGTACTAAGACCACAGGCCATTTTCAACAATGAACATTGTGTGCACTGACTCACACACACAAAATCTCAGTTCAACCAAGTCCACAAACAAAAATAAAATAGTTTACAATAGCGTTTTTCTTTTACTGTTGTTAGATCCTGGGGTACTTCTGGCCCGATACGGGGCTACTTACTGACTCAGCTCTATTAAAAGATTGTCGAGCTGGTGTTCTTGTGAGGGAACTGCCGTTACTCCCGATGTCTACCCTGCTTCCTCCGGTCTGAGTGCACTCGGCCGAGAGGCCACCCTGGCCCCGGGCGCTCCTACCAGTCGTGTCAGTTATGGCAGCTTCCCTCTTCTGGATCCGTGCTCTTGGTAAATTACCAGGTTAGGTTTTAACGGCTAGGATTACTTCTAAAACCGTAAGGGATTGTTAAGTGGATTCGGTCTCTAGGATAACCTTACAGAACTCTGTTGTTGGACATACAATAGATTTAACCTTTTACTGCCACGAGGAACATCTACTACTTAAGCAAATAAATGCACTTGAGAAATTTACTTTAAATGCAGATTAGATATTTATTGCAGGTTATATTTAGTTAGTTAGCAAGGGTTAAGCTACAGCTCACATAAAATGTTACGACACTTGATTCGATTCGTTATAATTTTCTTCTTAGATTATACTCATTTGTTTCTGTTGTCGAGACGGCTCGGTCGGAGCTGGATTTCAAAGATCCGATGAAAAAGTTATTTTGGAGTTGTTAGGAGCGAAGGTCCGGCCGGACCCTCGGCCCTCCTACTCTTACAGCGGAGTTCGTTCAACGGTCCTCAAGGCTCAGTACAAAGTCTTTCTAGGACCGCAGTGTTCCTCCGTTGTATTGTTTTAAGTAGAGCTTATATCAAATCAGATTTCACCTCTGTGTCTCTAAAAACAGAGGCCCCAGGCCTGCAGTCTCTCAAGTGCATCCATGTGCAGTTTAAGTGAATGGGGACGATATTGTTAATTGTCATATTCTTCAACCAATCAGATCTTTAGTTTGACATGTTGGGCGTATTCCTTGACATATCAGAGCCTGCTAGCCAGCCTATAATGACGTCAGCATTACGTGCAGCTCAATGTCCATGTGCAGCTCTGCCGCGAGGTGCAGAGTGCGCTGTGATTGGTCAGTGGGCGAGCACGTGACTATTGTGAAACGAAACTTAACAGCAGATGCTTAGTCAGGTAGTGAATCACATCACGTGATGCAGCTCAGCCAATCAAATATGGGCATTCTGACTCGAGTGAGATGTACCACACACCATGACACAGGGGGCTGAGACGAGGAAAGACATTGCAGAGCAGTATGTTCAAATTGTGAAAGTAAAATCATAAGACGATCTCTTTGGGCCGTGACTTGTCGTTAAGGAATAATGGTGGGTCCCACAGCCAGACCAGCAGAGAACCACTGTCCTCCATGAGCGCAGTAAACATTATATTTTCCCGAATATAAGCTTCTGCATTTTGCAAATGCTCTAGTACTAGTAGTAGCCTCGTACCGAGCGGTTTAATACGTACATAGTTACAGCCTTAGAAACAAATAATAACTGTGGCGCCATCATGTGGTTATAAGGTGGTATTTCAGCTGCAGGACAACAGTGAAGGCCTAGGTATAAAATGCACGGCCCGCCACTGGTGTCATGTTTGGTAATAAGTTCTGAAAGACTCATGTTACATTAAACTCATGTTACATTAAACTCTCACAAGCTAATTATTATTTTTTTAAATGGTCATGATCATGATGTCAGTGCTTTGAGTTACATAGAGAGAAAGAGAGCTGCTTGCTCTGTGAACTCAAATGTAGATAAAAACTATTACTTGCATATACTTGCATATAAAAAATGTATATATACTGTATATGTAGATATACTACACAGACATACAGAAGTGGCTCCATATTGAACGTCTGACTGGTGGTGGATCATTCCTTTGCTCCCTAGAAAGAAACGCTTGCAGCCTTAAAGCAGTCAAAACAAATCACATTCGACATGCCTTTTATGCAAGACAGGGTAAACCGTCTCCAACTAAAGCCTGAAATGGGTCAGGGGATATTTAGGGACAAGACAGTGTTTGGGGAAATGTAGCTCAAGCGCAAGTTCAATCAGGAAGACACTCACTAGTAATCGCTGTCTTTCCTCTCCTTGTAAGTACTCGATCAGCTGATTGGGGGCGTGCACTTTTAAGTAACCAACCAGATTCGGCACACCGGGTCCTCAAGCCAATCACATCGTTGCTGTCAATCTTTAAATAGTGTTCTCCTCTCTGCTGCTGTCAGGTGTCATTGCAGCTAAGCAGATGCAAAGCGATACTATTTCCCTTACATTTTAAACACCTTCGCTTGTTTTCGCTAATTAAATCTTCAGCAATTTCGGGCAGTCGATTTCCTTAAACACTTCCTTGTCTAATTTTGAGTTTGTCTTTTAGGTTTGGCTCTTGGGCAGTGCCAGGCGATTTCCCTTGCTCGGGATGTTGATCGGTGGTGTATAATGTGCATTATCCTCTGTAAGACGTATTAGGGGCTTATTTCGGTAAGACACTCGAGCTCTTTAAATCAGAACCCGCTTGCAAACTTTCTCCACCATCTTCATTCTATAAACTGCAAGCCAAAGCCAAAAAGGTTTTGGCAGAGGCTGCAAGGGTTTTCACTACATTATTGTAATTGCCTTCAACCTGTAATCAATATTTACGGCACAGACAACCCATAGGGTTGGAGGACTAAGCATTTCTCCCTCTCTTCTCTTGCTTCTGATTTGATTAAGGAAGACTGAAAGTGCGCTTCCTGGTTATAGCTCAGGACAACTGAGGGATGAAGGGTTTTTTTTCTCCGGCGTCACTATGCCATAACTCTTGACCTTTCACTATACATTTCGAGTGGTTTCAGAAAAATGTTGCCTCATTTTGAATTGAACAATGTGCTCAACACAATCGACCTCTGTCATGTATTGTTTGCAAAAATGGAAAGGCAATCGGAGGACAGATAAAAAGGTCAGATAGAAAGAAAAGATGGGAAATGGAGGCGAGGGCGCACTGACAAAGAGGAGAGAGTGCAGAGGAACTGGGGTAAGTGGGATGAGGAAGGAGAGGGGGGGAAAAAGGGCTGGGGAAGGAGAAGAAACAGTGAGAAATCAAGTCTCCGGAGTGTGAAAGGCCAACAGCCCACGCTGTGATTCCATCTGGCCTCCTAGCTCAGTGTGTGTGTGTGTGTGTGTGTGTGTTTCATCGAGTGGAAGCACGCCAGAGCGAGAAATAACTCCATATATGTGTTTGTGTACGTAAGCCTCAGGCTGCATATGTGTGTTAATGTGCGAGTACATTCCTGCTCGTCGATGTTTGCTCGCAAGTTCATGCGTCTACAGTCTGTGTGTGTGCGTGCGATGCGGTGTTCATGTGTAGCAGTGCGGTGTGAAGATGGAAGGGTCCACAGCCCCTCTCGGCGCTACGGCGTCATTGCCTGACCTCTATACGGGGACTGAAATAAGTCAATAGGGACATATCTGCGGTAGTACACGAGGCTGCCAAAGACACCCACTTAGAGAAACATTTCAGCTTTGAATTTCCTATTGTGACACAAAGAAACAATTTTTAAGGAACATTGTATTCCCCTCAAGAAAATATAGCCTTACTTTATATATTTGGATACATTTCCAATCGGACATCATTTGTCCAGGTGTACTGTACATATTCTACATGGCTGAATAACTCTTTCTGTTGTCGCGATAACCCAATTTCCCAACCGTATTGTTCTGATCTCAAATGTGTGCTGGACACACGTCCTCTCCTGTAAGAAGCTGGTGAGCCGCGTAAGTATTTATTTTGGAACACCCCGTCTGTATGGCTAATTCTCAGCACATGTGCGATTTGTTGCGATCATCTCCCTTATTAAACCTCCGCTCCGGAGAGGTCATTTTTGTAGTGGTCTGCTTTCTGGTGCCAATAATGTGCACAGTCAAAAAATTATAAAAAAGTTAAGCGGTAAACCCAGCAAAGCCCATCCCAGTATGGATTTGTACCAGTGGTGTGCCGTCAGGGCCTTCAAGGCCTTCTCTACTGGCCTAAACAGAATCACAAAGTTATAGCTATTTTATAATCATTAGCTTATTTTCTCATTGCACAGCTACTGTCTTCCTCTGATGCTCTGCTTCCAGCCTGCAGCGCTGCTTCCAGCACAGCTTGTTTTAAGGAGAGCTTTTATCCAATCACATTCAGCCCCTATTTCTCTATGTAAGGAGAGAGGCCCGAAGCCCTCTAGGTAGACTTTGCAGATTAAAGTAAATGGTAACGATATTGTTGATTGTCATAGTCTTCAACCAATCAGATCTTTAGTTTGACATGTTGGGAGTATTCTTTGACGTGCCACTGCTACCCAGGTAGCCTGCTAAGTACGTCTACATTAACGTGCGCCGTGATTGGTCAGTGGGCCAGCCTGACTTTTGTCAAACAGAAAGCTAGCTAGCAGATCTTAGTATTTAGTAAGAGTTCCAGTTGAAACATATGTAAGAGAAGTTATGACATTTTTAGCATTTTGCTTGGTGTGGATTCTTTTTTTTTTTACCTAGCTGTGTTTTTTAACACTCAATGTCTGAAGGAGGAGGAGAAACGGATTTCTCAAGACCAGAAAAACTGGACATCATATCAAAGGATCGGTCAACCCCACAGCTAGCATGGAAAAGGATTTGTACTAACAGTATTTCTGGCTGATAGCTGCAGAGAAGCGTTGCACATTTTATGGCTAAGAATGAAACTTTTGCTGTGACCCGAGTGGATTTACAACTCAACGAACACGTTCGCAGGAGGATCTCTGGGTCCGTGTACGTTTTAGTCATCTGTTTTACCGTTAATTCGGAAAAACCAAAATACGGAAATACCATGGTATTCTCGTTTTTCGTTTTTGCAAATCCCTTTTTAGTTTTTTCATTTAAAACGAGACGCAGAGCACAACAGGTAACCCGGAAAGAAGAATATTTCAAAAATAAAAGTGAAGGCAATATAATGACGGTATGCAAGAACTTTATACATTAATTAATTAATCTGGGCCGATGGGAGTGCGTTAGCATCAGTAGTTGACTATATGCTGTTTAATATTCATTTATCGATGTACACAGCAATAATCAACTTTTCGATTAATCGGTGCATTGATGCAGTGTTTGATGCAATACAGTTCGTGTACTGCTGTCTGTCCACAGGTCTCAGTTTTCGGTAAGTAGGCAATTTATAACCATATGTGTGTTGTATTTGTTCTAAAACAGTTTTCTTTACACTTTAAAACAGTGTTTGATAGAAAAAATCATTTAGCTGACTATCAATTGTGTGTTTGCTACTTTAGCTAACCTCACAACAGCTAGCTTAACGTTAGTTGTGTAGTAACATAATGTGAAGGTGATATGTATTGTAACTGTAAGGTGTATGTATTGGACTGAGGACATATAATGTTAACCTGTTATGTTAGGTGTTATGGTGTTGACAGGAAGTGTTCTAAGATGTTATATAAGATTGGTTCTTGCAATTACGGAGGTCAGTGAAGGCCTCATGCCTTGTGGGATGTTGTGTTTTGAGTGCTGGAATGAGGGAGACAGGGTACTCGCAGGGTTAATGGACAGGGTACTCGCTGGTATCCCTCGGCAGAAGTGTGTTGTGTACCTGGACGACATACTGGTGCATGGTGAGTCATTCCAGGCATCTCTCAAGGCCCTGAGGCGGGTGCTGGAGAGGGTGGCAGCAGCAGGTCTAAAACTGCACCCACAGAAATGCTCCTTCATGCAACGAGAGGTCACATTTCTGGGGCACAAGCTTGGGGGCGGTGGTGTCAGCACCATGGATGAGAAAGTGCAGACTGTGAAGGATTGGCCTACCCCCAGCACTGTGCAGGACCTGAAAAGCTTCCTGGGCCTGGCCTCCTACTACAGGAAGTTTGTGAGAGGGTATATCACAAACTTCCTGACTGACAGGATGCAGCAGGTGAGGCTGGGACAAATCACATCCAGCACCCGGACCATCAGCACTGGCGCCCCCCAGGGATGTGTGCTCTCCCCACTGCTCTTCTCCCTCTACACCAACGACTGCACCTCAGAGGACTCAAAGGTCAAACTCCTGAAGTTCGCAGATGACAACGGTCATTGGCCTCATCAGGGACGGTGATGAGTCTGCGTACAGACGGGAGGCTGAACGGCTGGTCCTCTGGTGTGGTCAGAACAACCTGGAGCTGAACAAGCTCAAGACTGTGGAGATGACAGTGGACTTCAGGAGGAGCCCCCCAACACTGCCCCCCCTCACCATACACAACAACACTGTGTCCGCTGTGGAGACCTTCAAGTTTCTGGGATCCACAATCTCCCGGGACCTGAAGTGGGCTCCCAACATCAACACCATCAGGAAAAAGGCCCAGCAGAGGTTGTACTTTCTGCGCCAGCTCAGGAAGTTCAACCTGCCTCAGGAGCTGCTGATTCTTTTCTACTCAGCCATCATCCAGTCTGTTCTCTGTTCTTCCATCACTGTGTGGTTTGGATCGGCCACCAAACAGGACAGAAACAGACTGCAACGGATTGTTAGGTCTGCGGAGAGGATCATTGGTTCCAGCCTGCCCTCCATCCTGGACTTGTACACCTCCAGAGTCAGGAAACGGGCTGGAAAGATCACTGCAGACCCTTCACACCCTGGACACAAGCTGTTCCAACTCCTCCCCTCTGGTAGGCGCTACAGGGCTCTGTACACCAAGACCACCAGACACAGGAACAGCTTCTTTCCACTGGCCATCACTCTCATGAACAATAAATAGGTTATACTACACTATTACCACCACTTACAACTAATGCCATTGTCTATAGGTTGATGTTCACATGTGTATATATATATATATATATATATATATATATATATATATATATATATATATATATATATATATATATTAGGGGTGTAACGGTTCACAAAATTCACGGTTCGGTATGGTACGATACAGTGGAGCCATGGTTCGGTACGTTTCGGTACAGTAGAAAACTATAAATGCCAGAGAAATGTACTTGATTTTAAAATATATTTATTCATTACAACTAACATCATGAAGTTATTCTTTGACTTTGAACAATGATGGAACTATACCTGAGTGACCCATCTTCTGGGGTGTCTTCTTAGCAACACATAAGCATAAAAAACAAAAACTGCTCCTTAATGTTATGTAGTATTGTTACTTACATCTTGCTTACATCTTGTATTGTTACTTACATCTTGCAAAAGAGATTTTTAATCTCAATGGGACTACCTGATTAAATAAAGGTTTAAAAAAAAAAAAAATCTTTTTTTTATTGTTTGTATTCAAACATTCGGTTCGTCATGCGTACCGAACTGTGAGCCTCGTACCGAACGGTTCAATACGAATACGCGTACCGTTACACCCCTAATATATATATATATACACTTTTTCTCTTGGATACATATTTATACTTATATTATAGCTAAATGTCTATACCTACATCCGTTCTACTTTTTTTGCTGCCCTTTTTTATTCTTTATACATATATTTTCATGGTTATTGTAAATTTGTGTTTGTACATTGAGAGCGGAGTGGAAACCGGAGACAAATTCCATGTATGCGTAAGCACACATGGCCAATAAAGCTGATTCTGATTCTGATTCTGATACACAACAAGAAGCCCAACAGGCTTTCCCACGAGCGTTGGATATTCCATCGCTAGGTGTCGCTTTATTTTTGAAGGCTTCGTTTGATAGCATTGATAGCATTAACCCACATTCCATACACTGAGCCCTCGGCTCTGCCTCGTTGCCTCCGTTCACAAAGCCATACTTAGTCAGGATTGTACTTGCGCACACATTTAGACTTTGGGGGGGGGGGGGGTATGGCACCACTGTCGTCTCCATTTTTTCTTTTTAAAAACGTATCCATAACTTTCGCTACAGGCTAGCGGCTAGCTGAGTGTCTTCTGCTTATTGTAGCTTGTTAAACAACTGACTGACGCATTACCGCCACCAGGTGGTGGGAAGCTATATTGTAACTGAGCGTCTCATGGATAACAGTAATATCTCTGGTGTCTTCAATTGATAACCTATGCGGTCCCGCGGCCCTCACGGCCCACAGGTGCAAAACTGAAAGTTTTTTGTGCCGCTCACGGCCCAATCGTGGGCCGCGGCCCCATGGTTAAGAATCACTGCACTAGAAGATTTATCACAATATCCAAAAAATCCGCCAGCTATACACCCGAAATTCATCTTTAATCACAAATCCGGCTTCGACCAAGGCGGTAGGATACATCATTTCGCATGTGGTCTCGATACGGAGTCGACCCAGCATGTCCAAACTGACCTCCGACAAAGCGTCCAAAAGTCACAGCACAAACCCCGAGAAACCTCACACTTCTCTCCATAAATAAGTAGGGCATTTCCTGGTCTGTCTGTGTGCATTGAAATCAATGCGCTGAGATGTTCCATGTGAAAACGGGGCAGATCTTTCGCCTGGACCAACCTATTTTTCGCATGGGGGTCGAGCCCACCTTATCAAGAGTTTTACTGACTAATCGCCCTCAACGTTCCAAATAACACCCCTGATGGCTTTCAATGGACTATTACAGACCTAGCAACGTGTCATATGAATAAATCCACCAATCACAGGCCTTAAAAATCCCACATAGACACTGAGTCACAGCAGATGTTTTTCAAGGATGAGACATATGACATCTGAAAATAACTGAACATGACTGAAAATTATTGCAAACTGCTTTATTACGATGTATTGAACACTCTTAGTGATAAAACAAGTGAATATATCGTTAATATGTAGTTATATAGTATATAAAATTAGAATAGAGCAGCACAAAATCTGGTTCCGAAAATCAGAATTTTGTTTGAAATTCTGTACTCAGACCTCATTTTATGCTGGCCTGCTAAGTAAAATTAGCTTGGACAGACCACAAACCTGTTGTGCTATGACTGTGGAGTGATTTTAGGGTTCATTAGGCATTATTTTAAAAAGAGTGTTCAATAAAAGTGCTTTTTTTCAGGCGAAACTGAAACTTTTCAATTTGAGCTGTGCCATAATTGTATCAGTTATTAACCAGAAACATATACACAATATTTACACATGTGAACAAGTCTCTCACAAGTTTTACATGTATTATACCATCAAAATTATTAAAATAGACCTTGTAGCTCCAGATCTACAGTCTAAAAGGTATGGGTATGCTATTTTCGAGCAGAGGCCTAAAAATAGGGCTAGGGCTATAATTAATATTTAGTGTAATTGACAGACAAGTTCCTCCACACAATCCTCCTCTGTGCACTGACTGGAGGCCCAAGCTCCCGCAGTAACTCAGTTAACAGCATTTTGCCAGAAATCAATGAAACAAAATGTAGTTATGAAATATTCAGGTTCAGACCCAGCCTGCACTGCCTCACAGCAGCCTGATGACTGATAAAGGAAGCAGACTGGTCCCATGGAAACTAGACCACATTGAATCCTAATTTTGTAGATATTAACTGGTAGTCTATTTGGCAGGGTGTATGTTTATGTCAATGAGAGTGCAAACTTAGCAGATATGCGTGCTAATTCACAAACTAGAAAAACTGCCTGGGCAAAGTATTATGAATGTGCTCTTTCTCAAATCTTTGGTTTCAAATTAAATGAGAAAGCTTTTTTGGAGCTACAACTACTCATGCTTTGTCATAGAGACTAGGACTAAACAATAACACTATCTGACACAGCAGTAAGGCTTGTGTCCAAAATGAAAATGGTTCATCCTCAGGAGTATGCATGTTCTCAACCTCAAGGGATCTCACCATTAGGTTTTGACATTTCTGATGGTAGGATGAGAGGAAAAGTTAGAAAGAAACCAACAAGAGACAGCATTGCTTTGAGCTAAATGCTAAAAACCAGCAAGGTGATAACACGTTAACATGACAACAAGGCTAATATGTGTACCGGTATGTCCAGAATCTTAATGTAACATGTTAGCATGCTAAGATTTGCTCATTAGCACAAAATACAAAGTGAAACTGAAGCTGATATCATTAGTTTTGCTGGTATTAAGCCATAAACCAAAGTATTGGATGAAGTAAAGTGTACTCCTGATGCTGCCGCTAAAAGAGGACATGAATGTGTGTCCCAATTTTTATGGGAATCCATCCAATTGTTGAGACATTTCACTCGCAACTACAAAAGTTAACCTTGTGGTCGTGCTAGGGGAAAATTTCAACTAATATTCCTGTTAACATGCATCCAGTTCATTTAAATAACTTTCCCGCCTTTTCCAACTGCAGTCATGTTGCTCCGTGGTGTATCCTCGTTGTCACCATTCTGCAAGTTGTGCAAAACTACGTTCCTCAAGCAATCCTTTTTGCTTTGTTTTTTATTTACAGCCACACACGAGAATAGACTCTAACACATATACACATGCACAGAACGCAACAGGCAAGACAAAAATGCTACATTCGGAATATCCAAATGAAATATAGAAGACCTGTATCAAAGTCATAATATTGTCATTAATAATAGTGGAATATTAGTTGTGCATGTAATTGTAGCCAACGTGCATGTTTCTTTGTATGTAAGCGTATTAAAGGTGGAGTCTGTGATTCCAATCCTATACACTTTTCGTCAAATTCTGTGAATGTCTCCTCATGGTCCGCTAGCTGTCCGCTCTGTGTAAGAAAACACAGCCCTAGCTCTGTAAATGGGAAATGAACAAAGTGCCTCGGACCGAGCTACACAACACTATTACAGCCAATCAGCAACAGGGGAGCGTTCATGCTCATGCACGGGACAGGGGAAAGGCCATGGATGTATAAAGAGAAAGGCAGTCGGAGCGAGAGGGACGGTAAATCTCGGGGGTGGGGTATTTGTTTTCGTGTTTAGTTCAAATATCAACAATCTTTCACCAGAATCGCTGACAAAGTGCATGTTTGTGTCCACTTTACGTGTGTGTGTGTGTGTGTGAAAAGAAAACAAGTTTCTGTGCTGTAAATACGCTCAGTGCGTGTTTTTCGTGTTTGCACAGGACAAAAGGTTGATATAGGATATGACCAGACTGTGGGGAGAAAGAGAGAGTTGGCAAACCCACTGAGCTAAAATTGCTTCCAGCTTTAAAATAAAAGAGAAAATACCATTCTGGGGGAGAGATCCTCTGCGTTTGTGTTAAACATCATAGGCAATGTTCATGTCTGCAGAGTTTTAAGTTGAAACACCTGCTCAAAGAGGCCCTGCCAAGCTGAAAAGCCAGTTTTTCTGTGTTCGTTATTGAAGTTTGTCTTCCATACAAAAAAGATTTGGACTGGAGATAGTTGTCATGTAATGGCCCCGGTTAACCTGCTGGGGCCATTAGCATTTAGTCCGGCTCAGGAAGGCAGAAATGTTCCACAGACGAAGGCACACTGGCTGCCCCAGGAGAAAATCACAAGGATCCGCTTGTATTGAACATGTGCTGCGGACAGAATCTTGAACATATAACTGCCTTTTCAGGGCTACTCTTCTGTTCTGTTTTTACAAGTCTATGTAGAGAGGTGGGTATGCATAATCCACAACTACTGAGCCAGTTTTCACTACTGCGGCACAAAAAGGTATGAAGGCTGTCAAAATCCGAGAGCGCAAATGAGATCCATGAGCGCGTGTATTTTACTTTGACGGCCGCTTTTACGTCACTCCGCGAGCAAAATTCACTCTCACACGAGCAAAAGTCGCTCGCGAAGCTTCAATCGGCTTGCTCGCGAAACTTCAACCCGATTAGATTAGATGTAGAGATAAAATGGCGACTGGGTCCGCCCACTTACTGTCAAAAAGAAAAACTACTCACGAGCGAGCAAGAAAAAGACTCGCGAGCGAGCGGGTTAAAGTTTCGCGAGCGACTTTTGCTCGCGCGAGAGTGAGGTAAAAGCGCTCGTCAAAGTAAAATACGCGCGCGGCTGTTTGATTTTCGCGTGCGCATGGATCTCATTTGCGCTCTCGGATTTTGACTGATTTGCCTTCATAAAAAGGGCTTTAAAATCTAAACTCAACACATTAAGTGGATTCAATAGATTGCGTTAGAGCGCAATGGCCTGGTTTCAATTGTTTTTGTTAAAAAGAATATGAAAATAATTGTGTGTGATGTCACGATACCAAATCATCGATTTCGGACGCAGCCATCGTTTTTTGGGGAGCTGATGATGGAAGTAGCCACCGAGTGAGACATCTCGCTTCTTTCTCATATATGTTAAGAGTTGCACATCCACAGTACCAAACAGGCAGGATGTACAGATCAGGCAGGATCAGCGCATAGACTTGCGTACTGTCCGATCCCCTGATCCTTTACCTTAGGCCAGCGGTTCCCAAACTTTTTAGGCCGCGCACCCCCTTCTACATCCCGACTGGGTTCGCGCACCCCCCCCCCCCCCCCTTAATAAAAAAAAAAAAAAAGAAGCAACAGAGCCTTTTAAGCCTTCATAGCCGCATTAGAATCGGACCAATGAGAGAACAGTTTGCTCGCGCGTGGCATTTGTTTACAAGATTTAGTCCGCTGTTAAATGTTACAGTGTGAACACAAACCGAACAAAGGAGCAACTGCAACATTGTATCATATTAATCCCTGAATCGGAACAAAGCAAATGAACTGAAGGTGTGAAAACGCCCTGAAACACTGCAACAAAGTTTCAATCACTTTCAGTGACACAAGGCGTCACTTTTAAAGAGCAATACGGATGCGAGGACACACGCACAGGCTCAGAGGCAGATTATCACATTTAATTTACAATTAATGAGCGACTAATGTAGCCAGGATGTCTTCGGACAAAGCATCGATGCGGCGCGACACAGTGTTGTTGGACACCGGGATCATGCACAACTTTTTTGCTTCTTTCTCCCCAATCATACATTCCACCATCTCTCTGGCAGCTGGCAAGCTCACGTCTTCGGCGATTGTGTGCGGTAGCCCCTTTCTCGCTATTCTGTAACCAGATATGAAGCCCGTAGTGCGTCATTTATAGACCCAACACATGAATGAGACTGCAGTTGTTTTTGGCTGTTTTGTAACTCCTCCAATTTCGATATAAAATATGTAAGGGGCTTTTGACTTGCACTGGCATGCTTGGTGTTCAGGTGGCGACATAAATAAGAGCTTCAGACTGTTAGCCAGAACCTCACTGCACACCACGCACTGTGGCTTTGGGGAATCTGCGTTGCCAATCCAAGTGAAGCCCAGACACACATACTTTTCATCATATTTCCTCTTTTTTTCCCAGTCTGATGCTCACTCTCGTTTCCTCTTTTTCACCTTGACTCCGCGATGGGCCGATGTGCTCCCGATTTGTCTGTGCTGCACCTCTCCGTTCCCCTCGCCTCCGATTCCTCTCTCTCTCTCTGTCCCTCTCCTCTTTTACGACTGATAGCTTCAGATGTCCCACCTGACAGTTTTTAAATTAAAATTACATTTTTTTTAAATATTTAATATTATTACACCATCAGACCGCCATTACACTTTTCCTCTCGCGCACCCCCTAGAGGCAGCTCGCGCACCCCCAGGGGTGCGCGCACCCCACTTTGGGAATCCCTGCCTTAGGCCGTATCGGTGGCATTTGAGATACTGGTATCGGAACAACTCCAGCCAGCAGACACGGAATAAAAACACAATTTGGATTGAATTTATTCTCAACTTGCTGCCACACATTTAGGATACACACACCTAAGTGCTCGGCGATAGCAACGCTGAGGTCATGTCCTTAAATTTTGGTGGAAATTGGATGTGAATGTTTAGTGACTACATCAACTTTTAATAAGGTTTAGGCCTCGTGCTATGAAGTTTACATTTCACACAAGGGAAGTGGAAGCTAGACATTGTGGTGGTCAAAACTCACAGTGGTGGGTCGTCCTGTAGACCTCAGCATTTCACAAAGTAACTCAAGTAATGAATTACAGGTGAGACATGAAACAAGTAACGTCTCCAAGATAAATCCGTTGGAATTGTAGTGATATTCCGAACGATTGATAGTACCCTCTAATAGAGATATTAGAAATAATAGTCAGAACAATTACCAAGAATATATACACTGAAAAAATTGACTTCAAGAAATGTGTCTGAAGATGATCAAGTTGGTGTAATTATACTGGTAAATCCTAACAAACCACAACAACAAAAAAAGCTTCATGCTGGACTCATGTGCTCTGTGTGTATGAACACATTGCATTCATGTATTCAGCTAAGCAGATGCTGATTGAAAGGATCCGTGGAAGCTCAAGTGTTCAGAATGTGCTTACTGGTCCAAAGTGCAAATGCATTTTTGTGGTGAAGCATATAGAAAAGCAGCTGAAAGGCAAATCCCATTAAAGAGCTCCATACTGTATGTGCCAAGAACAAGAAAAAAACCCCACACATTTCCTGAAAAGAGCCTTGTTGCTGATATAATCAAACACACATGTTGTGCAGTGCTCAAGTATGGAAGTGTAACTGTAATTTTTTTTGATGTCCCTTGATGATGATCAGCGGACAGGCTGTTGATGCCTCATGGTGATCACTCAGTGGAGGACACAGTTCACCCATCCACCTCCTCTTATGTATGATTCGTTGGCTCTTCATCTCCTCTCCACAGAGTGCACACAGTATTTGTCATCGGCCATTTGGGCCCAGACTGCAGCGCCAGATGGATAAAACACAAAACCTTTAAGACTGCGAAGAAAAAAGAACATTTTCTAACTGGTGAGATAAGAGGCAGGATGTTTTGACACGTCCAAATACTTTTTTTACCAAATGGCCCTTCATACAACCAGCCTCAGTGATCACAATATATTCCTTTTCCCATAATATTAGTCAAACAACAAGGATGTAAATAATGAGACATTGTCTTGTTTATCTCTTGCAATTAGCTTTTTATGAGCATGGCATAATACCTGTGCAGGACAAAACTAAGGTTTCACGGAAGAAAAACAAGTCTAATTTAAACCAATAAACCAACAGTGATTAATATACTAAAATGTGGCTAAATCTACATCAAAGGTTCTAGAATTGCTCTTCAATTGGTAAACACCATCATATACACTGTGCACCTGGCTAACATGCAGCTAGGGTGACCAGACGTCCAAATTTAGGCCGGACAGTCCGGATTTTCAATGTCCATGTCCTGGCTACGTCATATCTACGCACTGAGGCCGACTGACAGCTGATCACAGCTCAGGGGCGTTTCTAGGACTCAAAGAAAGGGGGGGCTTAGCCCCAAGGGGAGCGGCATGTTTGCGCAATTTTTTTGGGGGCCTATTTGGGGCCGCAGATATCCATTGTTGCAGACAGTTCATAGATTGGTTCAATCAGAAAGAATGTGATTTTGCTCTATAGTTTTGCTTGCATTCAGTATATGATTACACAAGAGACAGAATTTCAGGGTCATAGTGAAATTTGATAACACAAATATGAACTTTTCTTAAATAAAGAGAAATAATTTTCCTGCTTGTAAAGAAAAGACGGATAAACTAGCTTTCATATCCGCGTCACTCCCAAATCCTAATTCTTAAAGGGACCGCACACAATGGATGGAGAATGGACCTGACATTGTCAACTTCAGTTGACACTGTTGACAGTGTTCAGTATGAAGATGGCTATTGGATTGTAATTTGATATATATATATATATATATATATATATATATATATTTTTTTTTTAAAGCCAATAATGCAAAATTATTTGGGGGGCTGAAGAACATTTTAGGGGGTGCTTCAGCCCCCCTAAAATAGGCCTAACGACACCCCTATCACAGCTGATCAGCTGTCAGTCGGCCTCTATCATCAGAAACCGACGTCGCTTCACATGCCGCTTCAGAGGAAAGGACGTCTCATGTCTGTTAAAACATATGTCCTCGCGTCTTCTCTCCTCGCATGGTTTCCTCTCTCCTCTCCATTTGAAAAAAAAAACTGTCCCTATTGGACATACGTCTGTTTTTTGCCCTATTGGCTTTGGTTGTCTCTTTTCGCGCCCTGAAATGTCTTCAGTACGCCTCTGTCCATATGTGGCACAAAGCTTGGGTGTAGGATTACACAGGACTTACATTTGTTGTACTGTGGTATTGCTACCCTGACTTCAGAAAAGGATCTGAATACCTCTTCCACTTCAACATTAATTATTTGTTTTATAGCAACCATCAGTTGAACAAATAACATTCAAACTGGTGCGTTCAAGTACAGACATTCTGCATACCTCTTTCTACCACTTGATACTGCAGATGTATCAAATTAGTCTGATGAAAAAAAAGACACTGCACACAAGTCCCCAATAGACGGAATCACTTTAGAAATTCTTTACTTTTTGAGCTGTTAAATGTGAACCAAATTTGTTTGGTTTTCATTGTGCTTTTAAAACATTCATTTATCTGTTTATTTATTATTTATGTGACCTGTGATTTAATTTGTACATTTTAAGTCCACAAATGTTATGCTTTGTGGCACTCAGCACAGTGGTCAGTTTTTGAACACCACAATGTATTGAATAAATACAAATACTGTGAACAAACACTTTTTGACTCTTTAAGACAATTTTTTCCTATTCTGTTACACATACATCATGTAGCAATCACACAAAGTTGTATTGTAGAGGGGAGCACGCCAGAGTCCGATGCAATTATTCACAGCTTCACTAAATACCGCAGTGTCCTCCTTTTTGGGGTTATGGATATGGTCACCCTACATGCAGCTCCAGTTTTTTTCAAGGTTGCGTCTACATGGTGCAGCAACAACAGCTCACTTGTGTGAATTTTAAGGGGATCTATAGCCGAATATCCTCACGTGTCCTCCTGTTCACCCCAAGGGGCCTCCGAAGAGGTGGCATTCTTCAGTGTCTCATTGTGCCAATCGCTCACGTGACGAATAATCAGTTTGAAGGCAGTGTTACCCTTGAAGGGCGCAATTAACCTAGCGAGTCTGCAGTTATAAGCAAGGATACATACAGTATATGGACGCACCAACCCTTTGGTTGGCCGTAATGACCCCTGGAGACACAATGGTGGATGTACGTGCTGAGATTCACGCATGCGTTTGTGATGAGTTCGATGTCATGTGGCGGCTGGACATTTGAAATGCCGCTCTCACCTGAGTAAATGTGAAAAGGGAGGCAGGCGGGAGAAGAGAAAATGTAAGAGCTCAGATAGAGTGAGATGAGACGGTGACGACACGTCAATGGAAACCTCATCAGGGGTATGTCAGCTATAAGTCAAAGGCAGGCCACGGCCGATGACAGGACTGAGTGCCGTACACTGCTGTCCAACCCTCCCACTTATAGATTGACGGCCTCCTTGCCCTTGCCAAACCAGCCTTGAAGCACGGAGGAATTGTTAGGAGCGTCGATGCAGCTGTATAGCAAAATTCGGGGACTTCAACTTTCAGCCACAGTTAACTGCACATATTGAGCTGAATTGCAAACTGTCTCCGCTGACCTCCCTCCGAGACAGACAGTAGCATTTCCTGCGCCGGTGAGTGCCATGAAGTTGAACCAAATTCTAGTCAATTACTTTCTCCTATAGTGCACAATGACCCCGTGAAAAATATACAGTACTGGAGGCCTCGCAGTCGTGGAGGGGAGTCATTCCGACGATCTCCAGCAGAGTGTCAGGGGTTGATAACGTCCATAACCTACCGATGTGTCCAACTTTTCAAGGTTTCACATGGTATGGACATAAAAACACTACCCCAAGGCAATCATCACCAGCTTGATTTTTATGCCCACAGTTTACTCTGACTCTATATAATCATGTCCTAAGCAGGAGTGTATATAGGTTTTTATTGATCATGATTGGGTGTTTGCCCCCCTCAAGCCACTTTCATGGCTCCCGCCTGCAGCATGCGACACAAACAGGGGGTTAATGTATTTTTTTAGTGGTGCCTTCATAACTCCTCTCTGCGTATTAATATTAGGTTTATTATTATTGCTCTTGTAGGTGCACTGTCATCGTAAAAGTTTCCCCAATTCAATGATGCACGAACAGCAGTGATTGCCACAATGCAGGGTTTCAGCAAGTTGTTTTTGCCCTAAAGGGGAGATAAAAAATATAATCGAAGAGCGACCTGTTTTATGATCCTTTTCATATTTATGAGACAAATAAACTTTCAGCAAGACATTCAGCTCTTAGTCATACCTTCTTTTTTTTCAGAGAACAGAAGAACTATTGCTGGCTACTGGCAAGCAGTTTGCTGGTTCATCTAACGTCTGACTCGTGATTTTGTTGGAAGAGCTCTTCTGACTTCTCGAAAAGATAAAGCTAATCGAGTCGTCCTCTTGAAAATGCACTTTGAAAAAGTTTGGTAATGTTTAAAAAAAAATAGATTGAAAGGGAGGGACCAACTTGAATTTTTTTTAAATCCCTCAAATCCTTATGCTTTATCAACAGTCTCCATAAAGTCTCACTCAGATACAGTATCGCCGTGCTTTCTTGAAAGTCATTCCTTTGTAACTTTGTAACTTGTCTAAGAAAGAACACCTCTTAGAATGAACAACAAAGGATCTTCCATAGCGTTGACGTACAGAGGAGTGAAGTACTGCAGGATTTCTTTACTACATTAAATATATTGTTTGACAATAGGCCTGCAACTCAAAATTATTTTCAACAACGATCACTCTGCCTTCACTTTTTTATTTCAGAGAAACTTGCCAAAGATCACTGTTGCTCTTGTCTCTTGACAAAGACCTTCAAAAACATGTTTTAAGGTTTTTGCCACTGTCGCTATAAGTTATACATATGCTATTCTAAATAGTCAGTAAGATCTGCCATGTTGGGGATTGTTGCATAGAGGACATTTCTGTTGATTAGAGGCATTATTCAAGCCAAGACTTTTAACATTTTAATGGGAACCTGTTTAAACCAGGTGCTTTGCCAGAGGGCATTAACTGAATGGCCTCCCAAATTTCTCGTTGGTAAAATGAACATTTGGTGTAGCCGGTGTTCATATTCTGACACAGTTGGCTGAGAGCTAAGTATGCCATTAAATCTACTCTTGAGCTTTTACTTCACTTAGAGGTGAAAAGGGATTTATAAAAAGCATGAATGTGCTATTAATGACCAGGGGAGCATTGTCCAAGTAATAGTTCTCAGACCTTTTATTCTGCTCTGTTTCCAGATGATTTGCAGTCGACTGGGTCTGCCTCCAAATTAGGAGCATTTTTGTGTATTTACAGCTGGATTCCTGGCCCATTCTGTGCAATCTAGTCTGAGTTGCTTTTTCTAATAACAAAAAAAACCCTGCTCTGATATTAAGTATTTCATCTTCTGTAAGTCAACATTAGCTAAACCCCTCCCCCAACACCAATTGTAGCTTAGCAACCATAGCTAGGCACAGCACAACTGTCAAGCTAAAGGTTTCGTCTCATGTTGGAGGCAGAGTTTACGTGGCTGCCTTTTATTTTTTTACCCTTTCCAAAACACAAAGGTAGAAGAATGGATTGAATAGTGTTGTCTGCTCTATCGTTGGCTGCAAACATTAGCATGTCCAGCTAGCTAACTTACCACCTTACCACTTGCGTGTCTAAGTAGGCCTATAAGCTAAGCAGTAAGAATGAAATAATATTCTGATCTTATTTTTTCCTTAAATGTTAAATGGACTAACTAGCTCTTCCCTGCAATACAAGAACAATGCTGCTTCTTTATTCCCATGTCTTTAACATGGATCATGCAGCTTTAGCCTCAGTTATTTAGCGTGATATTGTTATGATATGGTGTGTTCATGGACCCGAATGCAGACTCAGACAGCAGAGTTCTATTTCAAAACCAAGATAAATTATTTTTCCTCAGTCAAGGGAAAAGACAGGAAATGGACAAAGTCAAGAGGAGACGTCTCCACGCCGCCGCACGGTTCCAAGCCGGAAAGTGGCTAATCCTGCTGAGCGGCAGACGACGCAGACAGGAAAACTGCCAAACGTCACTACAGAGGCACGTCCTCGCGCGCCGCTCGGATCCTAGCCGGGAAGTGGCAGGTCCGCGGCTGGCAGGCAGGCTGGATCGTCTGTATGACACCCGAGGCTCGACACAGGAACGCCAAGACTACAGAGTTGATCGCCGTGGAACTAACTGGAAGGCTTCTTCGTACAGGTGAAAACCCGAGGCTCGACACTGGACGGCAGGCAAGTTGAAAAAACGAAATGGATCGTTAGTAGCGGATCTTCAGAGAGTGAACAAACGGACTACTCACGGGTCGGAATACCAGGTAGGTAAATGGACGGACTGACAACTGGGATGAGAGTGACAGGAGTATTTATGTCAGCTGGAGGCGAACACTACTGAGGGAAATACAGCAGAGTTAGACATAAATCCTCACAGATATGTATGAAGTCGTCAAGTGCATATTTAGGACCCTCTTACAGCGTTCTTGTTTTAAAATAAAATAGGCGTTTCAACTAACTCATGGAGCTAACATTAGCTGAATTAGCTAAAACTGCAATATAACAGTTATTAAAATATTTATTTTGTCTGGGCTCTAACTCTAAATCTGTATTTACATCTGTATAGACATACACACTGTTAAGAGTATGTGGAATTGTGTGCATCTAAATTATCTTCCGATCAAACTGAACTCATATTTTACGATTTTTCACTGCTATTCCTCCGCGACCACATGTTTGGCTTGGTTTATGCTTGCATGTTGTCGAGTGAGAAGAAGAAGCTGTACAATACTAGTTCTCTCTGAGAACCTGGGAAGTACAGCTGATGTATGTACAGAATGTGAGGGAGGATGTGTTTTGGAAATTACCTGTAATCCAATCCAAGCACCACAGTTCCTCCCTGATGGGACTCCCTCACCAGCCTCTGTTGTTTTCATTTTTTGACAACATGCTGAAGCACATATTTCATCTCTGCAGTGAGTGCACCTCCGCTACAGGTTCATCCAGAACATGTTGCGCTGGTGTTGCTGATCCAGGTGCCCTACGTTCAAAGGAGAATGTGCGTTTTCAGCATGGTTGTCTCCTGTGGTGAGCGAACTGCAGGCTTTTACAATAACAAGCTTTACCAACTGAGCAGCGCAGGACCAGAGTGTTCATGGCTGGGTACTCTGACCACTGCATCACTGTGGTTAGACTTTTCATACCAAATCACAACTGCGCGGAACTGCAAACTTTTATTTATTAAGGTTATGAATGAGAGGGAAGTGGCAGGAGTTAAGCCTGTGCAGAAGGCTTCATATAATAGCTCAGAGTTATATAAGATCAAACACGGATACTTCCTCTCATATTAAAATGGTCCTAGATCGATACGGAAGTATTTCATTGTTTTATGAATGAAGTGGTACATGAGTTGTAGCAATGTAGCTCAAGCGCAAGTTCAATCAGGAAGACACTCACTAGTAATCGCTGTCTTTCCTCTCCTTGTAAGTACTCTATCAGCTGATTGGGGGCGTGCACTTTTAAGTAACCAACCAGATTCGGCACACCGGGTCCTCAAGCCAATCATATCGTTGCTGTCAATCTTTAAATAGTGTTCTCCTCTCTGATGCTGTCAGGTGTCATTGCAGCTAAGCAGATGCAACCCTCCTCCACCCCAGTCGCCTCCAGTCAGCATCACAGTCGTGCTCCTGAGTCATCATCAGATTGCAGCGACTCCTGTCATCACCACCACCAGTGTCTGGACTCCAAGGGGGGATTAGGCCTGTTGGACCTCAGTACCCCTACCCTCGGTGATGGTACTTCAGGATGGAGTCCAATCGCCAAAGACTTTGCACTTTTTCATATTTGACGCTTGTATAATAAATCATTGTTAAACTTATGAAACAAGTCTCTCCTGATTGAAATGTCGCTGTGTGTGTGTTTGACCAATCAGCGACGGTCATCCCTGCAAATCCCACCTGAAAGTTCCTGTACTAAAAAAACACATTGCAAAGTATTTGCTTCTTTTGGTAACAAATTATGGCATTCCATGAAAATTATTGAATAACAAGACTAACAATCTACAACCATGCTAATGGCTCTCAGAGGGATAAATGTTAAAGCATGCTAACATGCTCACAGTGACAATGCCAACATGATTTTGTGCAAACGTGATTTAAAGCAGGTATGTTTACTTTATCATCTTAGTTTAGCGTGTTAGCATGCTAGCCTTTGCTAATTCGCACTAAACACAAAGTACAGCTTAGACTGATGGGGATATTGTCTAAAGCAAAATATTGGACACATTTATGACCTGCTGGTGTTGCATAATTCGTAAACATATACATGCATGTTTTCAACACGTATTGCTGCAGGAATATCTTTGGTTTAACTTTCCACTGAACTCTTTATGGTTCTGTGCCCATCTGCTTACTCTGCTGGACACAGATGACAGCCGAAGGTGTTCATTTTCCTCTCTTTGCCCTGCAGATAATCTTTCTGCGGAAAAGTAGGGTGCACAGCTAAAGCTTCCTTAGCCTGCAACGGCTCCATCTGGGTACCAAATGACGAGTGGGTGGAGAAAGAGAGAGGAAGAAGTGTGCAAAGCGACCGGAGTCCCTACCCAATGTCAGCTCTGTAACCGAGACAGATTGCGGTGGGAGGGACACGTCCCATTTCTGAGTGTGAGTAACACTGAAAGCAGATGACACCATGATCTCAATGAAAGAGGCTGTCGGAGATGGAGGGATGGACAGTGTTGGGATCTAAAGGAGCGTGTTTGGGTTATCAGCATTTAAGAAACTGAATTCTTGACATCAATAGAATTATTGATGTAAGTAACAATTATTAATGATTATTAATAAAAACGGGGCACCACCCTGCGAACAGGGACCAATAACCAAACGATAAAACTAAGTCTCATAATTAGTAATCACTCATAATGTCAATAGTCTGCGTATGACTATACATTCAGTGACAGTGAAGGTTTTTAAGTTCGAGCACAGGCTACTACATACAGTCTTATCAAATACATATGCACAACTAATCACAGACGCCTGCTCCTTAAAGTATAACAGAGTTTATTAAATCAAAATAATAAATGATCAGATCAATTACTATTTCAACCAACAAACGTTATCATACAATTTTATATGCCTAAACTAAAGAATGAATAAAATGGATGAGAGTGTATGTCTGTGTGTGTGTGTGTGTGTGTGGGGGTCTGTGGGTGAAAAGGAGGGGGAGTCTTACAGCTACAGCTAGAGACTACAAAGATGGCGGCGTCGAGTGACGCTGGCCAAAAGGGGAGGGGCCTTAACAACTACAGCTAAAAACTACAAAGATGGCGGAGTCGAGTGTCTCGGACAAAATGGCAGTTAGGCTGCTGTATGTAATCACGTGTGCCTGGGCAGCACGTGATGTGAGGCGATCGTTTCAACGGGGTTCCTCCCGGGGCAGAGAGAAGAAAGAGAGAGCAAAGGTGGGGGTCATGAATCAAGCTTCTGCGTGCGGTCCGCGTTGTAGTGATAATGGGGGTCGCTGGCGTATCGTACACAACGTGCCATTGTCGGTAGAACTGCCAGCAGTTATGTTCGATAGCCGAGATTCCACACTTCACTCACAGAGCTGATTTAATGAGCAGAGAATACTACACGAAGTGTAGTAAAACAAATGAAAAGAAATCAAATAAATCCCAAGCAAACAGTCACAGTTAATACACGAATACAGCGGAGCTTCTCTCGTCCGCGAGGAGTTGCGCCATATCTCAATATCACGCGACAGTAACTTAAACACACAAAAACACGGGAATATCAACATATAAATGAATGGCCTGAATTAAACTTACGTTAATTTAAGCTAAGCTATGCCCAAATGCCAAGAATCTTACTTGTCGATGCTTCGTTGCAACGTGGAAGTGTTCGTAGCAAAGTTGTCCTTTTTCTTCGAGAGGAAGGGGGGGGGGGGCTTCTCAGCGCGGCGTTTGAGCTGGCGCTGTTTCGGTCCGTCGTGGCGCAGCTCGCTCTGGAGCAAACGCAGACGTGATCTATCCTCGCTGCAGGGAGGGTGATCTAACTTCGGCTGACGGCGTGGTTCGCGCGTCTTACCGGGAATCGTCGGTGAAGGAGGGAGGCGTTGTCGTCTTTCCTTCGCCGGAATGTGTGCCCCAAAAGAAAAAGAAACAAAAAGCACTGAACGGATCGCTGAAGCAGATTCGTTATCGCGGGCTGTTTCGTCCAGCGAAATGGCTTGTCAGGGTTTGAGTAGGGGAGAAGGGCCGTTGCTTCCTCGTGGCCTCCGCCGTGCTGGAGGGGGGAGGAGAGGCCGATGTGTCTTCATGCGTCCAGGACAAAGGTCCGGGCGAAGAGCGGTTGCGTGCTCCCTAACTCAACCGAGGTCGAAGGGGAAAAAGCAATGAAGTGTGAAACTGCAGACAGTTTTATAGAACAGTGGTTGAACCACAGGGGTCCTGGGTTCGCTTGGCCTTCGGCCAATGAGATGACTTCAGGACCCATAGTTTTGGGGGGGGGGGGGGGGGGGGAATTTACACCCAAGTGTGAAATTTCACCCAGAGGAGGCTTGTTCTCATCAAACTACAAGTCAGGATGAGACCTTTGCTTGAAAAAGCGAAGGCCTGATTCTCTTTGTCCACAGCACATATTGAAGCCATATGGTCAGACCCCAACAACAGAGAGGAACAAAGACACAGAGCTAAAGAGTTCGATGTAACCCTGTGCACACACAAAACAAAGGCTTGTTTTTTAAGTAGGTCAAACCAAATCTGAAACTATTTGTAGGGATTTCATTTATTTGACAACTCTTTGCAATTGAACGATTCTATTCAACAGCTCGTAATATCGTGTATAAGAAGATAGAGTGCAATTTAATACCTGACATGCAAGATTCGTTAGTAGCAGCTTCAATCCGAACTCCAAGGAACTGTGTCCAGATCGAATCTTAAACTCTGTTTACATTTTATGAGCCTCTCTAACCTCCCAGCAACCCAATACACTGGCACCATGTGCCAGCGGAGTGATTATTCTGTTCCCACTTGCAACATACCCTGCAGCTGGCCACAACAGTCAATACCCACCCAGTCGCATCGTAAACGACCCAATCAGATAATCCAGTTCCACCTGGCTGTCCAAATGACTGACTGAGCTGCGTGGATGGTTATTAGCCATTGATTACAGCACTCACAGATTGTCTATCATAGCCTTAGATAAAGCTTCAAGCACCCCATGTGCTGCACACCCACGTGGGTTAAATGGATAATAATGCAGAAGGCAATGTGCGACAATGACAGCAGCTGCAGCTGTTGGGCTTAGCATCAGGCCACCAGTGGAGGACAACATACACTGGATCCATTACACAACAGAATGGGAGCAATTGAGCATCATTACTGTCAAATCTCACTGTTTGCTTTTATAATGGGGATTAATGAGGATGAGGAAGTCGCAAGTCCATCAGGTGTTGCACATTGAAGAAAATCTGTACCCAAACACAGTGTATATGCAATATATTCTCTAAAGAAAAGTAACAAAGTCAACTTTGAGCCGCCATCTGCATGTAGACGCCTATTTGTTGATCGGTTGAACTTATGTATGTTTGCTCGGCTCCTGAACCCCCTCTAGTTTGAAAATATTCAAGACATAGATCATGTAATATTTGCAAATATCTTCAGTTGTTGGTTTCAGACAAGCCTGACCTTTTCAAATGAATATATCATCTTGTCATGAATACACTTTTGATAGATTTTTTTTTAACCTGCACCGCTGCCCTGCACACAAACAACAGCACTCCCTTGGGCTGCATTTATTTGCTGTGGCATTTTGATGTGGCCCGCACCGCGCCGCAAGCTGTTTGCCAGGGCCAGCTCATCGTCTGCTCCGGGAGAAGAGATCGCTGACCCGCACCGCGCACACGGGACGGCCCAAACAGAGGATAGAAATCTGCTCTCCCACCTAACGGCCCTCACCTAATCCACTCCACAAACCTGTCTGGAACAGTTTGAGATTTAGTGTCAGTGTTTCAGTCACATGGCTCATGTAAGATAGATGTAACCGCCCCAAACTGCCATTAGTTCATATTCAACTTCTACAGTATATGTTTGCTGGTTTGTCTTTCTCCAAGAATTGTATGCTTATCCATGGAACAATCCATTCAAACATAAATACAGCCAAATAGTCTGTTATGCTACCTTGTGTAATGTGTCTTTAAACTCCATTTAGACTAACACATGGCCAACTCTCACCTGGTGCAAGTGATGTATGTCTCTTATGTGATAGTTCAGTAAAAAAGAGAAAAACACAAACTTACTAACGCATGGATGCATGGGTTGTCAGGGTTTACCTGAAAAGTTTCACATAACATTTCACATTGACACTTTTACATTACACTTACATTACACTTGTTTAAAGTACTGTTATCTGTTTGTCTATGCACTTTATTTTGTATTTTATTGTTTATTTTAATATTTTAATATTTTCTATTTTTTGCACTGTGTTGATTGTTTAATGTTATGCACCATCCACCATGTAAATTTCCTTGGATGTGCAACATACTCAAAATAAACAGTTCTGATTCCGATTCTGATTAGTGTGGTGTTTGATCACTTCTGTAGTAAACTAAATAATAACTAAACTACATAATGATTCAGACTGCGTGGTACTTTAAGTACTGGAGGAAGATCACACTAACTGGATCTACTAAAAGGCTAACTTACAGTAAATATCAGAGGATGTGACCTATTACATCCTCTGTGCAGGGATCCAACGCGGATGCAACACACATAAACGCATTGCACATCATTCTCACGCCAGTTAGCACTTTAGTTTATGAGTCAGGGTCAAACGCAGCAGGGAGACATCCTGTGGTGCCGTCACACGTCACATGCAAGGAGGGGGCGCTGCCAGGAAATGACATGTTTTCTAGGAGGCGATGCTGCCAGGTTACTCTCTGACAACAAGCACATACACTTGGTCCATTTCACTGTGTGGCTGTCTGTGAGGCTCCCATATGTTTCTTAAATACGGTCTCTATCCCTAAGGACATGATGCTTGATGTCATTTCATTTATGTCCTCACTATATGGAACACATGATTTCAGATGGCTGCTGCTGGTGCAGGGCGAGGTTGTGGATGCCAATGGAGCTGCAAGCATCCTTAAGAATGCATACAGAGCTTTATTGTCCATGGTTGAGCAATTGGTCAAGTTATGGAAATAGACAACATGGTGGAGAGATATAAACCTACCATAGGCCCGGAAAGCATAACTTCAAAATGTTGCTGTAGCATTAAAGGCAGGGTTGTTGATCTTGAGATAATAGCAAAAGTATGCTAGATTTAAAAAATCTTCCAACCGAGGCAGCCAGCCCATTGTTGCCAACTCTTTTCTAATGAAAATAACGTTAGCTAGCAGCACTAGCTCCAAAGGTCGATAAATCTAGTGAAAACAACACTGACAGACAGTCCCTTCAGGCTTCCCTCCAAAACGACTCCTCCAAAATGACCATTATGAATGTAAACATATCATGTTAATGAGTGTAAACAAGGAACATGGCTGTCGTTAGTGCTCACAGCTGTCAAGCGGAAGACTCCGGTGACGAGCAATGAGTGCACTGGCAGAATAAGGGCTTACCAACCTTGCCTTTGAATATTCATGACTTAATGAGCAACAATCAAAGGCTAATTGTGCAGCCACACTAGCAGCTCTGATTGTATTGGGCGCAGCTGTGCTTTGAGCTAAATGCTAACGTCAGCATGCCAAAATGCTCACAATGACAATGTGAACATGCAGATTTTTAGCATGTGTAATTAGCATGTTTGCCAGCTCAGTTTAGCACATTATAAAACATTTGCAAATGAAAAAAAGGACAGCTGAGGCTAATGAGAATGGCATCTGTTGTGCAGGTCATTAACCAAAGTACTGGACAAATTTAGATTTTGACCTTTTGGTGGATCACCAAAGCGATAAAGGTTAATCATCTACCATGAATGTCTGTAAACCACTTCATAGCAATCCCTCCATTAGTTGCGATATTTCAGAAAGGACCTAGATAGCCATTCTGCTAGCGTGACTAAAAACATCTTTAGTTATAATTTTTATGAAAGAGTAATACACTGTGTGGAGTCGGATGTAGTGGATTGTCTGACATCAATTTTCTTTTGGCAGTCTTATGTCGGTTTAATGTCAGCGCTCCAGGTGCGCTCTTTAAAATAAACATTTTCAGGATTGCATTATTTGGTGTTAGCTAGCTCACACTCCTTTCCTCTTACCGCTCCCAGCAGTGCTTCCACTTCTCCACTTTTCATCCATCTGAAAGTTGGCCGTGATTTCAGTCAGGAGAATGCTCTTTTATCTGTGTCACTAGTGAGACACAATGCTAAAGCATTTGTTCTCCCTCTGACTCCTCCCCAGTGTTCCCAATTCACCCAGCTCATTAGCAAGGTGCATTTATCTTACTGTAATGATCAGAGTCTGAGAGTCTTTCTCCTCATATCAGCTGCACATCTGTACCGTCGCCTCCTCATAAAGTGTTCCCTAACTATTGGAGAAATTTTGTCTTCGAAAGCCCAGGGCACTTTGCTTACAATTAACATTTTTAAAGGCCTCGCATGTCATAACACCTTTGCTGTAATGTGATCATTCATCTGGGAAGCATCTGCAGGATAATGGTTTTCCCATGGCATATTCTCAGCTCACGATTATTTTTCGCCCAGAGCAAATTTAGCCTGTTTAATTTGTTTTGCATTGACGTTTTAGACATGTAGCTAACACTTCTGGAGCTGCTTACACTGAGTAACTGGAGTAGGCTTCCATTTCAAGATTACCAGGAGAAAATGCGTTGTTTGAAAATAGTGGGAAAATTGCATAGAAAGAACTTCTTATCTGGGATGAATCTTGCCTCAGTCCGATACTGAAAAGCACCGAAAATAAGCAAATTAAAGATATCAGAGTTAAAGCTGCTTTATTTAATATTTGTATATGAACAATAGTTCAGATTGTTACAGAGATGTGTAATGTGAAAGATGACTCACCATACTCTGCAGCTCCCATCAGCTCTCAAGTGTTTTGGTGTCTTTGAGTTTATTGTTTTGGTACTATAGTCGGCAACTTTAGTGTTTTGGTTCACTCTACCTGCTCTCGTCAGTGTCATTACTCAATGTAGACGCATGTTCTTGGGGGGAAAAGCTCTGTCGAACCCACTGTACGCTACCTGCCCAGCAACTTATTTATGCCTTACCTATCTTACCTAACGGCAGACAGACATTTAGAAGCCAAAGATAGGTAAGACATAAATAAGTCCAGAGATGGTGGAGACCAAACCAGAGCTAAAAGAAGAGGGAATATTGGACTTGTATCAATCAAATTAATGCAGCTTTAAGTAAAAAGAAGTAGGTTTGTTGAGCCTCAGACAAAAAGGGGGAAAAGCAGGAAAATAGGGTGTGAAGATCTCACATTGCCTGATTTTATTTTTGTAATTTTGCCATTCATCCAGGTTCTTTGATATGTGTGAATGAGGATGAACGCTTGATTTTATGAGACCCCAGTATGATTTGATTTGAAATAATAATGTTTTTTTGATTCATTTGAAGTATTTTAACATTTGACCAATGCAGCGCATCAAGAGTGGGCCAGGTGGAGTTGGGAACATGAACTGATGCAAACTGCAATGAAAGTGAGAATTGTTGTTGAAAGTGCCTGCAGTTCCTGTATATTTTCTTTTCCCTCCCTTGAGCAAAAGTAACTTTCTGCCTGCTAAGTCTTGCACTGCTTCACACTGCATGAACCTGGCCTGTCTGGGCCAACAATCCAGACACATTTAAAATATCATGGGGCCGCGGCTGCAGTTGGGAGGGTCTGGGGTACTCACTCTTCACCCCATTCAGACTATAGGCTAATCTGTGTCAACAGATGGGCTACCACGGTCGCACTCAGAATAAGAATAAAACTCATCTAGTGTGACATCGCATTCATTCATATGCTACCTGTGACAGGTCTAGGCTAAACACATCTGCAGGCTACGGCTGGCTTTAAAATGTCCCTGTGTGAAATGGTGCTTCGCCCCGGAGCCAAGATCCAATGCACAGAGAGGAGCGTCGTGAGAAATGCTTCAGGGAGCTGTAATCAATCATAATTTCTCAAAGTGAGGGTGGTAAGTGCAAGGCTCATCTTTCTGCTGTGGCATTCCCCTCACTGCTGAACTTGCACCATTCGGCCAGTATTCAGCAGTATGTTGAGGTGGACGACGGGCGGCGAAAGGCAGCCACGATGCTGGAGGTGGTTGATCCATCACTGAGAGTATTCTCCCCTTAACGTCAGCTGCATTAAAGCATATTGGCGAAAGTCCTATGTCATATTACTCACACAAAGCCTGTGTTTCCTCTGAGTCTGTATTTCTTCATTTCTCACACACACACACACACACACACACACACACACACACACACACACACACACACACACACACACACACACACACACACACACACACACACACACACACACATTTGAGGAAGATGGTGCAGATATCATTAGACCCTGACTGGTAAATTATAGATCAGTTGGCAAACACAGCACACTCTCTCACTGTGCTAGAGCATTTTGTGCCTCTTCACCACAACATTTTGATCAAACATTACGCTAACTATGATTAATGTATTAGTGGAAGTAATTCATACTTTTAAAAAAAATAAATTTCTGCCGCTATAGAGAACACATGCACCGGCGCTGCTTCTCATATTACTGGATCATTTTGATTTGTAGAAACAGTAATTATAACTGTGCGAATGGGAAAAGAGGACAAAAAGCCATATTTTCCACATTGTATAACTTTTTATTTTGCCATTTCTCCCCTGAGACATCACTGCACTGAAGGTTAATTTGAAATGTTTTGGAAAAAAAAATGTGCCTATTACTATGTCTTGGCTGGAAATGCAAATATATCCCAAAATGTCAAGCTATTGCTTGAAGCTTTCAGTAAGTCTATCATTTCAGAAAAAAAACACTCACTGTAAAATATAGACTCCATGCCTCCACATGAACTATATATATATATTTTTTTTTTATCTCTTGTCATGAATTGCAGGAGATGGGAAGTGCCATTGCCTTCTTTAGAGTTGTGCTTCCCCTCCAAGTTTCTCCCACTGAAGTTATTAACAGCTCTGTTATGGCATCAGTCTGCCTTATTCCCACAAGCACAAGTTTGCAAAAGAAACCGTTGGCCACACTGAGCCAGAGAGAGCGAACGGGAGGGAGTTGGAGAGAGACGGAGTTTGCCAAGAGCGCATGGTACGAATGTTTACCCCGTACAGGAAGGGTGGAAACATTTTCGGTGCCGAACAGAGACTCTGGGTTTGAGAGCCGCTGTAACCACAACCAATCACTGGGGAAAATATCCCCGAAGCCATTTCTGTTTGTTTAGTTAATTAGTTTCCATGCCCTGACTTTGAAGATTACAGTTTTCTAGTCTTAACAGATCTACAGGGAGGTACTGCTCAAGTATTTTTGACATTGCAGTGGCCGTCTGGGAGATAAAGTCAGTATAACAATGTATGTTGAGTTGATACTATCAATAAATGTTGATAGCAATTTGATGGATAGGCGTCTATACAAATTTACTAGTTGGAAAAATATAAAGTGCATTGATCGGTCGTGCTAATCCCTTTATTCTTTACTAAAAACAACGTGTGAACTGAGAGCAGTGGCAGGCCGTGCATTTTATACCTGGGCCTTCACTGCTGTCCTGCAGCTGAAATACCACCTTATACCCTCATGATGGCACCACAGCTATTATTTGTTTCTAGGACTGTAACTGTTTACGTATTCGTATTAAACCATTCGGTACGAAGCTTACAAACCGAACAATACGTTTGAATAATAGTAGTGCATTTGGAATATGCAGAAGCTTAAATTATGGGAAGTATATTGTTTTCTGCACTCATGTAGGACAGTGGTTCTCAACTGGTCTGGCTGCAGGATCCACCATCACCCCTTAATGACAAGCCACGACCCATTCTTCTTTTTTGGAGTCCGTCTTATGATTTTATGTTCACAACTGACATAATAATTATACTGTTCTGCTATGTCTTTCCTCGTCTCAGCCCCCTGTGTCACGGTGTGTGTACATCTCACTCGAGTCAGAAAACATGTGAGAATGCCCATATTTGATTGGCTGAGCTGCATCACGTGATCGGTGCACTATAGTCACGTGCTCGCCCACTGACCAATCACAGCACACGCTGTACCTCACTGCAGAGCTGCACATGGAAACTGAGCTGCACGTAATGCTGACGTAGTTGTAGGCCAGCTAGCAGGCTCTGGCACGTCAACATGTCAAACTAAAGATCTGATTGGTTGAACACCATGACAATCAACAATATCGTCCCCATTCACTTAAACTGCAAAGGGATTCACTTGTGAGTCTGCAGGACTGGGGCCTCTCTTCTTACCTGGAGACACAGAGGTGAAATCTGATTGGATAAAAGCTCGACTTAAAACAAGCTGCACTGGAAGCAGAGCAACTGAGGAAGACAGTAGCTGTGCAATGCGAAAATAAGATAATTGGAAAAATATTTTTATAAATTACAATACATGTCGTGTATTGAAGAAAAAATATCAAATAAAAAAATAGCTATAACTTTGTGATTCTGTTTAGGCCAGCAGAGAAGGCCTTGCTGGCCCTGACGGCCCACCACTGACTGAGAGTAAGCATGTTTTGGGGTTTTGCGTTCAAACACCTGAATGAAAGTTCAAGTTTTTTGCACCTTTATTTTATGTATCAGCCCAGTGTCTCCCATAGGACTTATGTTCATATTGCACCATGTTGCTAATTTTACATCCAATGCCAACACTCAGTGCCAATGCAGGAAGTAATGTGTCCTACAGTATATAAGGCCTTTTATAGCAACGTGGATTTTGTATCTCGTCGTTTTAACAACTATGTTCTTTCCCAAACCAAGTTACAGGGTTCTTTTTCAACTTGCGTTTAATCTCATCGATCATGCTTGTTTTGGAAATGTCTGGAAAAAACTGTTAGCCGGCCAGTTGCCGAAGAGATAGATCCCTATTCATTTAGCTACAGCAGCTACCCCAAAGTGTTACTTTCTGTTTTACTTGCGGCCAAGTATTTAACATATTCATTTAAAATTGAAGTTTGCAAGGAAAGGTTAAGAAGGCTCAAGACACTTACCGTCTTACGTTGATGTGTAACATTAGGTTGAAAAATGACATACGGTAATTGAACCTTAAACAAACCTAATTTCTTTGGTACTGTACCTTTACCTTTAAGAAATACCTTTTTAAGAAATACACTTGATCACACCAAACTCCCCTTTCAATGATGTACTCCACAACACACAACTCCTTTCTCTTTGTCTCCCGCTTTATCCGTCTCTCAACTCAGGTTCCTCTTGTTGGGTATTTCGCTTTCATCAGCAAAGCTTAAAAGCCAACTGACTTCCCCATGCGTCCAAATCAGCTGACAACCCTTCCTACCTCAACAGCTTCATCTCATTCATACATCTTCTTTCTGATCTCTTTAAACCAACTCCAGCTACATCAAGTCCATCTTCCGTCCATACAAGTGTGTGAAGCACGCCACACACACAGGTTGTTATTCATTTTACTCTAACAGTGCAGATAACAGGGACCCCGATGCTTTTGCAAAGTGAATCTGGTTTCTTCCTTGTGTGAAGCTGACTGCATGACTAAGCTTATTATGTAAATATCCAATCTGTTCTCAGCGATGGCAACGTGTGGGGCTGTAATCAGGTTATTTTTACAGCGAGCGGACCCGTTTCTGCTGTTTGTCTGTATGTCCGTCTGTCCAAAGTTTAAACAAGTCAGTGCCCGGCTCGGATAGAGCCACATGGCAGGGACTTGGACATCATGGCTGGTTTACTGGAGATCAGCTTTGCTTTATGTTAAAACTTCCTTGAGGAAGGCGCAATCACAAAGCTGATGTGCTGCGGTGAGAGCCAGGGACCCAGATGTGTTGATTTCCTATGAGAGATCAGCCAGGCTCTGATTGAAAATGGCAATCAGTGCACGTGGACACAAAGTGTGGTTGATTTGATGACTTCATATATAAAAAAAGTAATTTGCAAACTGAAGTGGGATTTTTTTGTCTCTGTGCTGGCGACAGCTGAGGCTGTAGGCATTGTGTTCTCGTGTTGGCCATCCGTCTGGTCCATTCTCATGAACACAATATCTCAATAACGACAAATTTGGCTGGACTGAACCAATTCGATTTTGGAGGTCAAAGGTCAAGGTCACTGTGACGTCACGTTCGTCCCACTCTAGGGATAGCTAAGAAATGCCTTGAGCTGATTTCCTCAAATTTGGCACAAACGTCCACTGAGACTCAAGGATGAACTGATCAAAGGTCACTATGACCTCACCAAACCATAAATAATGATGACAAATTCACACAAATATCCAATAGGATAAGATGATGAAGTGATGATATTTTGCACAGACATGGATGTAAAGTGCAACTTGACTGGTTGGTGGAGGCACAGCTGAGCGGCGTTAATTACAGTTTTTAAGCTACAGAGCATGCACATATCTCTTTGACATGTGACAGGATTTGATCCAAGTTGGGAGTCAAAACATTCCATCTTTTATTGAACTGAATGACTGAATGTGCATTTGCAGACTTCAAAACTAATAAAACACGTGAAATAAAGCAGTTTCAAGCAGAAACTATAACTTGACATGACTTAAACAGATCAAATTATGTTTTCAGTGTATTCCACGAAAACACCAGAACCAAGAAACCTTTTTAAATCAATTTCTTTTATACAATGTTGTGTATACTTGAGATTCTTTTACAGATTAAAATAGTGTCACCAAATGAACAGAAAGTCATGCTGACAACCGCAAAGTAGTCGAGGTGGGGAAGAATTTCCATGTGAAAGAAAGCACCTCTGTGATTTTAGGTTCAGACCCAAGTAAAATGGTCCAACTGTGAAAAAGGCTCTTGATGGAAGAGAGCAGTTATTTCTTACTGGAGTAGTTTTTCCTTTCAGTTTGGCTTCAACTGGCCGTACGATAACACAGCGATCAATCCGAAACCTTGTTGAGAGGGGCGGCTTCTCACTGTGCTCCCGAACTGACCCAAAACTTCATCTGGAGAGAGAACGTGATCTGATCCCTATCCCACCCAAACTCAGGAAGCACATTAGGAGTTGAACATGCTGTGAAGTCTGGGTTGAAGACAAGCTTCACTCCTAAATAAATGAGGGAAATGTCTGCTGCCAATTTTCTTTTGTTGATAAATTGAGGTACATTTGACCTTGTGTTGGATGAGAAAGTACAGAAGCAGAAGTACACAGGGATTCGTCATTCCCAGAACAAATGTACGATAGGTTTTACAATACCTTGAATAATACAATCGCTTGGGGGAAGATCAGTGCTTCGTTGCAGATCGCTCGTGTCATTTCATCTTCCCTCCATACTCTTTATTTAATTCCTCCGCTCAGAGAGAAAGGGAGACAGATGGGAGGCTTTCGATTCATGCTGCCAGGAGAACCAGGAGGTCTGACTGGGAGCAGATGCAGCAGTTATGAGACAGAGTCATGTTTGAAAAGGGAGGCTTTGAGGATCCTGGCAAAGCTCCGCGCTGGTGGGAGGGACAGTTGGAAAGGGCCAGAACCTTTCAGAAAGGGTATTCAGGAGTATCAAGTGAGAGAGGAAATCATTAAGAGGAAGAGAGAGACGATGAGAAAAAGGAGAGAGGAAGTCCGGATGAGAAAATGATTTAACCAGCCAACAAACTTCGAAATGAGCACAAGGAGAACAAAGCAAGGAAGTCAAAGTTCCCCACTGGCCAAATGATTGTAAACTTTTATCACAGCTAAGTGTAGTGAAATGAATTAAATACAAGGGATGAAGAGAAGGGACAAAACGTCTGTGTCACTACTTTCTCCTTTCAGCCATGCCCGTGTAGTTTATTCGGCAACGGATATTCGACCAAATGCGATGCAAATTACCAATCATTTTTACTAATGTTAAAGGAGGGCACAGAAGCTTTCAGTCACAGAAAAAATGTGTCAACCTGACAGAAATTGCTTGCTCTGTAGCTCAGTGCTAACAGACCGGTTTCCCTCCGACATCATCAGGAGATGCCTGTGCACGTGGGTGTAGAAAACAAATAAGAAGGGAGATTAACATCACAAGTTGTTTTTTGTGTGCCATAAACTGCACAAATGGAAATAATAATGTGTGGAAGTAGCAATCTGGTCAGAACGATGGATGTTAGTAAGGTGGTGGATAGTTTTGCTCAGAAACTGGTGAGGAGGAAACACCTGTTTTTGGGGTAAATCGGGTCACACTGTTGCTATGCGTTCACGGTTGTTAAATGTCAGGCTCTGTCACGAAGCTGTGGTGGCCGGTTTGACGTGTTTCCTAGTTGTGACTCAATAGCTGACAGAGGTGGCAGACAGATGGCTTTGGATGGAAAATGCATCATGATCAATCAATCAAAATCAATCAAAATGTATTTGTACAGCACATTTTAAAAAACAACAAAGGTTGCCCAAAGTGCTGCACATACAGTAGATAGGCAGGCATACAATCAAAGACTGGATTAATAACAGTAAGTGACATTACAATCAAGACAAACTGACACAAATCACACAAAAGTGCCATGTTAAGATCAAAGGTGATAGGCCAGGGAAAAGTAATAGGTTTTTAAATGGCTTCTAAACATTTGTAAGGTGGATGACAACCTAATATGAAGGGGAAGGTTGTTCCAGAGCTTAGGGGCAGCAACAGAGAAGGACCGGTCGGCCCGGGTTGTCATTTTTGTTTTCGAAACAACTAAAAGCCGAGAGATCTTAGTGAGAGAGGTGGGGTATAGGGCTGCAGCAGGTCAGACAGATAGACTGGGCGGTGCCATTTAAACACTTAAAAACAAATAACAACATTTTAAAATTAGTTCTGTACTCTACAGGTAGCCAATGAAGGGATTTTAAGATCGGTGAAATGTGTTCATGCCTGCGTGTACCAGTTAAAAGTCTCGCTGCAGAGTTCTGCACCAACTGAAGGCGTGATAGAAGTTTTTTGCCGATTCTAGCATACAAAGAATTACAATAGTCCAGTCTAGAGGTGATAAAAGCAAGAATAACTTTCTCCAGGTATTTTGAGGATAGAAAGGCTTTGACCTTAGCTAAGAGTCTTAGCTGAAAGAAGCTGACTTTGACCACGGACGCAACTTGGAGGTCCAATATTAAAGATGAGTCCAAGATCACACCCAGATTTTTGACATGGAATTTGCAGTGGGTTGCCATGGGGCCAAGACACAATGAAGGACTGTCCGGTATAGCAGCTGAAAGGGGAGAGGGATTTAAGATAGACTTTATTGTCCCGAAGGAAATTTGTCTTGGCTGTTAAAACAATACAAATAACATATTGCATCCATACATTACATACACAGACTGTCGCCAGTCCACATACCCGCACACACAGTACCTACAGTACATACAAAAGACTGCCACCAGCCAACAAATAAATTTCACACTGCCCGTTGTACAATGCACCAGTAGTGTATTTATTAACATGATCTCTGTTTTACCTTCATTGAGGCATATAAAATTTAGCGAGAGCCAGCTTTTGACATCAGCCAGGCAGCACATTAATGCATTTATTGAGGCAGATCCAGATTTGAGGGGAAGGTATATTTATGTATTTATGATGTGCTGTGCTATAAAATAAATAAATACAATACCCCAATCTTAAATTTTTAAGCTTTTGCGTGTCCGGCTAAATGAGACTACAAAACGTCATCACATTGAATAGTCCGCCGTTAGCTTAGTGGTGGTGATGTGAAGTGACGTGGTGTAGTTTGTTTGTAGCCTAACGTTAGCGTTTTACTTCTGCCGATTGCGTTCAAGCTTCGCAAATCATTATATTGGTGTTCATTTGTGAAGGTTGTGCAATGATTCAGAATAAAATGGAAAAAACCGATTTGCTTTTTTTCAAGGGAACCAGTGTGATGCTAACTTCTGGGTTACAAAAAATGCATTATCCCTGCACCACTCTATTATTGGTTGAAATTGGTTGGTACCACCTTGTGTAAGCACAAGTCATATTTATTTTTAAAGGAAGAAACGATTATTACATTTTGATATAGAAAAACAAAGAATTTTTAAAGTTTTTTATTTGTTTTGTTTATATTGTTATAGAGGTGCAGAATATCACCAGGGATGGGATCTAAAAAGGATTAAAAAAGCATTTTTCATCTTGTCTTTACTTTACTTGTGTAGCAGGCAACCAGCATCAATTTCATATGAATGTATGCCGGAAGTTGGCAGATGTCGCGTGGGATAAAAAAAAAGTGTTGGAAATGCCAAGAGGAGTGGCACAATACATCTTCTTTTTTTTACCTTCTTGACAGAAATTGTGCTGGTTTCCAGCAACACACTATTTTGATTGAGAGGAGGGCTTTAGCATGATCTCAACAGTGAGAGGAAATGAGAACTTGCCAGGTTAGGTTGAGTCATTGATCTACTGGGGATTCCTAGTGTGATTTTAGTGTCTATGCTCATCAACTAAGAGGTAAATCATCCATCTCTGCATCTTCCATAAATCTCTACAATTCTAGACGGGGGCTCAGCTGTGTAAAAGGTAAATCAACAATTCCCGAGTCTGCGATCCGCTTTTTGTTACACGCAGTGTGAACTAATGGCTGTGTGAGTCAGCAGACCTCAGAGCACAGCGCATCTGTTTTCCTTTATCCAACCCGTGATGAACTGTGTCACATGTTTCTCCCTTACTGTATCTTGATATACATTTAATTCACATGTGTGAACTGTGTTATTTGTAGTCCCGTTATGACTTACAGTGAGACGTTTTCACCATTGTAGTGTGACAGTGTCTTAGAAACCTAAGACTCGTGGGTCCAGTAGGGGTCAAATGGTTGTATTCCTGACAGTGATGTTGCTGACGTCTTTCCAAACTTTAAATGGAGTTTTTCATTCAGTGTGATCGTTGAGCATTTCTCCAGAGCAGGGTAGTGTGTGTGTGTGTGTTTGTGTGTGCAAATTGAAACCCCATCAATGGGCTAATGATGCGACTCACCTAACTTTTTTTTTTACTATGAAAATATAAACTCATTATAGGATGCTTTAGAAATGTAAAGATGATAAGGCCTTGATGAAAGGTTAGCCTGTAAAAGCAGGACCTTGATGGCATCACTTACTCTAGAGCAGCGGTTCCCAAACTTTTTAGGCCGCGCACCCCCTTCTACATCCCGACCGGGTTCGCGCACCCCCCCCCCCTTAATAATAATAATAAAAAAGAAGCAACAGAGCCTTTTAAGCCTTCATAGCCGCATAAGAATCGGACCAATGAGAGAACAGTTTGCTCGCGCGTGGCATTTGTTTACAAGATTTAGTCCGCTGTTAAATGTTGCAGTGTGAACACAAACAGAACAAAGGAGCAACTGCAACAAAGCAAACGAACTGAAGGTGTGAAAACGCCCTGAAACACTGCAACAAAGTTTCAATAACTTTCAGTTACACAAGGCGTCACTTTTAAAGAGCAATACGGCTGCGAGGACACACGCACAGGCTCAGAGGCAGATTATCACATTTAATTTACAATTAATGAGCGACTAATGTAGCCAGGATGTCTTCGGACAAAGCATCGATGGGGCGCGACACAGTGTTGTTGGACACCGGGATCATGCACAACTTTTTTGCTTCTTTCTCCCCAATCATACATTCCACCATCTCTCTGGCAGCTGGCAAGCTCACGTCTTCAGTGATTGTGTGCGGTAGCCCCTTTCTCGCTATTCTGTAACCAGATATGAAACCCGTAGTGCGTCATTTATAGACCCAACACATGAATGAGTTCCCTCGCCTCCGATTCCTCTCTCTCTCTCTCTGTCCCTCTCCTCTTTTACGACTGATAGCTTCAGATGTCCCACCTGACAGTTTTTAAATTAAAATTACATTTTTTTTTAATATTTAATATTATTACACCATCAGACCGCCATTACACTTTTCCTCTCGCGCACCCCCTAGAGGCAGCTCGCGCACCCCACTTTGGGAATCCCTGCTCTAGAGTAACTGCAATGACAGTCGATGGCAACATCATCACCATCATCACTTACTGGAAACAAAGCTGAGACACAGAAGGGACTTCTGGGTAACATAGCAGATTAATTCACTGAGGGTTGTGGTTATTGAAACAAGCAGTGAGCTCATCATCGCCCTCTGGTGGCCGTGTCGGTTTTTCAAAATGAATACAGTAAACACACACACATATACGCACAAATAATACAGTGATACAACATGCAGTTTTGTATTGGTAGATAAAAAGTATGTTAAAACATAAAAAAATGATTGATTTATCCAAACCAATTAATGGGAAGGCAAAAAGACAAATTTAAAGAAACTATGTAAACACTAAACAGCTTACAGAGGAATATTCTCATATAACTGACAGTGTTTCTAGGCAATTTACAGAAACAAATATGTTAGAAAAGAGGTTATTTCGGCTTTATTAAAGCAATGCTTCGAAGACCTTTGTCTTGATATACGCCATGGCTGTAACATTGCTATATTACGTTCATAAATATATCCAAAGTAATTCAGGTTCAGCCCTTTGCTGAAACCCACTTGCTGACGTTGAAAGATGTGAAAAGGGAAATAAGGTGAGCTAGCTGCATTACACTTTTATTTCGGAAGTTACACTTCTCTTCTGGGTTATACTACAACAACGTTAAAATCAAATCATGCTGTGAAACACTGGGAAACTCCAAATCTGGAAACTTAATTTAGTGTTCATTTGCATGAACATGTGAGTTTTAATGCCCTGACAGAGGAAACAGCGACACTGAAGCTTGTGAAAGACATTTCAAACAAAAGCCGTCGGGAGCATGGTCTGTTTTTATAAGAGAATTTAGCTGAGGAGTGGGTTGGGGGGGGGGGCGCTCGTGGCAGCGCGCGCATGCGCATTCGGTGGGAAACACGATTGAAAACGGGCAGCTATGCCGCGCGCTGCAGAAAACGTGCTGGACGCGTCCGCTTGGAACAACGGCCGGTGCACCGGAGGACTGACCCGGGGACTGCAAGACCGGGACAGGCGTTGACAGCGAGACTTTCCCCGGGGGATAACCTCCTGCCGAAGCCCGCGGCGGAAAGCAGCGAAGCGAGCGGTCGACAAATCCGCTGCTTCTCCCCCCTTTCCCTCTCCTCTCCTCCTCTGTTCTCGGCGCCGCAAGAGAAACAGCGAGACATCGGCAATGTCGCTGCTAAACGTGTAGGATTTATCCCCGCTGTCCTTTTGTTTTGTATCGACTGTAAATATAACCGAACAGAGACATTAAGCGACAGCAGCGGGGTTCACTATGGTTTTATCGGCGGTCCGCAATAGGAGATGTCTCTGCTGTATGTGGACGCTATGCTTGCAGTTGTTGCTGTGGATTTTATGTGCGGTGAACGGCGAGGAGCAGCCGTTCAGTGTCGAGGTAAGAACCGGGACCGTTGTTTGTTGACTCGACAACATTTTTTTCGTAAAGGTGATGTGCTTTCCTCCTAGAAGCCTGCATTGTTTGAGCTCTTATTTCAAAGAGAATAATGCATTAAGTCTGTGTTGATGTTTCAACAACAGGCTCTTTGTGAGGTGTCCAGCTGGGTTGTCCTGTTCTCCACTTTTGATTTTTTTTCCTTCTTTTTTTCAAATGGGAATTTTTTTGATATTTCACTTTAAATATAGGCTGAATAACCCTTAGTTGTTTCCCTATTTGGGCTTGTTCACGTTCTCAAAGTGGGCTAACAGTTCAGCTGAGAAAGCAGTGTCACCATGCAAAATAGTTTGATTTCATGGTAGTACAATTAGAGTACAGGCCACAAGATTAGTTTAAAATGAGTCAACTCTAATACTGTTTTCTCACTATAAAGGTTGCATACACATGTAATTCAATATGTAATTCAAATGACTACAAAAGATCTTCCCAAAGAAGTCAAAGCACATATTCAGAGTGGGCTCATGGCCAAATCTTTGTGTTTTTAGGGTTCCAGTGACTTGAGACATGAGAATCCTCACTTTAGAGCATCCTGATAGTATCACTAGTGCCATTATTGCCAAAGCAGCACATGCTCCGAGGCTCCGTTCATGAGAAGGAGATCTTATTAGTTCACAGGCAACAATGTGGGCAGCCAGAGGAGATTCTAACTGAGAGAGAGAACCATGTCCTTTCATTCTGATCTCATATCCCGACTTAATGGATTGTTAAAAGCCTTCAGGCCACAAGTGTTACGCCAATAAACGTTAACACTCAACCAGCCTTTAGAAGAGTCAATGTGTCTTTTGTCTTTCTTTCTCCCCGAGACTCCACAGCACAAACACAAGCTCTTCTTCCCCTGGGTGAAGAGAGTAATTTGGGTTTTTATGAAGGACACATCTGTCTATTTCACATCCCCTTGTGTTTCCAGAGCAAATCCCCCCCCCGTTTAGCCAAAGTTGGATGCATGCACCTATCATGAAGTGTTAACATGGCAACCCCTCTCGCTGTCTCTCACACTTGGCTGCGCGCACAAATGTGGCAGACACCACGCGGGGACATCCTGGCATGTCCACTGACAGTCGGTCAAGTCCTATATTCACATGATTTGCAGGCTTGGCATGCCACGCAGGGAGCAGATTTAGTCCAGATGCTACAGGTTATGTCCGAGCTCACGTGACAGACAGGGGAAGGACGTTGTTGGAGAGATGTGAAACGGTTTTGTTCTTTGTACTCCGGTTGTTCAATCTGATTCTGGGCTAAGTTTGTTGACCGCTGTCCCAGAAAATAACCCAAACACCCTTTTTCTCTGGGCCAATCGGATGTCAAAACCCATGCTTTTCTCAACTGTCCAGCTTTGTTCTTTGTTGCAAGACACAACGGCGGATAGTGTTGTTTTCATCGTCCTGTTTTGTAATGTATTTCAAGTTCCCAACTTGGCTTCACATTCCCGTCTCCCACGTCCACTGCCTTGACTTGCATGTTATTATCCTCCAGCCCTCACACCTCGCCCTTTCTTTTCCAAGCTCTTTCTTTGTCATACTTGCACGTGAATGTTCTCTTAACTGCAGTCGAGGCACTTTGATCTTTGCGATTCATTGTTGGTACAATTGTTGGTTGTTGGTCAGTCTGTGGCTTTTTAAATGTGTGCTTAGCCCCGTGGGAACAAAGGAAACGTTTCAATGGCAAAAGTAAGAATAACAGTCAATACTTATCTGCATGTGTAAAAGTAAAAACATTCTGAGATGAGTTCTGAATGTATGTCGATGGCAGCCTCCTGTTATCGCTAACGCAGCAGTTTCATATCTGTGATCACTGTTTTTAGCTTCCTGACATGAATTCAAAGCTTCCAAGTTAGTATGAAGTGGGCTTTTGACTGTAATGCGAGCCATTTGTGGCCCCTAATATAACCACTGTTATTGTCTGGGGCAGTGATGTTCAACCGCTGTGCCGCGGCACACCAGTGTGCCATGGGAAAATGTCCAATTTGAGTCTAAAAAAATATTATTTAGTTGTTGCAAATACTTTGCCATTGTTGAGCGTCTGAGCTGCAATATAGTGGCTGGCTAAGTAATCATGCTCTTCCATGCCAGTGGGTGGCAGTAGGTAGCGCAGTAATGCCCTTGTTAATTTAGGACAGTAGAATGAAATGACGCGCGGGAGAGGTTGCGGTGACAAGACGAACAGTGATGGAGAAATATTTGAAAAGAAAAATGTAGACTCTGAACTTGGCCCTGGACAAAATAACCCAGATGAAAAGCCGAGTAAGGATCAACACATTTAGAGACTTGTCATTCAATTGTCAGTATATATCCGGCCCTCGGTACAACGGCCCGTCAGAAAATATCATATGTTTATCATAACTGTCCTACCACAGAGCTCCGGGACGAAAAGTGGCGATGTGAGCTGGCTTTTTGTGCAACATAACGAAGCATCTCACTGCGCTAAACCTCCAGCTTCAGGGATGGGGACGTATGATCACAGACATGTGTGATGCAGTAAAAGTCTCCACTGCTGTGTTCCCGACTGCATTTTGCTGATAAACTGGGTGCACTTGACACGGATTTCACTTGGCGATTTGCCGACTTTGCAGCTCAGAAATTAAAAGTTGAAATGCTCAGCAATAGGGCTGCAACAACGAATTGATTTTATCGATAATAATCGATTATTAAAATAGTTTTCATTATCGATTATCAAATTTCATTATCGATTCATTGTGTCGCGCGATTATTACGCCACTCAATAAATCGCGGAGATGTTTGAGAAAAAAAAAAGGAAAAACAGAGCGGAGCAGAGCGCAGCTTCTAATGACGACCAAGACACGTCTGGTTTTGAACGGAACACTTTACTTCCTGAAAACTGCACTTTAACAACTGTTACAGTGAACAGACCACGCTCTTGCACCCGACATATACGTTCGGTTTTCACTTATCGTTATCATTGTTGCCGTGAATAAGCACGTATCATGCTACTTCCTGTGTCTTCACAGTAAAATCACTTCCGTTTTCATGCTCTTCACAATAAAAGTAAACAATTTACAACAGAGGAAAGAGCATCGGACCCGTAACGTTGTTCTGAAACATGGCGGAGGCAGAGCAATCAGTACGACCTAAGTCGTCCAAGGTGTGGGAGCATTTCACACTTAATAAATTGAAAAAGTGTGTTCATTGCAAGACATTCAAAAGCGACATGATATGGCACGGGAGCACCACGGTGATGATTCAGTTTGTGAGTGTAGTGCAGAGAACAAGTTCTGGTGTTCAAACAAATCCTGTTAAGTTTTCTGATTTGTATTTTTCTTTATGTTTTATAAATTATTTATTGTTCTGACAGCTCAGGTCCCTTTAAACAAAAATATACATATTTCTGTGCACATGTGTATGTTTTTTGTGTTAGTCCATTTGTCCATTTGTTTTTTTAAATTATTACTTTAACAGCTCAGGGATGTTCAAGGAGCAACCTGTTTGTGCACTTTCTGAAGATCAGTTCCGTTTTTGAATAAAGGGTTGGAAATTAATGCTTTTTTTTTTTTTTTATCCGATTAATCGGAAAAATAATCACCCGATTAATCGATTATTAAAATAATCGTTAGTTGCAGCCCTACTCAGCAAGCCGTTTACAGTTGACGTGGAAAGAGCACCTGTACCTCCAGTGTAATGACACTCAAGGCAAAGTATGATTCTGAGGGCACTGCACAGTTTCCAAGCTTCACCCCCGAAACGACAGTTGGGGGCGACCGTGGCTTACTGTGTAGAGAGGGTTGTCCGCCAACCGAAAGGTCACCGGTTCGATCCTTGGCTGCACCGTGTCCTGTGTCGAAGTGTCCCTGAGCAAGACACTGTACCCCTAACTGCTCCCCGGGCGCCTGTCATAGTCAGCCCACTGCTCCCTATATACAGGGATGGGTCAAATGCAGAGAATAATTTCCCCACTGTGGGACTAATAAAGGAATGTTTCTTCTTCTTTCTTAACTCCGCCTACATGCTGCTCAAATGCTCTGCATGTTTGGAAGCACATACCTGTGTGAGCAGCTGTTCTCTGTGATAAAGATGAACAAAAACCCACACAGGAGTCGTCTCAAAGATGCACACCTTCATGCAGGGTAGGAAATTCTCCTATTTTTTTGGGGGGCAATTTTTGCCCCCACTGACTGAAATCCAGGGGCATTTTCAAAACATTGGGGGCATTTTTTGAAACTTGTGAAATAACATTTAACCTTTGTTCAAAATAATACATATACTTATTTAGGCTTACAATATATGAGCAATTGTCATCAAATGGCAATAATAAGACTATTAGGCAGTAGCCTACAGATTCAAAGTGTTTTCTTAGATTTATTTAACAAAAACAAACATAAATCAGAGAATCATATTCAATTTTATTCTTATTCTTATTTCTTTAATAACAATAAATAACCAATTTATTGTTATTATTAAATGTTTTAAACAACTATTAACAATTATTAAGTCAACGATGCCTTGATTACATATATATCAGTCATTGTATGGAATTATTGCAAAAAAATATTTTTGTAGCACCTCAAATATTGTGATATTACCCATTTCTGTCCTAAACTTGTGCATTAGTCAGTGTGTGGAATTTTTGAGAAAAACATTTTTATAGCACCGTAAAATTAAAAAAAATGTGCCATTTGAAGGTACAAATTCAGTTCAGAGTTTTTACTGAGTAAAATATCTTAATTGACTGTCAGTCAGGTATTATTCATTTCCAGCAACCGTCAAATCAAAGAATAAAGACACTTTACGCACAATTTAGGTGTATTTTCCCTTTAACTCACGAGATGCAGGTAGCATGTTTTATACTTAATGTGAATATAATTCATTTAATCAAATTGCCATTATGCAATATGTATACTTTGTTACCGGCTGATAGAACTGTAATTAATACGGACTTGTAACATTTAACTCTACGCGTGTGCTTACTGCTGAAATTTCCTTCCGATAGCTCCTCATCTTTAGGTTATCCGACTGTCTTCCCCTCAAGAAGTCATTTTCTCTGCAAACTAGACAATGCCATTAACAATGCCACAGCCACAAGTTCATCTCCTTCATCTCCTTGTGAGTTTTATTTTCTGGTTCAATCCACATTGATTTTATATGTCACTCTTTCTATGCCTTCTCTGCAAGGCCACATGCAGTAGGAGGGCTCTGCGAGCAGTCGAGCTCTCTTGGGTTGTTTTTAATCATTAGCATTTACATAACGGAGTAATTAATAGAGAGATAATGGGTTTTTAATCTCTTTTTCCCGTGTCTGTGTTTGAATCGAATGTTGCATAAGAGTTGTCATCGCTCGGTGCCACAAACGCACCGCCGCCCGGAACTGTTTGTAACCGCCCTCCCCCTTTTTTTGGTCTAAAGTGGTGGTTCTGAACTCCTTGCACCACTGTAAGATGCAATGTCACATTTAGCAGGTTTAAAGGCCAAGAGCGTAGCTCAAGCTCTCCCGCCTGTGCTGCTTTAACATCGGGTCCACGCTACCCCCGAAGCTTTGAACGCAGGCACAACGTGACCGATGTGTTCATTTGAGGAATTTGCAAAACATCGCAGTGAAACAGGATTATATTCATTTTTAAAATGATTTTGTTTCCATGTATGTAGGGCTGGGCGATACGGCCTAAAAAAAAAATCTCTGATTTTTTTTACAAAAAATCCGATTCACGATTTAAATCTATTTTTTCCCCCAAAATGTTTTGCAGATGACAGAAGCCGTTGAAAACAATTTTTTATTTTATTTTGTGATGATTTTCCCTCGTAGGTTGATAAAAATAAAGTGCAAACAAAACCTGAACATTGTAGAAAGGTGCCTGTAGTATACAAAAAGTATTTGGTCACTCTTTTGTTTCCCTGAATCATTTAAATATAAAATTAAATTAAACATAACATTAAATGGCATTAAATAGTAGCCTTCCATTGTAAACAACTGTGCAAATGTAACTTTTTACAGTAAGCTTTTCTAACTGAATACACTGATACAAACACAGCATGAAATAAAATGTATGTGACCCTTTAACATTCACATTTTCAAAAGTGCAACATCTGATCTAACATCAACATAACATATTTTGCACAGTAAATAAGTGCATGTAAACTAAATCAAGTGCATTCACAACATAACCAACAGTATTAAACAGTAGTGCATGTTTTTTCTAAATATTTTTTGCCAGGAAGACAAGCCTGTCTACTACCTCTGGCTTCAGGCATGCACGGTGGCATGTAACAATGCCCCCCCCCCCCCCCCCCACACACTGAAAAGCCTCTCAGAGGGGGCACTTGTAGCTGGCACAGAGAGGTATTTCTTTGCTAAAGTACTTAGCCTTGGAAAGTTAAGTTGGTGACGCTTCCACCAGTCAAGTGGATCGGTGTCTGGGTCAACCTCAGGGGTCAGGAGGTAAGTTGTCAGTTCAGTCTGTATTTTATCTGCCTCTGACTGGTTAGGAGATGGCACAGGCGCATTCTGTTTGAAATAGGCAGCCAAAGTCATTTTTTTCTTTGGTGGACGCTGCTCTCCTTCACACACCTGCTTAGCTGGACCAGGCTGCTGTGGTGTATTCTTGTCAGCAGGAGCAGGTAGAGACATGAGCTCATCGACAGCCCTTTTTTTGACTTGTTCCACCTTGTCTGGGTCAATATAGGCTGTACGGAACCTTGAGATGTCCAAAAGTTCCTCCTGTACAGCGTTGCTGTATTTGTCGTCGAGGTAGTGCATTATTTTTATTTTTATTGTTGCTGTGAGCGCTGTGTCTTTTTCCACTGGCTGTAGGAGACTGGTTCTGAACAAATGGAGCACCGGTTTAATACATGAAATGCTCACGTATGACTCCCCTGAGAGTGCGTCTGTAAAATCTTGGAGGGGTTTGACGGCTTGATTAATGGATTCTAAGACTTGAAGATCTTGCCAAGTGGGCACAAGATGGCGACTTTTCTTGTCCGCACCCAAGACACGGACGATGGCTCTCTCCTGTTCCAGAAACCTCTCGATCATCTTCTGGCGGGAGCCCCATCTCGTCGGGGACTCTGTAACAAGCTGATGAGAGGGTAACCCCAGTTCAGTCTGTATTTCAGCCATTCCTTTTCTCTTCAGCCAGCTGTAAGAAAAGGCAGATACAGCCCTTTTGCAAACACCAACGGCTCGATCGACCCGTGGGTCCTTCACACCATTCTCTGTAAAAAAAAAAAAAAATACACAAGCAAAACATTTTTGTGTAACATGACCTACAATCACAAACTTGTCTTTTTTTCTGTTTTTACATATCTGCATGCTACCCTAACCCTATTAATGTACACAAGAGCATGCACACAAGTAATTATAGTTTTGTATTTTTCTGTTAGTTTTCATTTTTATTTAGTTTTTATGTTGTGTTTTATTACAGACACACACACAGAGACTGACACACACAGACAGACACACACACTGACAGGACCATGTACCATAATTATGATTAATCATGCACATTTGTGTAAATACTGGTATAATGCATCAATTACATCATGCAGCTGCTAATATCACTTGATTCTTACCTATAGCGCAGTTCAATCTGTGCCCAAAGCACTGAAGGCTGGGCCACCCATTTTCTCTCAGAGCTTTGAGCATGTTCGTGCCGCTGTCTGTCGTCATGCAGGTGAGTCTGTCCTCAGCCAGATTCCACGAGCTTAGAGCGTCTTTTAATCCCTGGGCAATTATTTCGCCTTTATGCTCATCAGGAAAGTAAACCGTTTGCAGGCAGACGCTTCGCAGAGTCCAGTTGTCATTGATGTAATGCACCGTTAAACTTAGATAAGGCTGCATCACTCTGCTGGACCACAGGTCAGTTGTTGCGGAGTAGAATGACATCCCTCCAGCTCCGCAGAGATCCTTTGGCGTGTACTATTGTACAGCCGAGGCAAGGCAACGTCAGAAAAATGTTTACGGCTTGGTAGCGCGTACCTGGGGTCCAAAGCTTTGAGAAGGTGAATAAACCCCGGCTTTTCCACGGTGTATATGGGCACCATATCTTTTGCGATATACATCGCGACTGCATCCGTGATGGCTTTCCACCGGGCACTCTTCTTCTCATGCGGAGTACAGTTGGTGAATGTCTCCAAAATGCTGGGTTGTTGTTGTGAGGTGGCGGCGGCGGCGGCGTCGCTTGTGCTCCCGCGGTCCTGCTCCCTCCTCAGGGCGCAACACTTCTCCCACTCGGCGGCATGCCTCTGTTTGAGGTGCTGCATTAAATTTGTTGTGCTGCTTGATTTTGTAGCAATAGCTTTTAGACAGACCTTACATCGTGGTGCTGTTTGTTCTGTGTCAGATGACACGAACCCGAACCATTTCCAGACCACCGAAGACACATTCTTCCCTCTCTTAATTAAGAACGAGAGCTTCACTGCTGGCCGCCATTGTTTTCGTTTGTAAACAATGCGCGCGCACTCTACTACGGGAACCCAACGGGGGGGAGGGGTGGGGGCGATTTTCTCGATTTTCAATAAAACACATCGCCTTAAAGCACACATTCGAATTAATCGATTAAATCGATTTATTGCCCAGCCCTACATGTATGTCAAAGAAATTTGTCTGGTTACATAAAATCCTCATTGTATCAGTCACAGCTATTTCTGTGCTCCGTAGTGTACCCTCGCTTTATCCCGTTGGGATTTGTGATAATGGATTTTTTAGCTTTCCCTAGGAACACCGTGGAAGCAGCAAAAGCCTCACAAGCACCGCATTGCCTGTGTTTCACAGAGAGTCATCAGGTGCGGTGCTTCACTCCGAGTCACGTTAAGTGTTTGAACGCCACTATGGCTGCCACTCGGGTTTATAATCTGCTGTACAACAGAGTAGGGTTGTCACGATACCAAAATTATGACTTCGATACGATACCTGCCATAAGTATCACGATACCGATACTTACGATACGATACCAGAATTCGATATAATACCACACATACGATACGATACTGGTATATTTATCTATAATAGTAATAAATAAAACATCTGTACGGTTCCCTTTTTTACCAGCTTGTTCCTGCCCATCTTTTTGAACACTTAACAAATGGCATTTATATCGCGATCACGATTTTGGCTGCCACGATTAAATGAGCATGATCGTCTGCGATATTGACGTTTAAAATGCGTGCTCCGCTACACATCAAATCAAGCGAGATGGGAGGCGCCATGCGCGCACCCTGCAGACTCTGGCAGAAGTAGAGAGACAGACAACAGAGCAGACGGCCACGGGCGCCGTGCGAAAGCCAAATAAAAGATGAGGAGCAGAAGGCTAGGAGCCAGCCCCTCGAAAAGGACCACCACCCGCCGCCCGGAAGTTCCTCGGACCCAGGGCAAGTGATGCCAACCAAGAACAAATCACATGCACAGAGTGCGCTCGAGCCGTGTCCGCGCCGCACAGCGCCGCACAGACGTACACCATCTGGAATGCAGCACAACATGGAAGCGAAAGCAGTGCCCATCCAAATGTGACTTGAATTAATGAATAATCGTGATCGCAATATTGATCAAAATAATCGCGATTATGATTTTGGCCATAATCGTGCAGCCCTACTACAAGGTGCCACGATTTCAGCTGACTCTGCTGGTCTGACTGTCTGTGGGAGTGGGTGGGTAAACAATGCTTCATTTACTTGCATAGTAAGTTTGATATTTTCACTTCATTTTATCTTAATTCATGGAATAATTATTTTTCCTTAACTAAAAATAAAAATAATTAGCTCAAGATCCACCCTCAGGCTCCACCAGCATGTAGCCATTTTGCATGAATTGTGTTTCATTTAGTACACTTCTGTGTGCATTGTGACCTCATGATCATATAGGCTTGTTGTCAAACTAGGCTGAGGCTACTCGTGTTAGCTGTATATAGGTGAGCTTGGGGGTGTTCATGTTTATAATCACATTTGCTAACCCGTCATTCTTTGAACTCTTTAAAAAGTTCGGGGTGTCTGTCTGAAAGGTGCTTTGCCATGTTAGACGTGTTTCCTCACTTGGTCTGTGTGGCTTTGAAACACGTTTCGCAGACGGGTCTCTGTCGGTCAGTGGGCTTTCCTTCACTGTCTGCAATATAGCCAAAGTACTTCCAGATGATACTTCTGGCATCTTGTTTTCCAACAAGCCGAGAACGGTCGGTAAAAGCTCCTGCATGTCTCCCCTGTGATCACTCGCTGTGAGTGCGCGCGCTGCCTGTTGCTGTGAGCGCGCTGTGCAGCCCCGCCCCCTTGCATGCCTGCAGGCAGCATGACAGGGAGCGGAGCAGCGAGTGTGCTCTGATCGCGCGCTATTTTAATAAAGTATCGATACTAAAAATGTGCAAAATCGTATCGTTTTTAACGTACAGGTACCGCGGTACCTTTTTAGTGTCGATACACCGTGCAACCCTACAACAGAGGGAGTTCTCCCCTCTGTCGACGTCCTGTCTCAGATGGAGGAATCAATTCATAAAGACTGGTTTGACAAGTCATAATAATCAACTCTACCAAGGATTGCATCAGTCTGTCAACAATGTACGGTATCTCAAAAATCTATGATCAGATTTCCATCAAATGTGCTGGACACAAAGAAGAATGGATCCATTTTAGTTGTGATGAGTCAGTTATTTACACACACACACGCACACATGCGCTGCATTCTTGACGTCATTTGGCTTTGGTAAGGGAGCAGATTTCGGAGCCACTGGGGTGTCTGTGCAGCCTGTTCACCCAATTCTAGAGAATACACAACACCTGCACTGACCTAAATGATTCATAATGACACACACACACACATGTCTGATTCTCCTCAGCAGCCACTTGTTATTGTTGTGTGTTCCCAATCTTTTCTGCCTGCATGTCAACACAGTCTTTCTCTCGCTTGAGATGTATCTTCGGTCACAGCTTACTGAGCTGTTAAATCTTTAATGTGTCTGACAACTGCAACATTAGTTGATGCCAATGGGGCTTCACATGTAGGGCTGTCAATTAAGCTGTTGACACAAACGCTCGGGGGGGGCGTACTTCTTTACGCCGCACAATTATACGTGTTGTGGCAACTGTTGCGGTCTGTTTCTGTGCGCGGTGACATAATCTTACACCAGCATGTGTGAATATGTGGTCAGTCACAGTTCATCCCAAGATAAACATAACTTGAATATTAATCAGCCGTAGGGAGGGCTTTTTTTAAACGTCATTTTTCCAACATCTTAAGTGACATCATCAAAATGCTTTGGACAAATCCTCAAAAGACGATCCACTTTAGGAGGGACAGTTGTGATCAGTATGTATGATCAGACTGTGACATTTTAGGGTGACATTTTTGTGACATTTTGTCCTATTGGGGCCACGGAGATGGTGAACATGGCGCGCATTAAGTATCTTTAGAGCGTCTGTGTGTGTGTGTGCACCGTGGGGGTTCCAACCTCTGCAATAATTGCATTGCTTTGGGGTCACGGGGTGCAGATGATATTGTTATTAAAAGTCATGTTGAGTCTTTTGCAAATGCAAATCAGTATGAATTCAAGTGCAGCAGTTAAATTATGTGTGTGTGTGTGTTTGTGGGTGTGTGGGTTTGCGGTTACCGGTGTGGGCAGCACGGGCTGTGGTTGCCTTGACGACCCTGGCACACTCGCCAGTGGTTCTGCGTGTAACCGATGAATAATTCAGAGCGGTCGGAGACGGCAGGCTTTCCCCAGGAGGACGGGATCTTGTTCCCACGAGTCACCTGTGCCCAGAGCTCTGGCCGCTCTGTCCCCACTCCGTTATGGGACATGTTTTATGTCATACAATCGGAGAGATCAGTTCGACTGTAAACCCTGAAGATGGATCTGCGTACCACACACACACAAACAATTATCTTATGTATCAGACTGGTATGATTCCAAAAATGTGCTTTCTTCTTCAACTTTCTTTGGTTGCTAATATTTGGTCGGCCTGATATTGAAATGGCAAAAGAACTTGGGGCGAGGTCCTCTGCTGCTGATGTTTCTGTCCTAGTGGGGAGCTCATCGTATTCACTCAGCATCCCTGGGTGTAAATCATTCACTGATGAGATGAGGAGACTGAAAACCAGGAGGGCTCTGGGGCAAAGTACTAATAGCAACTCGCCCACAGCAGAGGCACGCACTGGTATTTTAAGGCTGCCAATACCCTCTGCCTGTCACGTCAGGGGACACACCTTGATATTTGTGAGTGTGGAGTTACCATTCTCAGTTTTGACAGTTGGATCTTCTGAATTATGAAAGAATGCATATCGAGAACCAGATCCAGAACAGCGTGCACTCATTGGCTGTCTGATTATAGCATACAAGGTGTTTAAAGATAATTACACAAGCATTAGGAAACTAATAAGCACTGTTACCTTTTGCGACAGATTCCGAGACAAAAGAGGCTGAAACGGCCAAGCTGTAAACCAGATGCATGATGGGATTACTAATGTTGCTGCTGCAGACAGTATGTGCATATATGCAGTATAGTATAAACTCTTACAAATATGCAGGAACAGTTTGTGTACTCGAGGTGAGTGATGCTGTTTGAATACACAAGGTACAGCTCGACTCCTCCGTCCCATTCTGCATATAAACCTTCTCTGAGTAGCTCGGGCTTGTAAACACACTCTAGAGCTCATTGAGGGTGCGTGACGAACCTGCTGTGATAGCAAGTGTAATTCTGTGATTTGATAGAACGGCCTGAGCCTAATTACCTCCAGTATTGCAGCGTGTGTAGCGCAGGACAACTCATGAAATAAAGCGCGACTGTCACAGAAATTGAAGCGTAAACTTTAATTCCAGTGAATTAAATCAGGGGTTCTTAACCTTTTTGACCTCGGGGCCCAACTTTTCAAGTACAAAGTGTCCCGGGGCCCATTCAAATATTAACACTGTATTAGTTTAACGAATTGATCTCACTCTTGGTTTGATTTGTATTCAATAACTATATTAAATCCACTTACAGTTTAACAAGCAAAACCCTTGTCAAATAAATTAGATGATACAATGTGATGATCACAAAGACATTTATTTATCATGTGTATGTAAACCTGCATACACAACAAGAAGCCCAACAGGCTTTCCCACGAGCGTTGGATGTTTCGTCGCTAAGTGTCGCTTTATTTTTGAAGGCTTCAAATAAAACCAAATAAAATGTGTCTGGAGCTGCAAAAGCTATTTGATATCACAGCTTTTAAAGTGTTATATAGTTATATTATATGTACAAAAACTACAGTTTGTTGTATTTACGAAAATATAGAACAAGAATAAAGACAATTCTTGACATTTTATTTCAATTTTACCTGATATAACAATATCAAACTCTTATGTAGAGGAGAGTTTTCTGCAGCAGCTGAGGAATCGCTCTTTTTCGCTCATCTCCAGCGTGACACATGCTGTGTGCTTGTTCTGGAAGCATAGAGGTAAGTCAGCATCGTTGGCAGTGAAAGCAAATGAAGACGTCCACGCAGAGTTAAACTCTCTATTTTCCTCCGTGACTTTTCTTTATTTGGATTTATCCATTGATAGTTTGCAGAGGGCGGGGTCTGAAAATCATGATCAGCCATTCGCGTTCGCGGGGGGAAAGCGCTTGACAGGGGTAGAGGATTTAACTGCCTGTGGGAATAATTAACATATAAGATTCTGTTCATTCTTGCTTATAAATTATATTCTCTCTCTGAACACGTTTCTGTTTTTGGAGAACGTCATGCAAGATATCTTCTTCGATCGGCACAATTTCTCTGCTCTTCTTTCTATTTCCTCGGCTCTCCCTCGTGTGTCACGGTGTGTGTAAACCTCGCTCGAGTCAGGAAACTTGTCAGAATACTCATATTTGATTGGCTGAGCTGCATCACCTGATGTGATTTGCAATGCACTGGTCGGTGTGTTTCCGAACAAGTGCTGTAACGGCTGAATAAGAGGCGCCGGTTAAAGTATAAACTCAGTGCCTAATATGTATAATTCCGAATTATCAATCGGATTTAGGGCCTGGGTCCGGATCCGGTCCGCCAGTTGGGGACACCCTGATGTAGACTCAGGGAGCCGCAACAGATGGGCTGAAGAGCCGTAGGTTGTCGACCCCTGGGCCAGCGGCTAGCTGAGTGTCTTCTTCTGCATATTGAAGCTTGTTAAACAACTGACTGTTAAACAACTGACTGACGCATTACCGCCAATGGCATTTAAAGAAGAAGAAGAAGCTCCTCCATGTACAGCTTCTTATCACTGTCCAACGTACATTTCTAACAAGTACCACACATATTACGGTAATCAGCGTTGCATATGTGACCCAAATACCTTTTGACGTTCAGTCTTTGTTCACCCTGCATCGCTCTTTTCTGGAGCCTCTCCCAGCTGTTAGCAGACTGTTAGCGAGCTTTAACCAGCATGCAGTTCAGCGGGGAAATTTTATAAATGTACAATTATTAGTGCTACAAATTGTTTATCTGTCACAAACCGTTGTGTCGTGGTGTTTTGCCCTGTTAAAGAGCGTTAGTTGTGGGTTTTTAATTGTTCCCTCTCAATACAGTTAAGACAACTAGCTCCGTCCGTAGCGCTCCCAGCGCGAACAATATATTTTGCTGCCTGTTGAAGAGCGACAGAAGTTGTTTCGGCTGTATGACGGTATATGAAAAATTCATATCGTACAGGAAATTAAAACCGGCATACCGGTATGTCGCCCAGCCCTAGTCAATCCCATTTAAAAGTCACTTTAAATGTCAAAAGACTGACTAAACCTGAGCTGCCACAACTCGCCATAAACAATTCATGCCCGCGCGCACAAGTCGACACGCTGTCCCCGTAACCCGAGGGGGCCGAGCTCCGATCAGCTGATCGGCGCCAAACACACCGCACGACCGGGTGCTTCCTGAGGCGCGTCTCATCTATAATGGAGCTACCCCATCGCCTTCCAGGTCGGCCTTTTCTTGATGGAACCCATTGGCTCATTGTCCCGGCCTTCTGCTGGCCAGGTAGCAGCCGGCTGGTTCAGAGGTGGCCCGGGGACATGAGCGCTCCACGCTCACCTCACTGCCCGTGTGAGGGCGAGGCCTCTGACTAACTCCACTTCTCTGCCATCTCTTTCTCCCGATGCATGGCGTCTGTGTGTTGGAAGCGTGGGGGGAGGGTTGGAGTCTGATTGTGGTTTTGTTCTCTCTGCTGGAGACTTTTCTGTACCTGAAAGGTCGCATGGGGTTTGATAAGATCCCTCAGAGAACCAGAGCAGTGCATCAGATGTGGTTGTATAACTGCACTCAAGTAATGTTGCACGGTGTATCGATACTAAAAAGGTACCGCGGTACCTGTACGTTAAAAACGATACGATTTTGCATATTTTTAGTGTCGATACTTTATTAAAATAGGCGTGATCAGAGCGCACTCACTGCTCCGCTCTCTGTCATGCTGCCTGCAGGCATTGACTGAAAGGGGGCGGGGCGGCCCAGCGCTCACACAGCAACAGGCAACTCACACTCACAGCGAGTGAGACATGCATCAAGGTCCGTGTACGTTTTGATAGTCTGTTTTACCGTTCAGTCGGAAAAACGACAATACGAAAATACCATGATATTCTCGTTTCTCGTTTCAAACCAAAAACGGAAAAAACCAAACCAAAAGCGGAAATGGGGGTCCGTGTACGGTCCCCACTGACCTACAGAGACCCGTCTGCGAAACGTGTTTCAAAGCCACACAGACCAAGTGAGGAAACACGTCTAACATGGCAAAGCACCTTTCAGACAGACACCCCGAACTTTTCAAAGAGTTCAAAGAACGACGGGTAAGCAAATGTGATGATAAACATGAACACCCCCAAGCTCACCTATATACAGCTAACACGAGTAGCCTTAGCCTAGTTTGACAACAAGCCTATATGATCATGAGGTCACAATGCACACAGAAGTGTACTAAATGAAACACAATTCATGCAAAATGGCTACATGCTGGTGGAGCCTGAGGGTGGATCTTGAGCTAATTCTTTTTATTTTTAGTTCAGGAAAAATAATTATTCCATGAATTAAGATAAAATATGAAGTGAAAATATCAAACTCACTATGCAAGTAAATGAAGCATTGTTTATCCACCCACTCCCACAGACAGTCAGACAGATGCCAGCAGATTCAGCAGCAACACTGAGACAGAGTTCCCATCCAGCTGTGTTTGAAAGCCAGGGGAAATATGAGAGAGGCTCAAAAGATGCGAAGAGGTTAAACATTAATATTAATGCCATTTATTAAGTGTTCAAAAAGCTGGGCAGGAACGAACTGGTAAAAAGGGGAACCATACAGATGTTTTATTTATTACTATTATAGATACCAGTAGATACCAATATACCAGTATCGTATCATATTTGTGGTATTGTATCGAATTCTGGTATCGTATCTTAAGTATCGGGTATCGTGGTACTGATGGCAGGTATCGTATCGAAGTCATAATTTTGGTATCGTGACAACCCTACACTCAAGTGTCTTGTTTTTGGCCAGGATTATAAACCACAAGCTGTGTGATAAAGGTGAAAAAAGGAAATGCTCTGTGCGAAGAGGTGAGGTGAGGCCGGGCTCGTCCGCCGTCAGAAGCATGAGAGAAATCGACTTCAAAGTGGAGGGAAATCAAGTGTGGCGAACCCAGAAATAGGCACCGATGCGTTTCAGACATTTTAGCCTTCATCAGGGCATGCTGGTGGACTCCTTATCTTTACACTTCAAGAGTGCCTCGATTTCTGGAGACGTTTTTTAACCTCATTATACCGGCGCACTCATTCCAGAAGAGCGGCTACATTTCTAACAGCATAATTATTGCATTACACATGAGGGGCTTATTTTGTTTGATGACGTGTCCCCACTTGGCGGGTTGGACGAGAGTTGCATCATGATGGGGGTGAGTGTTTTTTTTTATTTTATTTTTTTGAAACCTCAAACATTTTAAAATTTTGTTGAATCAGATGTCAGGAAAGCTTCATGCATTTCCCCCTCCTCGTGTTGCAGTGCAGCTATTCTTTGTTGGTAGCTGCTCTAACAGATTTATCTTCACTCTCAATAATCAAATTCCTTCGATACTCCCGTTGCTCAGCTTTCTTCGTCTACGCTCACAAGCTCCCTCGTTATCCATTTGCGGAGCGACGACGGGGAGGATGTTCTGACTTATTGAATAAGGGGGGGGGGGAGCTGTCTTACATTAGCAGGACACCGGGAACCATAGATCACGAAGACAAAAGAGTGGATCAATGAGAAAGAGAAGAGGGGAGGATGAAGAAAGAAAACAGGCCGAGATAAGGACAGATATCAGTAAAGAGCTCTGTGGTGATTCAGCAAAACACATTTCCAGGGTCTACTCTTGTCTCTTTAGAATTAGAAGAAGAAGATGGGGGACTATCCTGGAAGAAGCGATGCACTGGGAGCCACACTTTAGCAGTCACCGTAGTCTACCGTAGTGTAATGACTCTTCCCAACAGAAGTCACGAAATACTAATAAACGCGTGAGTCGAGACAAAATCTATAACCTTCGGCATGATGATGGAATCAAAGGCTTAGATTCAATCTTTGAACGTTCATGCAGTATTAATACGTTTGAGCCTTGACCTCAGGCCTCTCTCTGAATCTTGAGGGTGTGTCTGTTAGGATTCTGGAAGTGCAACTGCGGCAACTTCTGTGTCCGTTTGACTGTGGACTGTGGATGTGCTTTCTACGTGACTGAAGAACTGAGGAAAGTTTGCAAAAAAGAGAAACCCAACCCTAGTGATGTCACAGTGACGTATTTTGCGTTATTTCAGCTTGGCCTCGGAAGCTACGAATTTAAAGTCGTGGTCAAAAAAATCTAAAACTATATTGAAATGCAATTGTAAAAGTTGGAATACTCTTAAGCATATACACATGTGCATTCAAGACACCCCTGTACAGTATTTATGACATTTATCTGTAATTCTGCGTACAAATATTAATTTATTGTGCTGTCTTGCTGTATAAAAAGAAACTCCGTGGTCTCTCCATCACACCACCTCCTGCATTCAGACACACGTACCATCCAATATCCTGTCGATGTGTGAGTGACAGACATATCTAACAGTAGTCCCAGCTCCCTCTATCTCTGCTGCCTCTCTTTTTTTTAATGCACCTCTGTGTCTGATAATGGCTGCATTGTCCTCACTTAATACATACCACGTCTCACTTTTCATTGCGGCTCATTTACATGATAGCCGTGTACTGCTCATACTGCAAATACATTTCATACACACTTTTTTTTTAATGTTCTGAGCAGGGTTTCAAAACGTCTAAAAATAAAAAGTATCTGTAAACATAGTCATTTGTGTCTACAAAGCAATGTTGAGGTCGTAAATACAAATTAATTATGAATTATTAGACGGTTCCTCGATGTTTTCGCCCACACAGGACAAAGTGGTCAGAGTCTTTTTTAAACCCACCTGATGTACTGAAGCTCGTGTTGATCACAATGCTTCTCCACCAGCACAATCTACCAGATGTGCAGCATTCTGAGACTGCAAAGAGGGGAAAAAACAACCCCACAGCATTTTGATTTTGGTTCAGCTGAATATGCAGTGCCACGTCTAAGCTGTATACGTTTTCATCACTATCTTCTTTCACCAGAAAATTTCACTGGAGCAGTCAGTGGTTGGAGGACAAAGCCGAACGTGGTCTCAATGACAAACCCTCCGATGTCAGAGAGGAGATGTGAGGGAGGGACGGGGATGATTACAGGACGAGAGAGGGGGGAGTAGACGTTAGGATGACAAAGAACTGCAGGAGAGAAGTGTATGTGTGATACCAGATTTAAATGAATTAAGCTTTATTATAGCCCTAGCGCTTCTTCGGGCGCCTATCATTGGCAGCCCACTACTCCCTATAGACAGGGATGGGTCAAATGCAGAAGTCAAATTTCGTGTACATGTATATGACAATAAAAATGGTTTCTTCTTCTTCTTCTTTCTTCTATATAGAATATGTAATGTAAATGTTCCTTCAGGTACAATCGGAAGATTTGTGAGGATAAACACGAGTTCTGAAAGTTAAAAATACGATTTGAAGGATTAAAAGCAAGATTTGAATGTTGGCAATAGCTCTCTCTCTCTGTACCTGTAATGTTTGCGGCGTTACAAAAGCTTTTAAGTTAAGTTTGTGTGCGTGCCTTTCCGCGATCCAACTCACTTCTTCCTGCGAGATTAAAACATGCCCTTTTCAGCTTCGCACGCTGGTATCTGTGATACTATTTTAACGGGGAAAGATCTGAAACGCTGCGAGAGAAGAAAAGAGAAGCTCGAAACAAACCAGCCTCGGCGGGGTGAAATGAGGTTCAATCAATTGTTCGTGCTTCCCAAAACTGAATCACAGTTTACACTTTCATAACCCCTTCGGTTTTTATGAATTTTACCTCATACACCAAAGAAATGTGAACCGTGACGTAACGTTTGGACATTGCCGCGCTGACGAGAGTCGGCGAGTTCATCGCTGCACGGTCCTACCTACAGGCCTCATGCCGTGTTCACACCAAACACGGCGCAAATTCACGTCAATTGCGCCGCAGGTCTCGCCGGGGACCATTTGTGTACATTCGCACGAATCGCGCCGGAGAGGGGGCGGGGCTTATCAACCTGAGAGCCGTTCAACTGTCCTCCATTAACCATGGAAAAAATAACCTATTTCTGCGTGTTGTGGAAGTCACAGATATCCCGGGAAACTAAACGCCGTCATGTCTGGGTTCATAATATTGTTCAGAGGAGCTCCGTGGATTTTATCGAGCTGTATTCACTGTGTCTAGCAAGCCACAGGTCGCTGTTTACTACAGCTGTATGAACACAAAATAAACTGATTTGGCTGTGATTTAACGGCAATAAACCGATAAAAAGGGACTCCGAAATAACTACGTAATGATGCCAATTTGTACTTGTCTTCTCAATGGAGCTCGGACGGATCGGTGCGGAATAACGTCATGTAGACGTAAATACGGCAGCGTCTATTCATTGTTTGTACCATATGGTTTACACACACACATGTATACACATAGTTTGGTCCGGTCTCTATTGATATGAGGTATCGTAGAGCTCTGGGTGAACACAGATGGCTACAGTATTTATTTCCTGATTCAACAACGGCAGGAAGTCAGTGATGCCAGGGGGAGCAACTCAACGCTGATAGGCTATCGCGCTGGGGCGTAAGTTGAAAAATGTCAACTCACGCGTTTGGGCCGATGGACGCGAATTCGCGTCCATCGGGATTTGTCGGTGCGCCAATCACAGCGCGCATAAATTACAAAGTACAAATGAAGTCTGGTTTAGACACTGTAGCTTCCTCTCTGCTCATCCCCTTTAATGCCAGCACGAAAAGGCGTTTTGTTATGGGGTAGTGTAGTTGGTGGACCCAAACGCACGCACAGCCAAGACTATTTAAATGTGCAGGAGGAGTCAAAGAATGAACAAACAAAAATCGAAGACTAACTGTCCAGCAAATTAAAGTCACTCCTCTTTCTCCTCCGGAGTCGGGAGGGAAACTCGACCGCACTCAATACTGAAGGAACAGAAAACAAACGGATAACGATCTTCACTGAATCGGTGTTCAGACTTACGTGACCAGACTGGTAATCAGACGGACTGATGACGCTCCGGTGAAACACCGAGGTATTTAAGCCAGCCAGCGGCGATCACTGGAATGAGCCACAGCTGAGCCTAAGGAGAGAGGCGTGAAGTGGGCGGAACACGGGGGTGGAAACTAGGCTGACACAAAAAACAAAACACAAGCACATGGCCCACAATAACAAAACAGACAGGGGGAAAAACAGAGGAGCACACACTAGGAGCAGACAGGGATCCTAACAGTACCCCCCCCCCTCAGGCGAACCGCCTGGTTTACCGGGGTTCTGTCGGTGGTAGCCCCGGGTCAAAGATCCGGGATCGCGGCACCCAGCACCGCTCCTTTGGTCCATAACCCTCCCAGTCCACGAGGTACTGAAACCCCCTACCTCGACGGTGGACATCCAGGAGGCGATTGACCGTGTCGACGGGGCCCCCCTCGAAGAGTCGGGGGGGTGGAGGGGGTTCTGGCGGAGGATTTAGGGGACTGGAGACAACAGGCTTGAGGAGGGAGACATGGAACACCGGGTGAATCCTCATGGAGCGAGGCAACTGCAGTTTGACCGCTACTGGATTGATGATGAAGATGATGGGAAAAGGGCCGACATATCTGGGAGACAGCATCCTTGACTCGGTGCGTAGGGGGATGTCCCTGGTCGAAAGCCAAACCGATTGTCCAATACGGTAGGCCGGAGCTGGGATACGACGCCGATCCGCCACTCTCTTATTCTGTTCTGCCATGCGGAGCAGAGCCACCCGAGTCTCTCCACACCCGTCTACAACGACGGGCATTGTGTTGGACTGACGGAACTGCCACCTCGATCTCCTGGCTAGGGAACAGGGGAGGCTGATAGCCCAAAGAGGCCTCAAAAGGAGACAGTCCGGTGGCAGTTGACGTGTGGGAATTATGGGCGTACTCAAGCCACGGGAGGTGATGGCTCCAAGAGGAGGGATTAGTGGTGGTCACACACCTGAGGATGGCCTTGAGCTCCTGGTTCACTTCGTAATGAATTCACAGGATTATATTAGGAAACCGGGGGATCTATAAAATGAGGTGTCTTACGTTTCATTTTTCCCAGATCTTTAAAGAGGTGTTGCGGTTAAGTCACTGCATTTCCTGAGACTATTTAAGTGAACAGCGAAACCCGGCCAAGTAAAACTCCGCCACATCACCTCCCATAAAACCACAACGTGTTGTTTTTACACTTCAGCTTTCGTCCAGATTAAACAAACGAGATAAAAAGTGAATATATGAGCTTTGGAAGTGTTGTTGGGCCGTTATTTTCTTTTTGTTAATTATCTTTGCCAAGAGCCATTGTTGTCACATCACTTTTTTTTACCGGAACCATTGAGATTCCACAGTAGAAAAAGAATGCAGTCCCTTGACCACAAATTTGGTCACAGACCTGTAGAGTTCCTCCACCTTCTCTTTTGTTAAGGGAGCCTTCTTTGCCATGGTGAATGGGGTCACTGTTGAAGCTGGAGAGCCAAAAATATAAACATAAATAATGTTAAATATTTTACAGGCAACAGAAGCATCACTGCACATGCCATGGCAAGTTTCATTAACATTATACTGACTTGCTATGATGCCGGTAGGTAGCCTACCGTTTGCTAGTAGCTAGCTAGCTAACTTAAACATGGTTAATGCTAATTTATCATTTGTTATTAGGCCTACTTTTATAAATGCAAGATTTGCAATCAACGTTACATTACTAACTTAAGGTAAGGCTGCTGTTGTCATCATCATTGGTGCCCACTTTTTCAGAGGTGGGACCAGTCTCCCCATCGCCGGGGGCCAGGGAGGCCCACACTGCCCGCTGATGTGCTTGGCATGGGCTCACGCAGGCAGTCGAACATGGTGCATGCCTCCGCTTTCAAGTGTATGTTATGCGTTGCCAGATGTTTCATGAGGTTTGATGTGTTCCCCGCTTTACACGCAATTGTTTTGTTGCATTTGCTGCACGTCGCGTTGTTTACATCTTTTTTTGCAAAATACAGCCACACTTTTGACCGTTTACCTTTTGGCATTTTCTCTGTTAAAAGGTTGACCGCTAGCTACAGATAGCAGTCGACTCTGGGGCGGATCCGAGGGGGGCGGATCCGGAGTAGTGTAAACAAAGTATTTCAATCGGCTCAGGCACCGAAATGGAGGCACCGAAATCTGCGTTACGTTTCGGTCCGGTAGGTACCGGACGTATAGGAACCGGTTTTTCGGTACCCAACCCTAACTGTAACAGGAGTCTTGTTTTTTCACCCCAGTTTGTAGCTCTCTGTGAAAAGATACAAACGGGCCTTCCATTGAGTTTCTGGAGCGCTCTGGAGCCCGAAGTGAGGCCCGCTCTCCGCAACAGAAGCTGCACACTCACATTTGTGCCATTGTTGTAGAACAGTTTGCCTTTTTAATGCATTCTCCTCGCCCGCTCTCGCACCATGCGTGCACACACACGTTCTCATTGTGTATTAGGGCTGGGCGGTATCGGTATACCGGTTTTAATTTCCCGTACGATATGAATTTTTCATATTCCGTCATACCGGTGCACAGCCGAGGCAACTTCTGTCGCTCTTCAACAGGCAACAAAATATATTGTTCGCCGCTGGGGGCGCTACCGTCGGAGCTAGTTGTCTTAAATGTATTGAGAGGGAACCCTAGTCATGGTTATAACTTTATAACAACAATTAACAACCCACAACTAACGCTCTTTAACAGGGCAAAACACCACGACACAACAGTTTGTGACAGATAAACAATTTGTAGCACTAATAATTGTACATTTATAGAATTTCACCGCCAAACTGCATGCAACAGCTGGGTGAGGCTCTGTCGCTCCAGTAACGTTACATTGAAGAACAGAAAAGAGCGATGCAGGATGAACAAAGACTGAACAACAAAAGGTATTTTGGTCAGACACATATGCAACACTGATTATCGTAATATGTGTGGTATTTGTCTATAGACTGTGATAAGAAGCTGTACATGGAGGGGCTTCTTCTTCTTTAAATTCCAATGGCTGATCGCAACCAACTTGCATAGGTGCATACCGCCACCTACTGTACCGGAGTGTGCATTTTCAGGGTAACCTTTTCTTCACTGTTCTGATAATAAAATAATATATATATATATATATAAATAACTAAAGAAATAAACCTAAACAACACCTACTAACAACTAAATCCTACGGTCTAATCCCGTTTCTTTCCATGAAGGGGCTGAGGACCCAGGGGAATGTAGGTGAAGGAAACAGGAAGTGACGAAACGGAAGACACGCCACACAAACAGCTATTCACCGCTCGCTGGCTGGCTGTTTATTTTCGGCGTTAATTAATTAATGCTTTAACGCGGGAAAAAAAATACCTTGATATACCGTGAAACCGCCAGAATCTTACAAAATACCGTGATATGCATTTTTGGTCATACCGCCCAGCCCTAGTGTGTATGCCAGGGATGTCAAACATACGGCCCGCCACGTCATTTTATATGTCCGCCAGATTAAAAAAAGAAATTTTAAATTGAAAAAAATAAAAATTTAATTTAAAGTTAGATTTGATAAAAACAAGATCCCCATTGTCGAAATTATGAGATAGAAAGTCAAAAGTATGAGATAGAAAGTCATAACTATGAGATACAGTCATAGAAGCAGCTCTTTGGCTGGTTACTGTACATTTGAAATGGAAATGTATTGCGATTACATTGAAGACTACTTTAAACGTGGCTTTACAACAGATGAAATACTTCACGTGGGATTGTGCAAACGCACCCTTGAAAGGATTTTAAGCATTGGATAAAGTGATTGTAATAACTTGTGTTTGATATTTGTCTTTGATATTTTCTTTAATAGTTTGATCTTTGATAGAGTAATGTGGGTTTCTTAACCCTAAATTAAAAGGATTTAAGTTGTAATAACAGAAATGTGCTTAAATATATTTTTACATGTATATAACTGCATGTACAATATTTTAACACTTGAATAAACAATAATCAAATGCAGAGACAGTTATTTACCAACATGTTAGGAGTAGTTACATTTACACAGTCTTACATTTACAACCGGCCCTTTGAGGGCGACCGTGATGCTGATTTGGCCCCAGAGTGAAAATGAGTTTGACACCCCTGGTGTATGCTATCCTGGGCACCGGGCCTCCAGAACGACTGAAGCAGCTCGGCAACATCGTGTACCAGGATAGCGCTCAGGTTTCGCGGCGCGGTGATGCCGGGTGACGAATTAGAGTCTCAAAGACAGCTCATTGCGTCTTTGGGTTGTCTCTCAACACAGTACAATCTGTTTTTCTTTTTTATTGGTTGAATTTTCTTTTGGTTGGTTGGCTGTGTGTTGCTAAATGCAGCAGTAGGCGGAGTCCATTCGCCGTCTTTATGATGAAGACTGAGAGGGTACAGAGAGGCTGGGACTATCCAAATCCCTAAAGCCTCTTCCGTGGGGAGCCCAGCCGAGCCCTCATCTTCGCCCCGGTCCAAATATCTGAGCTGTGATTCCCTCCAGCAGGATTTTATAGCGACACAGAAAGCTCTATTACACCAAAAGCCTGTCCCTGACAAGCCAAATGACAAGATAACAAGTGACAATTTGCTCTATAACATTGTATGGAGGTTTCTTACTGGAAAAATGCCTTTAGTTTTTCTTACTTATGTTTCTATCGTTAAGTTGTATCTTGATGGTGATTTAATGGTGTTCTAGGTCATATAGAACAGGGAATAAGGCAATTCCCTGAACCCTCAGTGTACAGTCACTTTTGCATAGACGTTAGCGTGTCACCTGGAACCCCTTCCCTGTAAATACTCACCCTTCCCTCCCTCTCTTTTGTCTGCAGTCATGGCTCCAGAGGTACGGCTACCTCCCTCCTGCAGACCCCAGAATGTCGGTGCTGCGCTCTGCTCGAGTCATGCAGTCCGCTATCGCTGCCATGCAGCGCCGCTACGGCCTCAATGTCACAGGCTCTCTGGACAGCAGCACTATAGGGTGAGTCACATGTTTTGAAGGGGGGGACTTTGAGTTCCGAGCTTTCATCCTGACGAGTTCCCTCAAAAGATAAGGAAACGTGGGCGGAAGTTGTAAGACATTTAACAGGAAGGAAGACACTGCCAGTTATTCAGTGACTCCATAGGTGTTTAATGTAAGTACAAAGAAGCGGCAATGTTTAATTTAGTCGTGTAAGTAGTGTCATTTCTTTTACATGCATGTTACTTTGGAAATCTCCAAACAATTAATTATTGAAATACCAAAAAATTATTATTCCTGCTTGGTTTTTCATGATTTGATTCAACACTGAAATTTGAAGTTCTTTTATATGAAGGCAAATCACTGTCAAAATCCGAGAGCGCAAATGAGATCAATGCACGCGCGGAAATCAAACAGCCGCGCACGTATTTTACTTTGACGAGCGCTTTTACATAAATTTTCGTCTCGTGCGAGCAGAATTTCGCTCGCTCGCGAGTCTTTCACCTGCTCGCTCGCGAGCACTTTTTCTTTTTGACAGTAAGTGGGCAGACCCAGTCGCCATTGTATCTCTACATCTATTTGGTTACAATCCTCGTCTTGGGATAGACCGGATATCACTCTGACACAGACGGGGAGATTTTACTTTCTGCACTTAAAGTACATTTTGCTGATAATAACATACTTGACTCAGCGTCGGAAATACACGAGGGCAAAGGGCAAAACTGCCCCTAAGAAATATAATTTTGCCCCTGATATCACTAGGAGAGGGGAAAAAAATGCCGCCATAATTTCCTCTAATAATAATGACAATTTAATGAACTTGTCAAAAACATCATAGCCTATATGACCCGGTCCAGTTGCCATAGAATGGTTTTGATTTTCGCCTTGACTGATGTTAGTGCACCTATATGCTGAAATTCACGGTAAACGCATTCAAACGGCACAGATCGGGAGCGAGCGAAGGACTTTGAAAGTTAGTGGAAAGATTAACGTGAGACAACATCCGGTTTCTTCAGACGAACGTCCGGTTTCAGAATAAGATGCCGACAAAGTATACATATTGCAAAATTGAAATTTGATTAAATTAATTATATTCACATTAAGTATGAAACATGCTACCTGCATCTCGTGAGTTAAAGGGAAAATACACCTAAATTGTGCGTAAAGTGTCTTTATTCTTTGATTTGAGGGTAGCTGGAAATGAATAATACCTGACTGACAGTCAATTAAGATATTTTACTCAGCAAGAACTCTGAACTGAATTTGTACCTTCAAATGGCACATTTTTTTTAATTTGAAGGTGCTATAAAAATGTTTTTTCACAACAATTCCACACAATGACGAATGCATATGTTCAGGAAAAAAATGGGTAATATCACAATATTTGAGGTGCTACAAAAATATCTTTCTCAATAATTCCATACGACTGATGTAATCAAGGCATCGTTGACTTAATAATTGTTAATAGTTGTTTAAAAAATGTAATAATAACAATAAATAACTACAAAGAAATAAGAATAAAATAGAATATGATTGTCTGATTTATGTTTGTCTTTTGTTCAGAAAATCTAATAAAACACTTTGAATCTGTAGACGACTGCCTAATAGTCTTATTATTGCCGTTTGATGACAATTGCTCATATACTGTAAGCCTAAATAAGTATATTTATTATTTTTAACAAAGGTTAAATGTTATTTCACAAGTTTCAAAAAGTGCTCCCAATTTTTTTTAAATGCCCCTGGATTTCAGTCAGTGGGGGCAAAAATTGCCCCCTAAAAAATATGTAAATTTCCTACCCTGACTTGATTAAGGTTTTGAATGCAGGTATTTTACTCGTAATGAATTATTGTTTCATCAGTATGGTCTTAGTACGTTTACTGCAGTGAAGGATCTGAATACTTTTTCATCCACTAATTACTTGTCAGTGATTTAACAGTTAATATACAAACACTGGTCCCTAATCTTGGCTCGAGATCTTTGAGCAGGTCCAAATTGTTGCTCATATTATATACAACTATATTATATCTCTTCTGTAAACACAACAGTATGATTAAATATGATCACATCATGTTTTAATCAATTAAGATCAAAGAGTTTCTTCGAGCTGTTTGTCACAAGAGGTTTGACTATCAAACACACATTGTCTGTAATAGAATGATGGCGTGAATTTAAACCTATCTGAGCAACTTGACTTTAACACATTTTTAATTATTGTATTTAACAACTCTATTAACATAATTTGTATTTCATCAGCCTCTACAGTCTGAAAAGTTTACAAAACCTGTCAGACAAATGTAATGAAATGAAATGAAATGAAATAAGCGCTTTTCACAGACATGACATCACAAAGTGCTTAACAGCAGAAATTTAAAAGCATAAAAAACCACAATGTGACCCTAGGGTCAATAAATTACATACACAGAATAAAATAAAATAAAAAATAAAATAATAAAAATTAAAACATATTTTAAGAGCAGGTCTAGGACATGGGTTTTTACTCAAACGCCAGCCTAAAAAGGTGGGTTTTGAGCTGGTTCTTAAAAGTATTCACAGTATCTGCGAGGCGTAGAGTTGCAGGCAGAGCATTCCAGAGCCTCGGCGCCACTGCCTCAAAGGCTCGGTTACCACGTGTCTTAAATCGTGTGCGTGGGACTGACAGAAGACCTAGAGCGTTTGACCTGAGAGTGCGGGCGGGTGAATAGGGGCGAAGTAGATCAGCTACATAAGTCGGGGCCTGACCGTGAAGTGCTCTGTAAGTGATGGTGAGAATTTTGAAGTGTATCCTAAATGCTACAGGGAGCCAGTGGAGAGATCAGAGTACGGGGGTGATGGGAGACCGTCGATTTGTCCTGGTGAGCTATCTGGCGGCAGCGTTTTGGGTTACCTGCAGACGGTTGAGAGCAGATAGATACACTGAGTGATGTGAAAAGTGAGTTCCAGTGGTCAATGCGTGAAGAGATAAATGTGTGTATGATCATCTCTAAATCAGGTGTTGATACTACAGATCTTAGTTTACTGATATTTCTCAGATGGAAGAAACATGATCTGGACAGCTGCTTAACATGGGGGTCAAACGACATGGATCGATCAAAGAAAATCCCTAGATTGTGCAGGTTGAAATGGGCAGCAGAGGAGAGTGGACGAATACTCTGCCTGATCATGGGGACAAACTCATCTGGAGCAATAACTAGGACCTCCGTTTTAGAGTCGTTGAGTTGTCAGCAGGTTTCTGCCGTCCAGTCTCTGGTGGCATTGACACAGTCCAGGAGCCGAGTTAATGTGAATGCCTCGCTGGGTTTGAATGACAGATGGAGTTGGATATCATCTGCATATAAATGATAGGACACATTATAACTTTTTTATAATCGGTCCCAAAGGTAAAAGATAAAGGGAAAATAACAGAGGCCCCAGAACCGAGCCCTGTGGTACGCCACATGACAGTGGAGAGGTAACAGACACAAAGTCACCCACAGAGACATTGAAACTTCTGTCATTGAGGTAACGTGAACCAGTCTAACGCTATGCCAGATATGCCCACCCAATCACGTAGCCTCTTGATTAGGATGTTATGGTCTACAGCAGGGGTCTCTAACTGGCGGACCGCGGTCCAGATCCGGACCCAGACGCAGTTGCATCCGGACCCAGGACCTAAAATCGATATTTCGGAATCATACATATTAGGCAGGGAGTTTTTACTTTTAAGCGGCGCATCTTATTCAGCCGTTACGGTACTTGTTCAGCGGTGCAGGAGACACCGACCAATGCGTTGTAAATCACATCACGTGATGCAGCTCCTCCAATCAAATGTGAGTATTCTGACAAGTTTCCTGACTGAGCGAGGTTTACACACACCGTGACAGACGGGGGAGAGACGAGGAAATAGAAACAAGAGCAGGAAAATTGCGCTAATCAGAGAGGTTATCTCACATGACGTTCTCCAAAAAGAGAAACGTGTTCAGAGAGAATATAATTTACAAGCATGAATGAACAGACTCTTCTATGTTAATTCTTCCCACAGGAAGTTAAAACCAGCATGTCTCATATGTTCAGAAACCGTAACTATTGATAAAAGCGGCAAATGAAGCGCACTACGAGACAAAGCACAACTCCTTTGAACAAACGTACCCACTCACATCTAAATAAAGACACAGAAAATAAACCTAAGAGCCCAAAATTATCAGAATCCTAATGCATGAATTCACTGTCCAACAATGATGTTACCAGAGAGAATAGAGCTTAAACAAGTGTTAATAACCACAGATAAAGTCCAAGCTCACTGATTTATCTTTTTAGAAGACAAAGATATTATATTGTGACTTTTTTATTGACATCACTTCACACCTGAATGAACTGAATTTAAAGCTGCAGGACAATTCAGTGAAATGAATGTTTCTAAAATGAATTACTTTATTTTAATGCACATTTTTCAAAAGCTTTCTGTTATGTCTGTTATGTTATTCTTTAATCCAGCTCTTATTTCACTTGAAATGAGAAGAACATTTATTTATGTATTTCTATGTATTATTTATAATCCATCCAGTTAAATTTGAAAACTGAGAATAATAATTGTTAAAATATAATTGATGTGTACTTTCTTTATTTGATTTGACAGTTGTTGACTACACAGAGACATTGGTACTACTACTAGGCTTCTTCAATATATATATATATATATATATATATGGCACTAAATAGCACCAGTTAGATATTATTTAATGTTTCGGACCTTTGCCCGAGGAGATTTTCTCAATCTGGACCTTTTGGAATTTTAGTTGAAGACCCCTGGTCAAATGCAGAACTGAGGTCCAGAAGAACTAACACAGAGCAGTCACCTGCATCAGAACACATGAGAATGTAATTTGAAACCCTCAGGAGAGCGGTTTCAGTAGAGTGTTGTCTGCGAAACCCAGACTGGAACTTGTTGTACATGTTGTGCCTCTCCAGTGCAGCAGTAAGTTGTTTGGCCACCACTTTCTCTACAATTTTGGACAGGAAAGGCAGTTTTGATATGGGCCTGTAGTTCATGGGCAAAGCTGGATCTAAGTTTGGTTTCTTTAATATGGGCTGGATAGTGGCATGTTTAAAATAGGAAGGGACAATTCCTGTAGACAATGAGGAATTGATAATGGATGTTACTGCAGGGCCAATAAGAGCAGAACTTTCTTAAATAGAGAGGTTGGTATTATATCCAGAGGGCAAGATGATGGCTTTGTTTTGTTAATTAAGTCCATCAGGTCTTGAAGGCTGATAGGCTGGAAAGAGTCCAGAACAGCAGGAGATTGCGAGGAGCTACATGTAGATGAACAAATCCCAGGCTGAATGCCAGACCTAATACCTGTTACCTTATCATTAAAATAGGTAAGGAATTTGTTGCAATCGTCAACAGAACAGCATGGCAATGTAGAGACAGACGGTGAAACAATTCTCTTAATTGTGTCAAATAAAATCTTGGGATTTCTCTTTGAGGAAGAGATTAAGTTGGCAAAATAAGCAGTTCTAGCTTCCGTTACTCCAGTATTAAATGAAACTCTGAGGTCTTTGAGATATGAGCGATGCACTTCTAGCCCAGTGGCTTTCCAGAGCTGCTCTGTCCTGCGACACTTCCGTCTCAGGCTGCAGACAGCGTCTGTCATCCACGGAGAAGTGTTGTAGGCAGCCCTGGTCCTTTCCTTAAGAGGTGCCACTTTATCCAGCAAAGTGGTGCAATGTTCATTAAAAGACTATATCAAGAGTTCAACATCATTAAGATTTGTGTTAATATCACAGCAAAAGTGCACAGAGAACTGATCAGCTGTACTCTGAGTAATAATGCGGGAGTGGAATGTTTGTTTCAGACACAAGGGGTCAGCATTGACATAAAGATAAAAGAAAATACATTTATAGTCACTGATTAGTAGGTCCTCACAACGGGTATTATCAATAGCAAGACCCAGAGAGAACACAAGGTCCAAGGTGTGACCACCCCTGTGAGTGGCGCCAGAAACATGTGCGTGAAATTAAAAGATTCAGTAATGAGAAACTCAGTGGCACTGCAGTCTGTGGTATCATTGATATGCAGATTAAAATCACCAACCAGAAGCACTTTGTCTAGCTCGATAATAGAGGTCAGAAAGTCTGTGAACTCTGATAAAAACTGACCTGCAGGACCTGGAGGTCGGTAAATTAAAAAATAGTAAAACGGCTTTAGCCGGCCCACTTTAGTCAGCTGTAGTTCAAAAGTAGCATGGGATTCGGTCAGATGAAGCCTGTCATGACGTGAGCGCAAATCTGTGATTCTCATGGGAATGTTCATGGGTCGTGGAGTAGAGGTTTCGGTAGAGGCAAGGGAAAGAGTAGTAGGAGACCCTCCATGCCGCCAGGGGGAGCTAGTGTTGCTTGTAGGGGATGAATGTGGCTGATGAATGAACGTAGAGGAAGAGTGACAGCGGACAGGGGATCCAGGATCATGCGTGCCAGGTGTAAACAGTCAATCATGTGGATAGGAGTGAACAGTGTATTGTGTCCCGGCCGTGAGCATCATTGTTTAGTGTCCTCTGGAAACAGCGTCTTGCAGCATCTTGCTTACTCTGCTACTCTGCTACATGCTAACACATGTTAACATCCGGTTTCCGGTGGCACTCACGTACGTCTACATGTCTGTGATTTTAGTGGTCTGGACATTCGAATAATCTTAAATCCACATAGAGTGTATACAATAATACTGTACCAATGTAGAACAAATGTAGAACATCTTGAGATGTAGTAGAGTAGTTTTTAGTGTCCGAAAACCACCTCTATCAGAACTAATGTCTGTGTCAGAGTGATATCCGGTCTATCCCAAGACGAGGATTGTAACCAATTAGATGTAGAGATACAATGGCGACTGGGTAAGAAAAACTGCTCAGGTAAAAGACTCGCGAGCGAGCAGGTCAAAGTTTCGTGAGCAAGCAGGTTTAAGCTTCGCGAGCGACTTGCTCCCGCGAGAGTGAATTCTGCTCGCGCGTGACAAAATTGTGCTCGCAGAGTGATGTAAAAGCGCTCATCAAAGTAAAATACGTGCGCGGCTGTTTGATTTTCGCCCGCACATGGATCTCATTTGCGCTCTCGGATTTTGACAGTGATTTGCCTTCATAGTTTTAACATAAATTTTACAATGGGAGGGAACAACAGCCAGGAGGTAAAATGCGCAGCAAACGAACAAGCAGCGGTTAAAGATTGTTGAAGCTCACAAAGACATCTTCAGAACGGGGGACAAATGGGGGACGAGTCTCTCATTCATCCCGTTTTGTATTCTGAAGGCACCCAGAGTGGTTTTGCCAAGACACTAATTTACCCTAACACGGATTAAGTGGGGCGTCTTAATTTGATCAAAGGGGCCTTTCACGGAGAGTACACTTCTGTTGTCAGATCAAAGGCTGCGAAATGGCAAAGTATTAATACTCAGTGGAAGAACAGGGACAGCGTTCGGTCGCCACTCATGCGATCGGTCGAACCTCAACGCAGCAGTCAAGGACGACGTGGGTTTAGAGGAAGAACTCACGTTATTGTAACCACGAAGACGAGAAGAGTCTCTGGAGTCTCCACATGGATGTAGTGGAGGTTAAACCCACCTGAGGCCTGTAAAAGAGGTTTTAATAAGATTATTCTTTGCATTAAGAATCAAAGTCCTATTACTTATGTGAGGATATTAGAAATCAAACAGATGATATACAGAATATGTACTTACTGTAATATGCTCTTGTTTTTAAACAGCTCAGGTTATACCCAGTTTAAACCCTCGGGCCATCATCATTTTACCTGCCAAACACACATACAAAAAATACTGTGTTCACTGACATTTGTCCCCACCAACACCGAAATACCATCCGTGCTACAAATAGCAATGAGCTCAAATTGGCCACTGAACCGCGACATGGCGATGTGGTGGCCAGCGGTGTGAATGCAGACTAACAGCTGTCCCACCGCTGGGCTGAAACGTGATGAGCTAACGGTGTGCCTGTGCTTCTTCTCTCCTCCTCCCGCTTCTCGCTGCCGAAGTAGCGATAACACGATAAGGTGAGGCGCCTTCTGTGTGTCATACGTGAGTGAACGTGTGGTTGCATGTGTTGTGTTTAGATTTTGAAGTAACTTCATGTGTAGTGAATTCACGTGTTAACAAAGTCTGCATCTGTTCACGAATGCGAAGCGCTACATTTGATCAGAATTTGAAATGCAATGAATGAAAGAATTTTGAAAAGTATGCGCCCCTAGAATGATGATTGATGGCTTCCTCTCGTTTTTTTCGTGCAGGTGGATGAAGAAGCCAAGATGTGGGGTTCCCGACCAGATAGGAGGCGCATCCAAATTCAGTGTCAGGAAACGGCGGTATGCCCTGACAGGACAGAAGTGGCAACACAAACACATCACATACAGGTGGGTGGGTTTAAAATGTGCCAAGATCACGCCGGTCAAGCTTGTTTGCTTCATGTAGAGGCAGCTTCACAACAACCCGGTTTTCCTCCAATCCCCATAACCACCATCGACACGCACAGACGATCCCACACACTGACTCGACCCATCAACGGGGCTTTTGTCAAGCTGTGAAGACATCCGGCTAACACGATTAGCCTAGTATGTGCACACAAACAGGGCTTCATGACTTAACCAGTGTCGTTGACCTTTTCATTAAGATGCACATTCCTTTGAGAGAGAGAGAGACAGAAAAGGAAACAGCCTGCTCTTGTTTGTTTGCATGCACTTCTTGCTCTCTTTTTCTTATCCTGCCTGAAAGCTTTAATCAATGGTAGCTCATTTAAAACAGCCAAGTATTGGTAGAACTTTTAACTGTCTCCCAATTTCGTCTTGTGGAGCAAAGGAGCAACTGCTGAGCACAATATTTGGATTCATATGAAGGACGGAAAACTGCAAACCCAAAGGTTAAACCGAAGTTGCTTTAAGTTAACAACCTCCTCAATCTTAGCCCCCCTGAAAATGTTGGCCGAAAAATGGATTTATTGTTTGCTAAATATTGTGGATTTGTAAAAACTATTTACCGGATTAAACAGCAACGTATGGGCAACACTATCATATAAGTCACTTTTTACACACTCCAAACACAACTATAGACTACTAATATAAGCATCTAGAAAATGTGTCATAAACACACGAAATCCTGGTCAGATCGCTGTTATGTATTCGGCAAAGCAATATTTGCACCCTGATGCTAGCGGCTACCAAGCATTGCAATGCATTTCATAGCATTAGCATTCGACACGGAACGCATAAATACCTTCGGTTTTTCTCTCCGTGAAACCAGTAGAACGCTGTGAGTTGGCAACGGTACCATGACACTGCCTGCCTCCGCCAAAAAAAAAAGTTGGATTTTGGTCCCTTTTCATGAAAAATGAGTACAATAACATCACAGATTATCCGTTTCAAAGCTAGAATCATTATTGCCAACTGCATCCGGTTTACTCCTGAGCTGTTTACAGTATAAGAGCGGTCAATTCACCCTGGGCCAGCGGTCAGACTTCCGGCGAATGGAAATTTACTCTCGGGGAGACGCGGCACTTCTTGCAACTTTACTCGCTGAAACTTCTGTCAATCAACACCCGCTTCTACACCCGCCTTCCTGAGACTCTGACACGTCGAAAGCGGGCTCATTGACTGAAATCGACCGATGATAGGCTGAGCTACAGCCCCATACACACACAGGGACTGAGAAAATCCTATAGATGACAGCCAGAAACAGGCTCTGATGATGTTAGGAATCTCAAAATGATTCATAACAGCTCTATTTGGATGTATTGAATAATATGAGTGATAAAAAAAAGTGAAATATGTAGTTATATAGTATATAAAAGTACAATGTAAGAGCTGCAACAGCTGGTTCGAAAATGATGACCTCGCGTGACCTCTCTGCACTAAAGCCTCTTATTCTTCACTTTATCCCAGCCAACCTTTCTTCAACAACTACTGATCGGTTGTGCTATGATTTTGGGAGAGTTTTAGCCACCCAGCTGCATTAATCCTGGGATAATCCTCAAGAAGTGGGCTTGTTTGGTTTTTTTCTCCTCTGTCCTGAGGATAAATGTATAAGCAGTATTACATGCCGAATATAATCTAGTGCATCAGCGACCTACAGCTGAAGTAGGGCTGTACATCACTGATTCATGCCTGTGCATTTTTTCTTCTTAAAAACACGACACTGGGATTGGTTTCGGAGTTCGTACCATGAGTGCATGTTTCCTCTGTGGCGGCGCAGATTTGAAAAGGAGAAAATGAGTGGGCTTGATGAAAAGTGGAGGAGTAGATCGGTGGAATTGAGGAGGGGGGGGGGGTTTGGAGGAGAAGCAGCTGCACAGAGAAAGAGATGAGCTGAGAGGAGAGGAGGAAACCCCAGTGGAAAGCAGAGGGTGCTCTCTTGACAGATTAGGGTTATGTAATCGGATGGGAGCATTTTTGAGAGTGTGTGTGTGTGTGTGTGTTGTACATGGATGTGTGCCTGGCCCCCAGTCAGCAGTCGGATGTGCCCGCAGCTGCTCATTTCAACTCAAATTGGTGCAATGGAGAAAGTTAGAGAATGAAGCTCATTTTATATCTTCTAAAAAAACATCCATGAACGGTAACCGGTGACGGTTCTGTGTGTCGCATGTCCACATTCATCTTCTTTACCATTTTGAGACAAACTATGATTTTATTTTTGTTTTGTTTTGGCCATTGGTTATGATAATGTTGTACCAGCCAAGTGACGTTGCTGAGATCTACGAACGGTGACATCACTGCAACAAACATGAGCAGTCAGACAATCAGACATGGTCAAATGGTTTAAAACTAATTGTTAAAAAAAGAAACAACTCTGGTATTTTGGAAGTGTAACAAATGCATGGCCACCCCAGGTGTGCACTAGTTTCCACGTAGCCACATACAGTACTTGCTGCGGGAAGGCACTAATTAGCTTTGGCATGCCTACAGTTCTCCCTGCATGCAGGTACCATTATAGCAGATGAGTTGCATCCGGAATCATTATCACCTCACAACATGGAGTTGAATATTTTACGTGGCCTCAGAGCAGGCTGGGGATTCTTTCATTTGTCGACTTGCAGCCTCTGCGCTTCTCTCTTACTCTTAAAATAGGACTGTAGCAGGTTCTCTGCTGCCCGGTGGGTCTGGGGAGCACAATGACGCCAGCACACGGTGGAATGACGGGTTCAAATGTTTTTTATTGTCCTACACCCTAACTGGGCCTGGCCGTGTGCTCTCCTGCCTTGCCTCCGAGCACACGCCGCAGGAGTTTTCCGTGCTGTCCGTCTCAGCATAACTCTGTGCTCGTCCCGAGCTGCCCTCTCGCCTCCGTCGCTACTGTGGGATTAAATACAGCTGCGAGTGAGACAATCAGGATCAATTTCAGCTGCGCCTAATTAAGTCCCTTCCCGGCACCGTTCCCCGAACCACTCCCACACTCCGCCCCCTCCACAGCTGAGCCACCCACGCCCGCCACCACAAGGACACACGCATACGGTGAGCCGGGTAATAGAATCAGATGAAACCGTCTCTGTACTCCTAAAGAGGCCACAGTTGCTGCTAACGCCTTTCATTGTAACCCCAGACAGAGCAAGGACATGCACAGGATTCATGGGGAACACTTGACACAACAGTTTCTCTCTATTTTAATCTCGGCGAAAACACTCGTGCCTTTGCAGACACTCTCTCGGTCAGCTGATATTGATATGAAAGCAGGACTTGTACCTCTATCTGCTCTGCATCAGCACTTCAAACGACAAAAGGGCCATTTTGTGTTGTCCCCGTAAGTGGCCCCAATCAGACAGAGACCGTTTGCTTCCTCAACAGCCAACCATCGCACTAACAACACGTTACTTGATGTTACCGTAATTCAAGAGTTCTGGCAAATCTTGAGATGCGAGCGTTTATTACTCACTCTTGTCTGAGGACAGTTGAGGACACACACACATTTCCACGCCATCATTCATCACAATTTACATCCCTTACGACAAATCTTAGACGCAATCAACAACACGCCATCCAGACAGGATTGTTGGCGCTTGAGGCTCGAGGCCTTTTTAGTGTTCTTCAGCTCATTGTTTGTGGTGTAACGGGCCAAAACGTGATTATTGTGGTTCACTCTCACTGCTCTCATCTGTGTTGTTTTCCGGCACAGCAGACTGATGTTAAAAAACAATAACTCTTGAAACCTATTGTACAAACGGCAGGCAGACAAAATTAGCAAGTAGAGCCAAATATGTCCCTCAAGGGTCGGTAGAGACCAAAACTAGAGCTAAAAGAGGAGTAAACGGCAAACTCACTTTCATCAGCTCGACGCACACGTGACTCCAGAATGCTTCCAGAATGCTTCTCAATGTGTTGATGAGTCACTGTTCGCTAACATGTTCATCATATCAACTTAATAATGTGATAGTTTGTCTACACAATTTACAATTACATAAATTCCATTTTGTCTGTCAAAACAGAAAGTCATTAGCTGAAAGTGAAGGTTTTGTCAAAGCTTGTGAGAGAGTAATTAAAGCAAACACATCTAAATTGCTAAAGTGCGAGTCAGCTGTCAGCAAGTCTGTCTAGAAAGAGCAGACTGAGAATCAGAAACAGTTTATTCTTTGGTTCAAGCAATTAGAATATTTGAAATGAATTTGCAGACACTATTTATATTTCATAACCAGCCTTTATGCTTCCCTTTTCACTGAGTTTGATTTAATAATTAATCTTAGCTAACATACAATATTAATATGCAGTATATAGATGTGCCTTGCAGCAGTCTACCCACCATGCAAAAGAAGATGAGTAAAATACGTCCTGATAATATATATTCCCATAATGGGATATGACAGCCAAACACAGATGCTGTGAAGGACCACAAGGAGAAAGGGAACAAGAGAGAGGTTACAGGCAATGCACAGAGGAAATGGGATGGGAGGAAAACAAAATAAAACACTTGAGCAAGAAGACTTCGTGAAAATAAATAAAATAAAATTGGCACTTTATTTACACACTGCACTTATCAACTGATCTCAACTCAGACACAGCGCTACAGGCATAAAAAGACATAGAGTATTGTGTGTGTGTGTGTGTGTTTACAGTTGGATGACGCAAACTATACCCATCCGTCTATCCCAAAAGAGAAACCACGTTTTAATAGAGTGTGACACTGAGATATTTTCAGAGCGAATAAAGTGGAGTCAGTTTTTTTCGTGATTGTCCGAACCCGACTGGGGCTTTCGGCAGCCAGTGGGCTGTTGATAATCCGTAATTAGAAAATAACTTCCAGTGGCAGGGAACTGTCCCGTCCTATCCACACCTGCAGCAACTCAAAGCCGGCAAGGGAGGACTCAGCTGTTCTTCCCTCTCAAATCGCTTCATTTAGCTCTCTGCTGGCGAACACGATGAGCGTGAAATGGCAGCATGCGGGGAGAACGGCCATCTTGATGGATGTTTGAGTTTGGGATACTGTGATCGTGTAGATTGACATGGTGTGTTTTTTTGGTTTTTTTTCAGCCGTTGTAAACTGACTTGTTTTTTTTATATCCCACCATATCTCAAGCTCTGAGTGGACATCCAGTGGAATCGGTCACTCTTCCCTGTGTTACGCTCAGAGAACCCAACAGTCTTATTAGACCAGTTTACAATAGATTTGCTCATTCTGACAGCTGAAGGAGAAATCCCAACTCGAGGCTTAACTTTTCCCTCCCGTGTCTCCGCAGCATAAAGAACGTGACACCCAAAGTGGGCGCAGAGGAGACCCACGATGCCATTCGGCGGGCCTTCGACGTCTGGCAAAATGTGACACCGCTGCGCTTCGAGGCCGTGCCCTACAGCGAGCTGGAGAGGACCAAGAAAGACGTGGACATCACCATCATCTTTGCTTCGGGTTTCCACGGCGATAGCTCGCCCTTTGACGGCGAGGGTGGCTTCCTGGCCCACGCCTACTTTCCAGGGCCAGGAATAGGAGGCGACACCCACTTTGACTCAGACGAACCGTGGACGCTGGGCAACCCCAACCACGACGGTAAGCGTTGATTCATGTTCTTGGGAGATGATATCAGACATGTTTTTAAAACAAAAGGTCTCTCAGCTGATTCACCTGGAATGAATATGTGTGAATGTAGAATATGTACAGGGTTGATATTTTGCGTCTAGGCTCCGTCTCTCCCCATAAAGAAACCCAGAGCTCAGCACATCAGGGTGACGATAATAACTTATCCTCTCAGGGAACATAATCTCAGAGCCTACAGGTGGATGCTGAGGCGGAGCTGGTGTGAAATGCTATACGAACAGCGCTAGCGGTGAGCAGGGAGTGACGAGAATAACTTAGCCCTAGAGGAACATAGACTCAGAGCCTACAGCTGGATACTGAGGTGGAGATTTTGAAATGCTATATGAACAACAACAGCAGCAGCAGTGGCAACAAGTGACACTCAAGCTTTCATGTGAGCAGCGTGGCAGCAGGCATTGCAGCAATAGAGGCTGCTGGCTGCTTATGTACACCACAGACTGTGATGCTCGGCTAGCAGGTCTGATGTATAGAAGTGCCGTGCCTTATGCTGGATGTTGGTTTTGTCAGTGCTGCAGATTTCCAGCCGGATCCGGTGCGATTAAAGTCTGATCAGTTGACCCTTGCCCAGCCCCCTCTCTTTGAAATCACAGAGCCTGATGGCAGATATCACCCCCGGTGAACTACAGCAATCACAGCACCTCTCACTCCACCATGACCCCGAGCTTGTGCCCGAGCTGAGCACTTGCCCTCCGAGTTCTACAGCCTGTCAGGCTACATGTAAGCCTGTAGCGGGGTCCGTAAGTCCCTCTGCTGTGTGGGTCGCATGTTGAGCAGCTGTGTTACTGTTTGCCGTTGTGGCGAGGTCCAGCAGATCTCTACTGGGGTGTGTGTGTGTGTGTGTGTGTGTGTGTGTGTGTGTGTGGCAGCCAGTCAACTGAGCTCCCAGGATGACCTCTGACCCCTGTGCAGTGTCCCCTGTCGGGATGAAAGAGGCTTTCCAAGAGAGTAGATGGCGATGTACATGGAGGAGAGAAAAGAAATAAATAAAATGCTTTGAAAGAGACACAAAGAAATACAAGTAAAGTTAAAAAGAGCAAATGAAGCGAAGAAAAACCCAAGCGAGTCGTTAAAGTTAAATGGGTTCTTGGTTATTATTCTTGTTGAAGCAGCGCAATATGTTTCAAATTTGTGTCTCAGATTCTATTCTAAAACTGTGTTTTCCTCTTTTTATTCGTCATTAAATCCAAGAGGCCAGCTTGGACCCCGTGGTCCACCGGAAAAACTCAAAGAGGAGTCACGACCGTTACCCGAGTGCACGTTTCGAAACAATGACGGAGGCGACAAGGAGACGCTCTCAAGAAATAAGGACACAAATAAGTGGAGGAAAAGAAGGCGAGCGTAGTATCAGGAAGGCAGCAGAGATAACGGGATGAGAGAGAATGGCAGAGTATCTCGAGACAAATATTGGAGGTTCAAGAGCTCACAAGAGAGAGACGGAGAGAGAACGACCGAGAAAAGCGACGTAGCGAGAAGTAGAGAAAACATTTGAAGAGGAGATGAGTGGGGGGCTGTTGAGCACTAGGCGTCAGAAATAGAAGTGAGGAAGTCGCTGTCGAAGACTGAATTTTAAGCGGAAGCGGCGGAGCTTTTCGCAGGCTCGGATAATACATCATGAACGGCTATATTTGAGGTTTCTGAGGAATGCGTGGTTTGATCGAAAACCGACAAGAATCACTCGCGCACAACCGATGGCGGTAACCTCACATAAACCATCGACGCACCTGCTGCATCTGCCACGCGATCTGCTCACAGGAAGTGTGTGTTGTTGTCGTCGGCCCTGCTGTCGCGCCTCGGAGGAAGGAGAAGCAGCTGTCGTTGAGGGCGATGATTCACCCCCTTTAACACTCTCATACATACAGACTCACTCTCTCTCTGTCTATCTGCCCCTCAGTGCAATATTAATACAGCCCTGCTGCAGCCGCACTTCTGTGAAAGCATCCCATAATCCGTGCAGTTCTGTTACCAACTCACAGCTGGCTTTCTTGCCGAATCTGAACCTGGCTGAATCCTGCCTGCTCTCTTTGGAGGATGGGTGAGCTTGATGACTAGTGTTGCACTGAGATGCGTTTTTTAGAATGCTCATACAGCCTGAAGATGCCCATAGACAGTAATTTCTACACCAAAAAATACTACGAATAACAGGCACTGCTGTTAGTTTCTGACTTGGAGACAGTGTGTCTGCTATAATTGAACATATGTGTGTGTGTGAACCAGTGTAGCATTTATCAGCGGCGTGACACAATCTCTTGTGATATGATATGGCCGCAGTATTTCTGAGTCAGCAATGCTTCCTTTTCTTTTACTGAACACATTTAAACTCTGAAATGCCTTTATAGCTCTTTGGCATTGACAAGAGGTGTGTGTGTGTGTGTGTGTGTGTGTGTGTGTGAGAGAGAGATGCATTTTGGTGCACACGGTTTAATTCTAGCGGTCTGTAAAACTGAAAGCTCGTCATAATGTAATAAGAAGTGCATTACAGGTTTGATTCCTGCTTTCTAAAAGCCCAGCCAATACTGATATCAATATCAGTACTTGATTATGATTCAAATCCAACAATATATGGAGGAAAAAACAAAACAAACATTTAGTGGAAGAGAAACATCTGACTAAGCTGTATCAGAAATTAATTAAATGGTAAATGGAACCGTACATATACAGCGTTAAACATCATTATATCATTCTGAATCATATTTGTAGATAAAAACCGACATGGAACAAAACGGTAATAAAGTCCTACGTGCATAAAAGGCGGCCAATCAAAAATGATTGCTTCGGTTTGCTCTGCAAATATCTTTTGCATACGATATGTCATCATCGCAGTAATCAAATCAAATAAACTGCAGCAATTCCATCAGTCAGAGGTCACTGACTGGCCAATGTTAAAATATGATATAAGACATCACCTGCTACAGCGAGTGGATTGGAAAGCATTCAGACCGAAAACACACCTACGTTTGAGAAATAGCAAGCGGCTGCTTTGCATGGCCGTATTGTTTCATACAGCAGTTTATTTAGATCAGGGGTGGGCAAACTTTTTGGCTCGGGGGCCACATTGAGTTTTAAAATTTGACAGACGGGCCGGCCAGTAGCAGATGAATGTGTGAAGAACTAATTTGTGTGAACTAATTGTGTGAACTAATGTAAATTACAAGTAAAAGCCATGACCTAAAAAGTAACTTGCATTTAATTTCAGTGGGAACAGTGCTGTTGGTAACCCTTTTTGACCAGTGCGTCAATGTTTGGTGTCAGTGTGGTTGTGGCAATTCTCAGAACAGATCTGAGGTGTTCAGCAGTTAACTGGGATCTTACACGGTATTTATTTATTTATTGCATTTATTGCATATTTTATCATGCACTTACTTAATAAGCAGTCGTTTTTTGACACAGAGTTGTTAGTGTAAAGGTTAATGTCTGTGATCTTTTTAGCAGTTTGATTCTGTGAAGGGATCATACAGATATTTAACTGTCACATGTAACATGGTCAGAGCTCTGCTCTGTAAAGTCTTTCCTTGTCTCTCCCCCCTGTGTCACGGTGTGGGTGCATCTCACTTGCGTCAGGAAACGTATCAGAATACCCTTATTTTATTGGTTAAACTGCATCACGTGACGTGATTTACAACGCATTGGTCTGTGTTTTTCCTGCACAGATGAACAAGTGCCGTAAATGCTGGAAATGAGCGTGAATAACTCCACTGCATTAAGCAAAGCCCCGCGACCCACTGAAAACGGGTCCGCGACGAACCACCAGTTGAGAATCACTGGTCTGCAGGATCGTGAGGAGCGGTGAACAGCTGTTTGTGTGGCGTGTCTTCCGTCTCTTCCCGTTTCCTTTGCCTACATTCCCCTGGGTCCTAAGCCCCTCCCTGTACAGCTTCTTATCACCCTCTTTGCACCAACGTACATTTATAACAAATACCACGCATATTATGGTAATCAGCGTTGCATATGTGTCAAACTCTATCGGCGCATATCCGGTCTGTCTGTGTTCATCCTGCATCGCTCTATTCTGTTCTTTAATGTAACGTTACTGGAGGACGGAGCCTCTCCCAGCTGTTAGCAGACTGTTGTGCTAGCAGGCTCGCGAGCGAGCTGTACCCAGCATGCAGTTCGGCGGTGAAATTTTATAAATGTACAATTATTAGTGTTACAAATTGTTTATGTGTCACAGACTGTTGTGTGCTGTGGTGTTTTCTCTGTTAAAGAGCGTTAGTTGTGGGTTGTTAATTGTTGTGTTATGAAGTTATGACCATGACTAGAGTTCCCTCTCAATACATATAAGACAACTAGCGCTGACAGCAGCAAAGAATACATTTAGCTGCCTGTTGAAAGCAGACAGCAGTTGTTTCGGCTATGCATTGGTATAATGGTGTGTGAAGAATTCACATCATGCTGGAAATAAAAAACCGGTATACTGCCCAGCCCTAGTCTTTATTATAGTTTGGGCAATTTTGTACCAATATCTACCGTTGGGCCTTTTAATCCGGCCCGCGGGCCGTAGTTTACCCATGCCTGATTTAGATGGTCCAGTTTTGTAACGGATCCAAAACACTGCACAGAAGTTGATGAAACCAAAATACATTAAACAAGCATGTCGATGTTCATTTTAGTTAACGAGGACACTGTCTCAAAATCTTTGCCAGCAGAGGTAGATAATTCCATATATTTCCAATGCAGCTAGCTTCAAGGATTTGTAATCCATCTCCTCTCTCCTCCGGTACCCATGTACGCAGGGAACAGCTGGGGATGATGTAACTTTAGCTCAGAGCAGCACATGTCTGTGTCTGCCTTTTCTATCCTCCTCTCATCTCTCCCTCCTTTTATTTGTGTTTTTTAATAGTTCCGACTACACACATGCTGACACACACACACATACACAGACACACACACACTGGAGATGAGCTCCTGTCCAGTAAACTGTCACGCCTAATCCCCCTGCGCCGTTGTCGAGAAGGATCAGTCGTCCCAGCTACCGTTGACAGCATCGCGCCGTCGATGTTGTTGTTGTTGCTTTGGATGATGACGTCGCTGATGCACACTGGAGGATTAATCCCTGTCTGCATGGTGATAAACACTCTCCAACAGTGTTTATGTGCTCTCTCTCACACACACACACACACACACACACACACACACACACACGTATCTGCACCTTCGCTCACCGTGCAACTCAGGCATCTGGGGATAGAGGATTACTCCAAACTTTTAGCACACACAGCAGAACGAGGTTCTTATTGGGATTAGCTAATGGCATTCTAAGAGAGACTTGGATACACAGTATATGCAGCGGCTGCTTTCTATGTGTAAATTGGGATATCTACATCCTGGAAGTTGGCAAGTGTGAAGATGCACTTGACGAAAGATCAACATTCTTGTTGATTTTACACCATTGAGCAACGTCCTGGATGATTTGTGAAGTGTTTGCGTATGGTTATGTAATCCTGAAACCTGTTGGAGCCTGAGACTGATCGGCTCCATGTCTTTCCGTCTCAGTATTCCCCTTTTCTCTGTGAGCTGTCTAAAACGGACAAAGTCAAATACTAACAAGAACCACATTGACTGACGGGGACACATCCCTCTCTATCTCTCTGTCTCGATCATTTCATTTCACACCGTGAGATTTCCCACATTATTGCGTTAAGGATTGCACAATGATAGCTGCTTGCCTATTTTAACCAGGATGACGCAAAGGGAGAGACAACGGGGGAAGGAGTGCGCAGGGATGGGTGATAAGCCAACGTCCCCATTGAGAGGGAAACAGAGAGGAGTGTGTCCTGGAGCGGCCTCCCATTCCTAGACTGCTTGATGAATAGCCGCGACGGATCAATAGATGGCGGGATAGATAGATGCATCAGAGAATGAACTAAAGACATAATAGGCTGCGATGGGGGGAGGGCAGGGGGTTGGATCGGAAAAATAATAAGATTGGATGAAACATCCAGAAAACATGTTTCAACAAAGGTTAAAATCGGGATGCAGAGCGCTCGAGAGCAGAAAGGAGAGGATTGCGGAGGGATTTAGTGTGAACACAGGATAAAAAAAACAGGAAGTGGAGATTGAGATGATAAGATTGTCTTTTCATCGGAGCTCGACGTGCCACGACCACTTTCGAAAGGGAGCGCATTTGCAGGAGGCGTTTGTATTCGACAGTTTTCCATTTCTGCGACAAAAAAATAAAATAAAAAGGCCAACAAGCAGACGTTCATCCGTGCTTTATCACAAGGTCATCTCTGTGGGCTGAGGCCGCTGTGTTTCCCTTTGTGCAGAAATCAAAGCGATGCACACAAGCTATAGATAAGACAGATTCCATTTTGACTTTCAGTCACACTGAGGCTGATTGGATAACAACATTTCTTTTTTTGAAAAAGAACAGCTTGGCCCCAGAAAAGAGTCACTGCCACTGCATACCATGACTGTAAGCAAACACCCAGTCTCACCCGAGGGTGACTTATAAGGCCTGGTATGCCTTCAAGGGCCTCCAGTCATATCGGTGAAAACTATGTAACATAACGCAGCGTGCAAGCTAGATCCGCCCACAGGAAATGAGAAATTCCAGGCTTTATTATTTTCTCACCCTTGCCCCCAAAAAACGAGCCAAAGAGGTTAGAAAAACACGCGGTCACCAGGAGCAAAAATACGGCCCAAAGGTATTGGGCCTTTGTTTGGCCGGGCACTCGATAACAAGAGTGACGATTGGCAGAGGGAGGGGATGTCGAGACGGGCTCCACATCGATCAGCCGATTGATTGATGGTTCCGGGGAGAAAGCTCGGCTCCCCGGCATCGATTGGCAGAACGCTTTGTCATCGACGTCCAATCCTGTAGCTTGATTGTACATTCAAAGCGGCCGTCGTTTTGGGTGTTTTTAACCAGCCAATAGGAAAGGGATCAATCTCCCGCTTCCTAGCAGGCGACGGTGCCGGCGTCGTTCACGTGGAGCAGCAGTTTAATAAAAACAGAAGAACAGATGAAGAGAGAGGAGAGAGGAGAAATTGAGGAGCATATGGTGTCCTTGCAGGTTTATTTTCGGGTTGCTACTCCTACTGGGTGACGAGGAGGAAGCGGTTAAAGCTGTTTAAATAATAATGAAGACAAAAGAAACTGACAACAAAATGGAATAATAACAAAACCGACTCAGATATGCTGGTGACTGTTCATCTACTAAACAGCAAAAGAAAATAAGAAACACACTTTATTTGCTTGATTTACCTGATTCTATTTCCTGCCTGCTGTCCATTTTTTATGGCAGGCAGCAACATATTCAACTTCATACTTCCCCAGATGAAGAGGAATATCTCCTCATTGTCCACACATTGAAATGACAGTGTATATTTTTCAAAACGTTGGTAAGGACGGCTTATGTTGGCTTGACAAAGTTTTAAGAAGTTAAGAATTTCTGACGTGGCTTCAGATATTTTTAAATGTTGCCAAAGTGTTTTTAGAAAGTGAGTCAACTTCACGTTGACTGTCAAGGGTGTAGGTCTGATAAGTCAGATAGCGGAGAAGGTCTTGGCCCCATTAGTGAAAAAGAAGTGTAACATCTGCATAGAGCAGGATTTGCCTCCTTTGTCTTTTTAAATTGGATGAGGTAATTGTTTCCATGATGTCATAAACCCATCAACTAAAATATGGACAAAGATAAAAACTGATATCTAATCTTTTTTGTTTTTGTCTCCCGCTTTTGTCGCTCTATCTCAATCGAAAGGTGACCGAGAAAAGTAAAATAATTCCTCATTCTTTCAAGGTTTTTGGAGCTTTTCAGGAAACCTCCCTTCATCACGCAGCATGTTCTTCAAAGATCTTCCATCTCTCCCTCTGTCTCTATCTCTGTCCCCCATATGTCCCCTATCTCCCCCACTCTGCCGCTGCCTCGCTCCATCTCTCACAGAAAATAAATGGGAAGAATCAGAAGCTTTTTCTTACCACAGGAGCAGATCTTTATCATTTACTGGAAGTGTGTGTGTGTGCGTGTGTGTGTGTGTGTGTGTGTGTGTGTGTGTGTGTGTGTGTGTGTGTGTGTGTGTGTGTGTGTGTGTGTGTGCATTCTGAGGACATCCAGCATGGCTACATTTGGGCAGGCATTAGGAACAGTATTGATGGTTGGGTTACTGTAAGTAGAGGAGTGTGTGGGAAGACAGGCGATAAAACAGACACACACACACACACACACACACATTTCAAGGGTGCTGGAAGAACTCACCACCTTGCTGGCAGTTTATCTCAAGGGTGCTGTTTGACAGTTGACATTACATGATGAAACACTATGATATGATCCGGTGCAAAGGTCAGTATAAGACTCTACACCAGGGATTCCCAAAGTGTGGTGCCTCTAGGGGGTGCGCGAGAGGAAAAATGTAACAGTGGTCTGATGGTGTAATAATTAACATTAAATATCATTTAAAAAAATGCACTTCAGCTCCTGCTGCCAGACTGTCTTTTACGTACACACTAACTAGCCTAGCTTGTGCAGCTAACGTCAGCTAACTTCATTCATTCAGCAACATTCATGCAAATATGATAAACTGGCTGAAATCTGGGAAACTGTCAGGTGGGACATCTGAAGCTATCAGTCATAAAAGAGGAGAGGGACAGAGAGAGAGAGAGGAATCGGAGGCGAGAGGTGCGTTGGGGAGAGACCGGGAGAAGAAATCGAGCCGGAGTCAGAGGAAGATGAGACCGAGGAGACCGAAAAGGAGGAAGGGATAGCACAGACAAATCGGGAGCACATAGGCCCATCGCGGAGTCAAGGTGAAAAAAGAGGAAATATGATGAAAATGATCTGAGTCTGGGCTTCACGGGGATTGCCAACGCAGATTGTCCAAAGCCACAGTGCGTGGTGTGCAGTGAGGTTCTGGCTAACAGTCTGAAGCTCTTATTTACGTCGCCACCTGAACACCAAGCATGTCAGTGCAAGTCAAAAGCCCCTTACATGTTTTATATCGAAATTGGAGGAGTTACAAAACAGCCAAAAACAACTGCAGTCTCATTCATGTGTTGGGTCTATAAAAACGCACTACGGGCTTCATATCTGGTCACAGAATAGCAAGAAAGGGGCTACCGCACATAATCGCCGGACGTGTGCTTGCCAGCTGCCAGAGAGATGGTGGAATGTATGATTGGAGAGAGAGAAGCAAACAAGTTGGACGTGATCCCGGTGTCCAACAACACTGTCGCGCGCATCGATGCTTTGTCCGAAGACATCCTGGCTACATTAGTCGGTCGCGTGAAGAAGAGTGAGTTTTACTCTCTGCAAGTAGACGAGCCTACAGATGTGGCCAATCTGGCCAATCTTCTGGTGTACGTCCGTTACCTTTTCGAAGGCGCGGTGCAGGAAGATTTTTTTGTGTTTTTCATCTTGTAAACAAACGCCACGCGCGAGCAAACTGTTCTCTCATTGGTCCGATTTTTATGCGGCTTTAAATGGGCTTCGTTGCTTTTTTTTTTTAAGGTGGGGGGGTGGGGGGGATTGGGGGTGCGTGAACCCGGTCGGGATGTAGAAGGGGGTGCGTGGCCTAAAAAGTTTGGGAACACGATCCAGTCTACACGATCCAGTCCAGGAACATGATGCAAAAGATAGATCTATGTTGTACATTGTATGAGATATGATAATACATAGAGCTCAGTAGGTTCAAGGAGCAGCAGTCCTGTCCCAGCCTGTGATTGGTGGAGGTAGTCGGTGCTGCAGAAAAACCTGACGGGACAAGTGCACACACTATTCAGGGATGGAAAGGATACTGCCATATGAATAATATTCTGAGAAAAAGACGAATAACATTCACATAGGGAACAGAGACCGTTGACTTGATTTCGTCAAACTCATCTCCGAATCCAACCTTTGCGTCCGGATTGTGCACGGGCAGGTGGTGACTTGAGTTAAAAACCCGTAGAGGGAAAACATATTCCAGTGTGTAAGCTCTTTACTAAAGCCACAGCTGCCAGTAATAAGGGAGGGGAGATGTGCAGAAATTGTCTTTATGGCAGAAAGCCACAGAGTTTATGGGAAATGTAGTTTTAAATTTGGGGTACTAATAGCTGTGACAATAATGGCTAAGTGTCTTGATCATCTCTATACGAGTGAATTTGCTAGATACAGCAGCTTTATAAATATCGTAAATATCTTTGGTGGTTACACTCTGTGTTGGTTTAATTTTCTTGCCACGAATGCCGCCTTCGAGAGCGATAAGGGATTCAAATAATTGCTTTCACAAAGAAAATTAAGTGAAGAGAAAGAGGCGATATTACCGTGCGTTGCTGCACACCAGGCTGCCACTAGAAATAGACGGCCGCCGACTGACAGCAGCATCAACTTCCACGTGGGCAGCGGTACTCTCTTCCGCCTCCACACACACACACACACACACACACACACACACACACACACACACACACACACACACACACACACACACACACACACACACACTCTTCGGAAGCGCTCACACACATTTCGTGAACCTGGGGAGGCTCGCCCTCCCACCAGTCAGTCAGATGCTTTCATAACCTCGTACCCATAATCCTTAGCAAACAGAAAGTGTAAACAGGCCTGCCTCATTCGGAGGACACACATTTGTATCACTCTTCAATGAATGTCACTGGTGCCTTCAGTGACGTGTCATCTGTTTTTGTATCGAAAGGACGAATAAGCCATGTTATTATCAATGTTTTTAGAAAAAAAAAAAAGATGCTTTGGCACTCATGCTTCCAAAAAATGTCCCCCTTTGTTACTATTTCAATCTCTCAAGGCAGTCACTCATAACCTGTAAATTAGACACATCCACATCTCTGTAAATATCAGATCAGTAGTTGTCACTTGACGATGCTCCTTTTGATCATTTTATTTTACTCCACAAAAAACTTGAAAATGTCACGGGAGTTCACGGGTAGGACCCAAACGCAAGACCACAGGAGACAGAGTCCGATGTAACAGATTTTATTGTGAAGGTGTGGAGCCCGTGGTCCGACACCGGAGGGCTGGTAGCTCGACGGTGTGATGTCCCGTGGCTCGACACCGGAGAGTACGCAGATCGACCAGTACTCTACACCCGTAGCAGAGAGGAGAGAGATTAGTTCGGGAAGATACAACGGGGTTCAACTTACGGAACAGCGGCGGAGGCTACCGAGGCAGAAGACAATACGGACTGACAACCCAGGCCTGCAAGACCAGGGTTCATATGCTGCCGGGTAACTAGTAGGGGTGGGGGAAAAAATCGATACAGCATAGAATCGTGATATTTTGCGTGGCGATATTATATCGATACACGGACGCCAAGTATCGATACTTTTATTATATAAACTATTTTTAAAAAATCAAAAAAAATCAAATCAATTGCTTTTTCAGTCCACTAGATGGTGCTGAGGTGTTTTCTGGGGAGGTCAGCAGAGGTGCCGGGTCTGCGTGCGTGATTGGTAGGAAGTTGGTCGAAACAAAGATGGAGACCTCAGAGATAAAACATGTTGTTGACACAGTTTTCCTTTGGGGACATAATTTGAAGTTGAAAAAACGAATAAATCGCAATAAATGTTATCACAATACTCAGAATATCGCAGCATCGTGAAAGTATTGCGATAATATCGAAGTATCGCGATACTTTGATATTATCGGGATAATAACGTATCGTGACCCAAGTATCGCGATAATATCGTATCGCGAGATCTCTGGCGATTCCCCCCCCCCCCCCCTAGTAAAGAGCCAGATTGTCCGCAGTTGTGCATCCATCAGGGCGGTGGCAATGGGAGGTGGCTGGAGGCAGGCCCGAGAAAACAACACCAAGCACATGGCATAACAAAACAAACAGGGGAATGACAGACACATGAGGAGTGGAGATTGGGGGGGAAACAGAGGTTAACACACAATGGGTCAGACAGGGATCCTGACAGAAAAGGCTTCCTTTTGTGAAAAAGATGTTGCAGTTGGAACAGTTAAACTATGGATATGACAGAAGTTGACATTTTTGTCGAAGTGACAGTTGAAATACGAATCCTGAAAGAAGTCGAGAAGTCGGCTGAGACGACGGTGCTTACAGAAGGTTCAGTTAAAGTGTAAGCACTGAGGGAAGTCGAAGCATCACTTGATGTATGAGTGCCGAAAGGAGTTGAATATCCTGTGAAAGTTCGATCACTGTGAGGAGTTTAAAATCTCATCCGAAGTGTTGGTGACAGGCTCAGCTGGAAGTGGGAGTCATGGAGGAAATTGCTGCCAGTTCAAGGGCAGAAGCAGAAAGATAATGGCTTCAGTTGAAGGGTAAACACCCAAAGCAGTTGGGAGTAAATTGTGTCTGAGCTGTGAATATTTTGGGAATAGTGTTTTAGTTGTCGTTGTTGGTCAAAGAGATGACGAGATGTTAACTTAAAACGTCTGTTGATTTGTAACCAGTGAAAGTGGTTGAATTGTCAGAAGTGTAAGAGATGAAAGGACGTGTGAGTGGTACAAGAAGTCAACATTTCAGCTGCAGTGGAATCAGTTGAAATGCACCTAAACGTCAACTTCTTTCAGCACTTCCATTTTAACTTGTGTTTTTACTTTTCTGTATTTGTATTTTGACTTCCACTTCAAATCTGTAGGAAGCATCAGCAGAACATTTTCAGTCGGCAACTGTGGAGAAGCAGTGAACATTTCCCTTTTTCCCCAAGAAGAAAGAAAAAAGTTGAAGATTTATTGGGTGTTGGGTCGTCATTAGTTTGCTTAACTTATATTTTCCTGTCACCATTACCACTCCGACTAGTTGACTACAAGCTGAGCTTAGAAAGTTTCCTCCAGCCTTTCTGTGGTGTAGTAACATTGCAGTTTGCTGCGTCCACAGACCCAGCTGCAGAAGTGTGTGCGAAGCATTGCTTGCGAATGCATTATTAATGATTAATGATCACAACGAAAGTGTACACACATCCCCGTCTCGCTCACAGGTGCTGCACAGAGATAAACACGACAAGAATAAAGGATGTCCTTTCCTTGGCAACCCCCCCCCCCCCCCCCCCCCCTCTTTTCGGCTGGTTTATTTCCTTGAGTCCACAGAAACGGACAACATTTGGATCCCTGGCAACATTCCACACACAGATTTGAGTCTCTGGCAGTCTCTGTAAATAAATAATTACTCCAGGTTACATATGTTGCTCCCATCAGCCGGGGTTGTGTTCTCTGACAAGCTTGTGAGAATTAAGTGTAATAGATTCAACAGCACAAGTGTTGCTCAACCAATGTCAACAGCCGAGAGGGAGGGAGGGGGAGAGGGAGAGGAGAGGGAGAGAGAGAGAGAATAAAGTTAAATTGAATATCTCAACAATATTTATTGTCAAATTTCACATTGAACTGGATGAATTATAAATAATGCATACTCTAATAATAAATACATGTTCTTTTCTTATTTCAAGTAAAATAAGGGCTGGATTACAAAAAACAATACATAACAGAAAGCTTTTGAAAAATGTGACTCTTAAAACAAAGAGATATTGGTCATGGACTGTATTTGTGGTTTGTCTCACAGAGGCGCTTCACATTGTCACTTTTAATAAATACCACGGTCTCTGAACATATGAGACGCCGTTAAAACCAGGACAAGACTACACTTATGGCATATTACGACATCTAGTCTGATATCGATGATATAGATATATTAACCACGCCCTAGCTAAGGACTTGTCTTGACTGAATATTGGCGGTAGGGTGCAACTTTGTATTTGTTGCAGATACAGTGTCTACCAACAACGCAGGAAACCTTTCACGCCAACTTGGTTCCTGGAATTTCACATGTGAAAAACCTTGGTGTTTATACTTGTGGTACCATAAGTTGATTTGGTGAAATGAATCAAGTGGCCCACTGTGTGCTTCTGTTTTGTCCTGTGTGTGTGTGTGTGTGTGTGTGTGTGTGTGTGTGTGTGTGTGTGTGTGTGTGTGTGTGTGTGTGTGTGTGTGTGTGTGTGTGTGTGTGTGTGTGTGTGTGTGTGTGTGAAGCAGCGAGGGTGCGAGTGTCAAGCGAGCAGAATGCAGCCATTATACTTTGGCTGCAATTTCTTCACAAATGGTTGCTCTGTCAAGTCAGGCACACAGCTCTGTTTTGACAGCCAGCAGAGAGCTATGTGTGCCCAGGGCCCTCTGAGCCAGGCACTGACTGCACTACTTGGGCTGAGATTCACTGGCCGCTTGTCAGTACAGCACGGCACTCGTGAGCGGCCGATGCTCTCAATGCCGCCTCTCTGGACTCCCACTTCACACATCTCTCCAGCTTCCTTCAGGGTGGAGGGTGTTCTGATTTCTGATGGCGTAGCGGCTCAGAGAGGAACAACATCCAGGGTCACAGAATTGTGAACTCCACCTCCGCTAGTGGATAACTGCTGATTTACTCCCTGTTCCTGCTCTCCACTGTTGAACCCTCAGCCAGTGTAGTTCAGCCTTTTCTGGATCCCCTCCCTCTATACAACATTTCTGAGATTCTGCATGAACATTACTTTAACACAAATAATATTTGTATTGACTCTACTGTTAATAAAGATTGTAACCTTGCATGTTGTAATAATTGACAGGGCATGACAACTAGTTAACAATCGCTTGCAGGGAGCGGTAGTGCCAGTAGTACAAACCTAACCTAACATTCACAGTTCAACTGTATGGAAAAGCTCTGAAAACATCATCCGCTTTTATATAATTAGTCGTGTTGAATAGCATCCAGCTGAATCCAGTCAACACATTCTGAATATGGCAGTGGTGTGGAAGAAGGTGCTCTTAAATTCGTCTCAGGGCCTTTTGGGGGAACACCAGTATGAAACGGTTTGGGACCACTACCCTACTGCCCAGAATGGTTTCTATTAACCCCTTTTGCATTCACTTCACCTTGCAGCACAAATGTTTTTTCCAAGATCATTACTGAAAGTGCAGCGTCACGTCAGCCACCCAAGGAGTTGTGGGAGCTGAACAATGGGAAACATTTGAGGTCCTCGGGGACAAAGAGAGTGCTTATGCTCACTTGGACTTGGACGGCAGCACAACAGCAGTGAGATAACAGTCCCGGCTTTGTTTTTCCAAAGAAAGGGTGGAGGAGTTAGAAACGGTTAGCCTCTGCCGGGCTTTCCCGTCTGTACAATCGGAGGTCGTTAGCTTTGTTAGCGGGCTTTCGCTAGTTCACGATGTTGACACGGTGATGGCGTGGCGGAGGTCGGTGAGTTTTTCAGAAGCATTTTGAAAGAAATTACATAACAAACGTCCAACAAGCTGAGGGGGGAACTTGCGTAAGGGTTCGAAGGAGAGGGAATCCAACAAGCAGACAGCCGAACGGTCCCCCGCTCTCGTAGCTGACGTCGGACGCCATTTATTGAGCGGACCACAGGCGCTTAGTTAAACGGTAAGCAGCAGATAGGGTTACAGGCCCCCAGAGGCCTTGCGCTGACAACCTGAGCTATTATTGCAATTGAACAGCGGTGTCCAGGGCCCCATATCTGATTTGCGGGCCGGTGTGCGTTTGTCTCTATGTGTTTATGTCTGTATTCCCACGTCACGCGTGTGCCCCCCAGCCGGCAGATGGGCCGCAGCAGCACCAGCGGCATACGCAGGGAGCCGGTAAATTGTGGAGAAAGGAGCAGGTTTCTAATCACAACCCCTGTTTACTTTACTGCAACCCTGTGGGGAAAGACAGAGAGAGGTACGTCTGATTGTAAATCTCCAGTGACTCTTCTCCTCCGCCTCTTCCACTTCATCTTCCCTTTTCTGTGTTTTTTTCTTGGCTACACTGTCTCATTAGCAGCAACCTTGACCTACCCTGAGGAGAGAGTCGGCGAGAGCATTTTATGCTGCTGGTCACTGCCCACTTAACATGAAAGAACACTGGGGTTTTTACATCAAATGTAGCTTTTATGATTAATTAATATGATCAATAGCTGTTGGAAGCATTCTTGACCAAACCAGTGAAGGGCACAGATGAGAATGATGAATCACAGTATGATAATAAATTGTTGGACTTCCTTTTTCCCCCCACAAACAAAAATTCACAGTTGCCCTCGGTGGGTTATCACACAGCTCTGTAATGTATTCCGTCTCCTGGTATTGTCTTCTTCAGCCGCATGCCACCGCTGAAGCCCGCTCGCTCTATTTTCTGCGTTATTTGTTTGGGGCTGAGATACAGCAGGGGTGATGTTACAAATGCAGAGGTCGAAGGTCACGGTTCCGTAATTCATCACCACCATCTTTTGTTATTGCAGGAACATTAGAACGCATCGCAACGTAACAAATAGTCCCGAGCCTTATCGCTTTCCCTCGCCTCAGTTTTTCCCCTTCTATTTATCATCCTGTTGTTTCCCCCCACACACACACTTTTCTTCCTGCAGTTATCAATCTAAACACCCTTTCTCCTCAGTTTACCTCACCTTTTTTAATTTCTGTATTTATCTACTCTTTATCGACTACTTTTTTTCTCTTGCTTATTTCCACCATCCCACTCACATTTACCTCTTTGTGCCTCTCATCCTCCGCTGCCTGCCTCGACCCCTCTCTCTCCCTGTGCAGGCTCCGTATATAAGTCCAGCCGATAATTAGCCAGGCAGTGCAGACCTCCTCGGCTTTGTTTGTGGCCCCGGGGCCACAGGATGTCCCCGTCTGTCACAGCGTGACTTACATAAGCAACCAAAACAAAGTGACGACACTGACCTCAAACGTCCCCAGGAGGAAGAAAGGCTGACTCAAGATAGAGGGACAGAACGAGACGGAGATGGAAGTGTAATGGCAAAATATATTTAAACCATGTGCTTCTAATCAAATGTATATTTAATTGTCTGCTGTGCAAGAATAGAAAGGGCAGAGACTAGTAAAACACGGCCCGCCCTTCCTGTGAACTGTCGATAACACAGAACCACCTGATGCCTGGTTATCGGTTTCTACTTGTGTCAGTTTCTAAAGAAAACTGAACCATTTAGATCAGTTATCTGGGAGGCCTACATATGTGGGTTGAAGTCAGTCTTGTATCATGTACATGCAGACTCCGCTTGTCTTTTGCTCGTCTTGGGTGTAACTTTCTGTATGTGTATAAATGACGTGTGCAGCGATCAGTCGAAGAAGCCTTCCCTCAGTGCACTGAAATACGTGTCTGTGGAAACTGCTCTCCTTGCTTGCAAGCAAATAAAGAACAAATAACTTTGATTCTCTCAAGACGCTGTTTTTTGACATAGATTGAAAACTTTGACTCTTCTCCCGATTGATCATAGAAATCTTCCATTACAGAAGACATTCCTTCCCTTTGCTCTGATGTGACCAGAGCTTCTGATGTATCTGACTTGCACTGGCACAACTCTCCTGTACTTGTACTGCATTTGTCTTAAAATAAACAACCTTTATCATAATTGTTAAAAGCATCATCATTCTTTACAGTTTCTTGCTTTTTTGTACAAAATGTACTTAAGTTATTTCTTTAAAAAACATGCTTTCTTATGATGATTATGATTATGATTTTTCTTGATAACATTTTTTACAGTTATGCATTAAATACCATGGCAGTCCCATTCAGTCTTGGTAATTACAGTATAACACAGTGGTACAAACTCCATTCATGCTAGATAAGCTCACTGTGATGCCATGTACAGTTATGGGTTGTACAGTGCAGTCAGGTCTATGGAGGCCCATATAGTCCGTTTGTATGTACAACTCGGCACCTGTCTCCAGTAGAAATATACATTTCAATTCAAATCTCAAAACCCTAAATCTTGCACACGGATGTGTCGACTGACATTTATGCAACCATGTATTGAAGCCTAATGCAGAAGTGTTTTAAAGCCTCCATTCACTCCCATTACCTCTAGCTCAGCCAATACATTAAGGTCAATGAGTTTTTGTATTAAAAGAAGTGTTCAATTTCAAATTCAAAGCAGTGTACGAACCAATCACTTGCATTTCTTACAGGAAATTCTTCTGCATATTTCAATGTGTTGACAAGTTGTTGCACCAGCATTACATCTACCCACCAGTTGCGAGAGACCACAGTTACATTTTGGTACAATAATTGCACTCACTAGCCTCTGTACCACAAAGAGTTTTGACAATGATATTCTGATTGCTTCACTGCTCACAAGCAGAGAGACGGGTCTCCGGCTGCAGAGCGGTGACCCTGTTTCCTCCACAGGTGATTCCTAACTCACCGGGCCCTTCCTCTCCCTTCTTTATCTCCCTTCTCTTCTGCGCCTCTCTTTTATTTGCTATAAACTCCTTTCTCCAGACACAATATTGCCGGCTTGCATAGATTGCGCCTCAGTTTCTGCACTTTTTACGAGCCATATTTTTATTGGAAGAATTTCGCTGGGGGAGTAGAGCTTTCACATCAAAACCCTGGATATTAATGCAGTCTATCTGTCCTTTCACACCCGCGCAAACCGGGGCCTTTACATCAACCGTTACTAACACGCACTGACATTTATACAGTCAAATATCCTCCGTGAGGTTCCGATAGGACCGATTCTCTGTGGCAGTCTGGCCCGTGCATCCCTAAGCATTGTACTGTATGGGCGAAGGAGTGATCCGAATCACCGTCTGTATCTGCTGATGCGTTATTCATGTGACAGATTTGCAGCAGATAAGTGCCTCACTTTAGTAGGGAATGCAATGAATAAGTGATGCTCTTTTTTCATTCCTTTCGAGTCTCTCGGTGTGATAAGAAAGAGAGAGAAAGGTAAAAGGAGAGATGGCAGTGGACGGACAACCTTGAAACAGAGATCAGGTCAAATTCCCATGGGAAAAAGCTTAATGTTTTTACCAAAGTTTATCGTCTTTAAATGTGTGGTTTTAAATCCCACTATATCGCAGCTTTGCCGTGACATTCAAGGGTGGAAGACGGTCTCCTTTGAAGTCAATTTATTTTTCAGGCATTAGATGTCTCCTTGGAATCCCATTAATAGCTTCCCACAGACAGCCAGTGTTCGATCATAAATTATACATAAGGCATAGCAGTCTAACCCTAATAACCCATGAGTTTCCCAACAAGAACGATGAGTTTCTTCATGGGTTGGACTCGACATGTTGGGCGAAACATCAGAGGGGAGGAGTGGTTTCTGTTGTTGTTTTGGTCCGCCGGTGACGTAAGTTGAAGAATTTGAATGGGACACGGAGAGGGGCGGCTCTAAATCCCAAATACCCAAACCTAATGCAATTGGTATTGGGTTGGGGCGTGGCTGTTGGCCACGGAGGGCTTCGGGGTCAAAAGGTCAACCCAGTGTGGTCATCGGCTTACCACAGGTATAGACTAATTACAGAGTGCAGGGTTTTCTGTGCAATATGAGGGGGAGCGTGTGTGTGTCTACATGAATGTGTACATGTGTACGGGCCTGTGTAATATGTCCCATCAGTGGCTGTGGCTCGCTACATAATCCACTCACGAGGTTCATAAGTAGTGGATTATCAATGCTCACACACACATACGGACAGGTGTTTGGATACGTATTGTTGAGAGGGCTGCACATGAACTACTTTATTGTCTAACCATGATCTAACCCTAAGCTTTTCTCCTGAAGGCTGTTTATTTAAATGAGCCAGTGCAAAACTTGGCTTTTATTTTGAAAGGAAACACACTGCCAATGCCAATTAGAACATGTGCAACTTGTGAGAGATGTGAAATACTACCAATGAATTTACTTTTTATGCACCGCACTCAACAGAGACCGCTCTCTCCTTTTTCCTCTGTCCCCTCCTCGCTCTTTCTGTTTCCAGGTAACGATTTGTTCCTGGTGGCGGTCCACGAGCTCGGCCACGCACTGGGCCTCGAACACTCCAACGACCCCACGGCCATCATGGCTCCTTTCTACCAGTACATGGACACCGACAACTTCAAACTGCCAATGGACGACCTGCTGGGCATCCAGAAGATTTACGGTAAGGCCTCCTACCCCTCATATAGATGTAACTACCAGTCCACTTTAAGTATTATTAATTCATTTGAGTTTCATTCTAGAGTTTTATTCTAAAGCACAGATCTGAGACCTGAATTTGAGATCACCGTAGGTGAGTGCTTCATCGTCAGAGCACCTACATATTCCTCACCGACACACATTCGGAGTCGGCAGATGCTGGTTGCAGCGCTTTGTCGACTCGTAAAGCCGATGTAGCTCTGGGGCGGGTGTATTAGAAGTGTGAAAATTGAATTTGACGTTAATAGATTTATGTAAGCATCAGTGTAGTCTTCATTTTTTTACGCTCTCAGAGTTGAATGAGTGGTACATCAGGCCGGATGTTGCCAAGACCTCAATCTAGACATGTGCTCTCTTTAATGTGATTTGTTGTGGAGGAACCCACAATTTTTTGATCCAGGAATTTTTTTTAGTCGTCTTCTCAACCTCAGTTTGACATCCGAGTTCAAAAACAACTTGGTGGGAAGTGACAGTATTGTCCCGTACAGCTGTCGAGGCTGTAAACCAGTCACACTCCGCTGAGATGACTCCGGTCTGTCACACGAATGGCTGCACACACACACACACACACACGCACACACACACACACACACACGCACACACACACCAAAGAACCTGCCATCTGCTTACATGGTCAGGGCACGTCCCTCTGGGAGTGACAGACCTGGGCAAGCGATCAAATCTCTCCTCATCCCTACTTGCGTTTAACTCCTCTCCGCTGAGGCCCCTCCCTCGTCCTCACCGTCGTACCGAGGGTTGAAGGGCAAGACAAACGATGGCAACTCCTCTCTCTGTCTCCTTTTCCACTTCCAGCAGCCGTCGGCCTCCTTTTTCTTCCTCGTGGCAACAGCGCTGTGGAGGCTAAACAGGGACAATGGTGGGAGAGCTGCACAGTTTAGATGATTTAGAAGAAGATTCACATAATTAAGTGGTGTAGTAGTGTAAATGGGAGGGAAATGTTGAATTTAGGACTTTTGATCAACAGTCAGTGGGAGCCAGGCAGGATCCCACAGTGAATTGTGGGAAGAAAAGTTCTGATAGGTAGGTTGAGCTTGTTATGGAGGATTCACTCTCACACTTTTGGACATCTAGCTGAACTCTTTCTGTGTCTTACCTTAGCGCTGAGGTCATTGTAGAAAAAGAAAGGCTGGTGGTTGCAGTTATTCCTCATATTCTTTATTATAACCCCATAATAATTACTTATGAATAATTAACAGCCTGAGCATCGCAACGTTATGAATGAAGCTTCAAACTGTTCGGCACAGCCCAAGTTATGGTCGGATATGATTTGGATTGCGATATTAAAGGAGATAAGATAATAGACGTTAAACGGAACGCAATGCTGTGATATCTTTTTGCACCGAGCACAGACTTTTAAAAACGGAGCATTTGTTTAAAAAGAGGAGCCATTGCCATCAAATGGCTTTTTTTTGTTTGGATATTTTTAATTATAAAAATCACACTATTTTATAAATGTTTATTCACAAAACTTTAACTGTATTGCTTACAAAAAGCTTAAAGGTTCCATTATTTCAAAGCTCCATCACACCGTTAGCCACACCACAGCCTCTTGGCGATCAGATCGCCTATCGGCTATCTTGAGTGAACACGATCGGGCGATATGAAAAATAAAAACTCACCGACCCTCATAACAGCGGAGTGCTTTGGTTCCACTAATCTGGGATCTTTTTCAGGGGATTTAATTCAGTCAGTGAACGGAGTCTCTCGTGTGGACTCGCTGATGTGTAGCAGCGCGGTGTTCCCTCTTAATCCCACGATCAGCCTGTGTCAACTAATTTGATGGTTTTATCTCAATTTATTTGTCTCATTGCTCGCCATAGATCGACTCCTTCAGCTAAACGATCAGTAGCTCGTTCAGTTCTTTTTTTAAATCCTCTTTTCACTCGCTGACTTTTAAATCACTTGTCAAGCCATTAAATCATTCATTCATAACTCCTGGATGTTTACAGTTGCTTTCGAGGTCATTATTTATCCATGCCACCATTACTTATTGATACTTTTCAATGGGGGGGGGGTTTGCTTCTTTCATATTGCAGTCATCTACTCCTGCATCTGTTGGCCCCAATCAACACATGGCCACTAATATCCTGGTTTTCACAGTAACAGTGTGTTACTCTTGCGTCGTTTATTCATCCACACAATTCACTCGCTCTGCCTCCCTCCTCGCTCTGTTTTCCCCCTGCATGTCTCCCGCCCTCCCTCTCTCTCTCTCTCATGTAAATCATGAATGTGAAATGACGCTGAGCACGCCCGGGCCTCCACTTGGGAGGAACTTTTATTTTTATCTCTACAGTATATTTCAAAAGCGTATGCTTTTTATGTCTGTTTTATTCATCTTAACATATCATGTTATGCTTCGGTGAGCTGAATACTTAAAAACTTGGCAGTGTTAAAGTCCACCCACTGTGTTTCGCATGACGTCATGTTGTTTTTCCATCTTCTGCTCTGTCTCTCATGTGTTCTTTTCTTTATGCCGTCAACTCCCTGTCGCCAAATTTCCCCTTCACACCGTACCTTGTCCTCTGGCGTTGCGTTTTACGCTACAGGTGGGAAAAAATGGAACTTGGCTAGAACGTCTGGCTCTCCCGCAAGCTCAGGTGGCTGGTTGGCGGTCAATGGCACAACAATATTGAAAGTGGTTCACCCTTAATTTGCATGCACGTTTACATCCTTGCATATCGAAGAACTCTTGTCCGTATAAACAAGTTTTCCTGCTCGCTATATCCCACTCTACTTGGGGCTAATGTAATTAGGAGTAGTGATGTACACACTACTAGTCGATTAGTCAATTTAATGTTGCTAACCCTCGCTAGTCGGCACCAGAAATACTAGTTGGTTAAACTTATAATTTTATTTATTACACATTTAGATTACATATAGATATATGCTGTTCCTCCTGCAGCATGTTTTACCTTCTAGATTAAATTGTGAGTCTTTTCTTACTTTTAAGACTAGTTTAAACTGCCATGTAACGGTCAGGGAAATTAGTAAAGGAACATCCCTAATTGGGAGAGCCCGAAATTTATATATTTAAATCTTAAATTTGTTTTCTGCTTTGCCCCATATTCTCTTGCTTGATTTAAATGAGTAGTTTAAGAAAGAAGAAAAGATCACCACTCTCTCGCTAGAGGCAGCAGCTGGTTAGCTTAGCTTAGCATAAAGACTGAGAACAGGGGGAAACTGCTAGCCTGGCTCTTTATTACCGACCACAAGCTGTACATCTTTAGCGTACAGACACGAGAGTGGTATCAATCGTCTCGTCTAACTCTCAGCAACAAAGAAAAAAAATGCATTTTCCAAAATGTTGAACTATACCTTTTAAGAGATTTGGTACATTTTGTTTACAGTTACCAAAGGAAACTGCTGAAAAACTCAGACTTAATACCCTTCACATGCATTAATCTGCATTCCTTGCAATGTGTTTGAAGTATATTGTCGTTCTATAGAATAACCAGGTGTGGTCCAAATTAAATCACTTGACCCCAGAGATTTCGGATGTCGAAATGTCTGGTCTGTATGTGTTGCAGTGATATGAATGAAAACAAGTGAGGTATTTTTCTCTCACTTCCTCCAGGGCCTCCTGATAAGCTTCCCCAGCCCACCAAGCCTTTGCCGACGGCGGCCCCTCCCCGCTCCCACCCTCCATCAGACCCCCGTAAGCCAGACAGGCAGACACGACCCCCGAGGCTGCCCCCGGGAGACAGACCGTCCAACCCCAACGCCAAACCCAACATCTGCGACGGAGGCTACAACACCCTCGCCATACTGAGGAGAGAGATGTTCGTCTTCAAGGTTAGTGAAGAGACTGCGATATCAAAACAAACCTGGGGCATTTTCACATGTTGTTTGTTTTGAAGAGTCTTTTTTTTTTAGCCCCGGAGCAGTTCTACCCCAAACTTAGATCTCTTAGCGGTGTGAAACCACAGCAATCAGTCTTTACGGGCCAAAACAACCTTGTGAGATCTTGTTGGAAGGGTAGTTTCATATTTCCAAAAAGCAACAATATATGGCTGAAGAGAGGTTTCTGGCTGTAACATATAACGTAATAGTGTGATAAATGCAAACAAAGACAGCCTCCCCCTTTGATTCAGGTTTGATTCACGTTAGTGGAAAGGTTGACACTGTGTAGAAATATGGTGGATTCTCCTCAATTATGCCTGTGTATTTCAGTGCATAATTAAAGCATATTATGTCTAAAGGGAGCTTTTTCCTTATTACTTTGGGCCAGTGGAGCAGGAATTAGACAAAATAGATATTCCACTGCAAAAAAAACCCACCATGCCATGCACAGAGCATCACGGCTTTCCTTTCTACCAACAAACTCAGCCTGGTTTTGATTCCTGTGTCACAGAAAAAGGTACGCATGTCCCTTAATGCATCTTTATCCTTGGTCTAAGCTTGTGAATACCAGACCTTGGCAACATGTGCTGAGGAACAGATACAAACCTTGGGGCAACAGAAAGATGTCCTGTGTTCTCCACAGAAAGGAGAAAGAGTGCCTCCGATGCTTTGAGAGTGTGACTGTATTTTTCTGAGATTATAAATAGATGGTATTCAATGGTTAAAAAGAAGGCTTGTGGAGCTAGGGGGGAAAAAAACATTTCTCCTCTCGGCCCCCTCTCTCTGAGCGTGTACTTCAATAAATCCAGCTTGGAACCAGAGCTGCTAAGTGAAGGTATTTAACCAAAATTAGACTCAAAACCCCTCCTGTCTTTGTTTTTTTTTGTGAAAATACTGTCCGCTTGTTACAATAGTCTGAGTACAGCTCCCGTCTCTTTCACATGGTGCCTGCGGTGGCTGTTGTCATCCCTCATTAGTCCCAGGGCAGTAGCCTGGCCTAACCAAGTGACGAGGATCATGGGATTTTTGCAGAGCACCGAGATTAAAAAAAAAGGACGTTCAGCTATCAGCCAAACTTTTTCTGAGTTTCGGAAGTGAAGGATACGAAGCCAGTTGTGCTCCAAATACACCTCTAGTGTATCTGTGTGTTTTGACATTTGAAGAATAACTTCTGTAGTTTGAACATGCCGATCCCTCTACTTTAATGGGCCGTAACGACTCAAATGCTTTGACGTTGTGCAATTAAAACGTGTCATTAAAAGTTCATAGACTTCTTGTATCTTGTATGGATTTTCATACAAGATACAACTGTAGCTCATAGTAGTTGATAGTAATAAAAACTCCCACAGTCCTTAGTCCAAATGAGTCTCTTTGGAGGCCGATCCACAGGGGCCACCCGGGTAAATTGCTCTTCAGCATAAACAGCAAGGCTCCCCCTCTTTGTTGAAACTATCTGCTTACTGCAGCCAGATTTCCAATTAATACTGTAAATGAAATGCACCGAGAGATCTGATGTTTCCTGTGAAGCAAAGCTGCATTCATACTGTTTCTATGATCTGTTTGTAAGCTTCTGAACCACAGGAGCCAAACAGCAAGGCTCCCCCTCTTTGTTCAAACTATCTGCTTACTGCAGCCAGATTTCCAATTAATACTGTAAATGAAATGCACATGATTACCTCATGAGCAAAGGGGCAATGAGGTAGTGTTGCACTCAGATGGGGTTTAAAAAAAAAAAAAACATCCAAAGGATACAAACAGACATGTCCTGTAATCAATTACAAGCATTTTATGTCAAATTTTGCAGTCGTAAATCCGCTGTGTTCCCATCATTAGGACCACCGGTGATATTACGACTCAATAATGATTTGCTCGCCTTTTTTTCATAATCCACATTTCAGCCAGCGAATCAAATGTGAAATCCATAAAGGATCACAGCTCTGTTAAGTGTTGTTTCACGGGAGGAGCAGGTGGTCCTCATATTTCTTGGTTCTCAATGAGTGGTACGCCAACTGAAGGTATCATGTTAATGGCTTCCATCCTCCTGGTGGATGAAGCTGCCCAACTGTAAAACGGTTGATCTGGAATCCTAATTGGAGATGTTTGCGTTTCTCCAGAGCGCGATATATTCCCTTTAAAGGATGCCAAGGTTTACGTATCGGTCTAAAGGCGAGTTAAAAGGATCGGCTGACAGGAAAGGGAATGATTTACAGCTCGTGCATACTTCTGGTTTCAGTTTTATTTGACTTCATGTGTCTTGTTTCTGCCATTTGTATGGGCGATTTCTTCTCTTTTTTTTGATTTATACAATTGATTGTCCTCTTGGTTACTTCACGGTGTACGTCCGTTTGGCCTGAACCGCTTGGCTACTCTCACCATCCCCTCCTGATTGTTTTGGAAGAGCAAAGTCAAGTCAATGCCAAGTCATTATTGCAGAGATCCCAGCAGTCTCACGGCTCCCGAGGCCCACAGGTGGTCCAGCAATGTGAAGTAAGGGGGGGGGGGGGGTTAGAGAGGAGACTTCTTTACGAGAGTTGATCTGGTGAAATGCACCGAGAGATCTGATGTTTCCTGTGAAGCAAAAGCTGCATTCATACTGTTTCTATGATCTGTTTGTAAGCTTCTGAACCACAGGAGCCAAACATTGAGATCCATATGTCAGAATTTGAGCACAATTCATAATGAAACAATAAAATAAGGCAAAGGGGAGAGTGTCACGGTCCGTTGGATGTTTACAGACAAACACCTCGTTCATGACTCATCTCTGAAGATTTCTTCAGTCGAAGTATATTGAAGTCTACAGATTTGTAGATGGGCTCCAAAACCATTCAATGTCTGCTTTTAGCAATATACAGGATGGCAGGAAGTTCTAGACTTCCAGAGCCCTTTCTGAGATAGTTAGTCATGATAATGATATGCACTAGGATAGGCCGCTGCATCCACACAACCCACACTGGTGAAAGCAGGCATCTCACTTTGCCCTACAGGGACAAAAGTTATTGTTTTATAAAAAAATATTGAAATGTTCCACTTTCAGAATCACAAAGTAGTGCGGCTCATCAAGAACAGCTGAGAAAAACTGTTCCATATGCAAATATATGCAGTCATGAAGGCAAATGTATTGGGTATTACAGCAGGACTTAGACGTTTGGTTTTTATCAGGGTCAGGTAAAACATTAAGTAGTGGAGCAAATTACAAATTTAGTAACTTCTATGAAGTTGGCAGACACACAAGATGCTGATTCTATAAAAGAAAGTAAACCGCTGGATCCTACACTTCCCATAATGCAACCCAACAGTGTCGTCAAGTTTAAAGCCCTAGCCGCGTTGACCCTCATGACGTCATCAGGGTGATTCTTTCAAACTTGGGAAAGCAGCAGAAGACATTATTCAACTGATTCTTTAAATTCTCTTTGAGACGTGTGAACTGAACTTCATGTGTAAAATCAGTTTAGTGTCTCTTTAACTGCACAGATAATGTTGCACTTACCAATAACGGAGGTGAAAGGTTGATTATTTATGTTACGGATTGCAGATTTTGGATTGAAGTTGAACCTTACTCAAGGTAGTTGTCTTTCAGATTGTCCAATATTACATCAAGAAAAATAATAACAAATGCATCAGATTAGGATCTACATTTCCTGAACGAGTGCAACTCTAGCAGATGAACAGTCGGAGCAATGAGCATTGCTCCCGACAACGCTGAGCCATGCCTGATTTACTCGAGGCCCGTTAATCTACAAAGGCCGGGTTTGGAGTCATGCTTGTCGAGGTGCTAGTTTTACAGCCGATCATTTTTCTCTCTGCTGCGGTGACGGAGGGTCGTTTCGGGTTCACGCAGTCGTCCGTGTGTCCGGTGTCACCAGCGAATGCCTCTGTGAAATTACACAGCTACCTCTTTTATGACTGCAGGCACTTGCGGGTTCAACTTTCGGTGAACTCTCACACCATATGGCATCCCATTGGAGACAGAATCACTCAAAAAAAACATGTATATGCATGTGTACATGGACTTGCTTTTCTCATTTATAATAGCGGCTAATTATGCCGCATGGTACGCCTGCTCAAACGTTTGTAGCTGCGACCGTTGCACTGATGCAATTCTACCGGCCTACAGTCAGCTGTGATAGAGAAAATGCCACCCTCCTCCTCCTCACCACTAGTCCTACGCTCAATCACAAGGGTCTTGCCAGTCAGTGAGAGACCGTCATTCCTCGATGCGGACGGATTTAGAGCAGGGGATTCTGGGATGCCGGAGAGTGCCTTGCGGTTCAGGAGTGGCCTCTTGGAAGCCGATGTTGGAGACGAGCTTTGATTCCCACGTCCATTAATGAGAACGCAGTCTTCCTCCTTTCTGTAACTGGGAGGAAAGAGATGGAGAATCCTGCAGCAGCGGGGCGTCTGAGTGGTCTTAGAAGAAGACGTGAAAGGCTTTTTAATGCTATTGAACTGCCCGCTTTGTTGATATTTATTGTATAATTACGTCTTGCCTCATGTTTAAATTGTAAAGCCGCCGTATAAGAAGGAACAGCAATGGAAAGAATAAGCTGCAGGTTGCAAAGGTGAACCGGTGCTTCCCGCTGTTCTTGCGTTTCAACAGTTGCACTTGTGTTAATGCGGTTTGGAGACGTGTTGTTCTAGTCTGCTGTTTGTACAGAAGTAGCTTTCAGCTGGGCAAACACACAACTCTCCTGCAGCTATTTTCCTCAGTGAAAGGCATCCTGATGGATGCTGTGTTGTCAGGCTTCAACTCTAATCCTTCGAAGCCTCTGAATTATTTACACCTGCATTCTGCTCTCAGTGAAGCCAAGAAAGGGTGTGCGTCACATTAACCGAGCGAGAGATCAGCGGCACTGTCGTCCTAACACCGCCGTCTGTCATATTCTCACCTCTTCACTCACACAGACACACAGAAGACGCTCACCCGGAGGTTGACCTGGATTACTGTGATTGTTGACACACTTCAACGCATTTTGATTTTCTCCAATCGACATTATGGTTCTATGTTCTCCTTCTTATATGTTTTATCATCTGCCAGTAGCAGAACTTGAATGCTCTTGAATGCTACTTCCAGTGAGTCTCTTGATAAGTCTTATTCTTCTCTGTCAGAGAAAGCCCTTTTCGTTTATTTGTAGACTCTGATGAAGTGTAATCCTTAGAAGCTGATAAATAAGAGTTCAGGCTTTTAAAATCAAAGGTGATGAGAAGAACTGCAGTGTATATGTGGGAGTACATTTAACATAAAATCAGTGTGCAAAGGATGACAATGTTATCGATCACATGAAGTAGATTTATGGCGTTTAGTGTTTAGCAGCCTACAGGCCATACTGTATGATTGAAAAGTGCTATTAAAATGTTTTTATATCTCTTAGTTGTCAACACTGGAAAAAAGGCCACTTCAAAAATAAGTAAAAAAATAAAACAGGTTACAAGGTTTTTGCATGTAAACAGGTTAAAAATGAGCTTGGTAGGATTTCATGTAATAAGGTTTAATATTAAGGCCTTTCAAGAAAGTAAGAGATCTTGAGATTAACACGGATTTGTTTCAATTTAGCAAGCCAGAAACGTCATGCAGTAAAGTGATTGTTGTACATAGAGTACAAGTACAAGAACCCGCTGGGGAAGCTCTGCCGCTCGCTGACAAAAACTCATCGGTCGATGCAGGTCCACCATTTATACTCTTATAGAGAGCGCGTGGTAATTCAACCGTACGGCTCTGCACGCGTGACAAAGCCTGCGCTGGCCTTGCTCTCAAAGCAGAGAACATAACCAGTTTGAGACACAACATTTCCAAACTTCTGCTCAGACTATAGTCGTGGTGATTCTCCTAGATGTTCTTGTCATTGCAAAAGTGATGGCTGAAATCTTCTACAAGCGAAGTGCGCCTGCCTGAGCTTTATTTTCAGAGCGGGAGAAAGAACATTTTCTCTTTTACGAAGTAAAAAGGATTGAAACGGGTCCAGTTTCACAGTTTGATCTGTTTTCAATTAACTGGGCCGCGTACAGAAGAAAAAATCCTGAACAATTGAAATCTGTGGGGGCAGCAGGTATAGAGCAAGCAGGGGAGAGGAAGTGAGCGGCAATTGGAATGAGGGACATGGGGAAATAAAAAAGAAAGAGGCGGAATGGAGTCCAGGGAGCGAGGAGAGTCCCACAGAACCAATTGGATTAGACAGAGAGAGAGAAAGAGAGTGTTTGATGAATGGGCTGTTTATTTAGCTTTCACTATGAATGAGGCCGGGCGCGATGATGTGTTGTCTCCCCCTCTTCTTCATCTCTGTGTCCTTTGCTGTGAGGTCGGGCTTTTTTGGACCCGAGCGCTCGGCCCACTTGAGGGGGGGCACGCAATTGTCCATCCATTGCCAAAGGGTGGGACGTCTCGCTGCGTCCTAATAGCTTTCACAGCTGGGTCTCCCCTCGGCCCCCATCTGTCATCAAGTTTCATCCAACATCAAAAAGACACACCTTCCACTTGGCCGCTCTCATGTTACACCCCCCCCACTCCGTAGGAAATCAGAGACTCTTGGCTTCTCATAAAGCTCCTGGCTATCACTTTGCCCCACGGTAGTTGATGTTTTTTCCAGTATGTTCTTCAAGTTCTGCTTGCGTAGCGGCAGTCTCGTGGGCTTTCCTGTCAACCCGAGAGAGTACATGTGGACCTTAAAGCCGTCACGGCAGCAGCTCGAGTCGGTCGCCGCCATCGGGGCTTTGTCGTAAAAGAGCGGGAAAGCAAGGAGGGTGGGCTCGGTTCACCTCCATCAGATGTTCTAATTTACCGCCAGCTGTGTTACAACATGCAGAGTTCATTTCATATTTTTTCCCTGGGTCAGGGCAGGTCGATGTTTGGTGTCACTAAACTCTTAATGTGACCTTAAGCGTGCTGGTTTTCTGTTTCCTAACGGTGTCCTCTGTTCTCTTTCAGGACCACTGGTTTTGGCGGGTGAGGGATAACTCGGTGATGCCAGGATACCCCATGCTCATCAGTGTTTTCTGGAGAGGCCTCCCGCCCAAGATAGATGCCGTATACGAGAACAGCGATGGCAAGTTCGTCTTCTTCAAAGGTAAGCTCACATGCTTCACCACAGTTTAAATATTGCCTGTATTATTCTTCCACAGGAGTTGTATATGGCTGTCACGTTGTATTTTCCTATAAACTGTCTTTTCAGTACCTAGCATGTGTTTTTCTGTGTCTGTAAAGCAAACAGAGGGTTTTTTATCTTTAATAACTGCCGTATGTTATCATGCTCACTCAAAGAACGGCTTTGATGGTATCTGTACGTTGGAGTTTAGTGCAAATCTGTAGAGTAAAGCAATGTTTTGCCCACTTGGTTGGAAAATCCGCTATAATCCAGCAGTTTGGGTTTTTAATAACACTGGTGCTGGGAGTTATATGTTTAAGTCTCAAACTCTAGCTAAATCACTGTCACAGCATGTGCCCAATAATTTCAATACTATTTTTATTTTTATTTTTTTTACCTTCCCCGAGTAGATTTGTCCACATATTCAAATCTAGACTAAGCTAGCCCCAAAACACAGATTCAGAGCTAATTATGTCTAAAGCCGCAAAGCCACTTAAAAGAACCGGCAAACGGGCACAGCGGCCCTGTAAACTCCTATTTGCATACACTCCAGAGAGGCAGACTCTCAGAGAGAGGGTGTTGATGAAAGGAGACGTAGGTAAGCAACGAAAGTCTGCTGAGATAGAAATACAAATCTCCGCTGCAGCCCGTTTCTATTTTCAGCACCAAACAATTCCTGGAAATGCAGACTGCTGGTCCCGTGTGTGCCACAAGCTCTGGAAGTTTGATTTCGGGTGCTTAATCCTCCACCCTGCTCTTTTTAGCAATAGGATTGCACACGGATTTAGAGAATTTGCTATTCTTCGTTTGAACACGCACAGCTGATTTCCCAGTAGGCCTCATTCTGTCCGTCCCCATTTTTTTAATGAAACATCAGGAAGAAAGTCGGTCAGAAAAACAAAATGCGGCACTCCGGGTCGTCGTCTGAGCATCCAGCTCCCCTGTCTGATGTGCTCCCCGAGAATAAATGCACAGATGGAGGCTTCAGAGTGGAGTCTGCGCTCGAGTTCTGGCTGACACACTGATTAGCTCAGTGCTGTTAAGGCATCACAGAGCCGGTCAGTAAGCAGACACGACTGGTATACATTAGAAATAGATTCGGCATGTGTTCTTCATTTTGACTCCCATGTTTGCCTCTTTCTGTTCTCCAGAGACGCTGGAAGTCCAGAATGTGTAGTCAGCTCGTCGTAGAATTAAGCCTATTGTCAGCTTCACTAATCAGACTGAATGCTTAAAAGCTGTATTTGTCAAAATATAAATATTGGCCCTAAATGACAACAAGGTAAGAGGTTGTATTAGAAATTTGAAATTAAATGAATCAAGTATACCATTGCAGCACTCACACGATCTACGTGTCAATCTGCATTTCCCTCCCGGGAGGCAGGATCCAATGAGAGCTTGATTGGAGTTTTTTGTGTTTTTTTTACATTAAAGATAGACCGATGAATCGGCCGGGCCAATATGTCTGCCTGATATTAGCTTATTGTGCACATCGGTATTGGCGTGTGTACATTATGAGGAACTTTTAGCACAGAAAAGCCAAATATAGGTTGAAAACAACGTCACCGCTACACAATCTGAGCTTCAGAGGGTGGTGACGGTTACTGTGTTGCTAGAACATCCGTCAAGCTTTTCATTTTAGTTTAGTATCACAGTTACTGATTCACCACTCAAAATACTGGATTCATTTGAAGAAGTCATTTTCAAAACAATGGGTTTCTGCTTCCACTAAAATCACAAAAGAAAACATTTACAAATGAAGAACAAAGATTTAGGTCACATACACCAAATTTCTCCTCAGCATCACGTTGGGCGTTCTGCCGTGTGTGCGTTTAAATAGTGCATGATGATTTCAGTTGACACTAACACACGTGTGATTCATTAGGCTGTACAGTACGTGTTTGCGTGTGGCCCACATACGGAGGAGGAGGGGGTCTGTTTTTGGAACAAATCGTCCTCCTACATGACACTCTTCATACAGTGTTGAGGGCGAGCAGCGGATTAGTCACTACACTGAAGCAGATGCCACTACATCAAAGCCGCTCTGAAGAAGAAGCCAGACTCTTATGTGGACGGATATGCAAGTTGACACCACATTTATTTATTTTTTAATACAAAAAAGAAAGGACCTATTAAATGTAGGATAGACCGAGAAGGGAGTTTTCTTTTTTTTGTGAATCAGGTTGAACTTATTCTTTTTGGGAATGGAAGACTCTATTAATCTTAGGGTGTGGTATGGTTTGTTTGTGTGTGTGTGTGTGTGTGTGTGTGTGTGTGTGTGTGTCAGGGCCAGAGGAAGTGTGACCCAGAATGAGTGGAGCGAGTGGAAGCGAAAGAGGTGAAATGACAGGAATTTCCTTTCCATAGAAGAGGCCACTACAGGTCTCCTCTTCCCACTTAACATGCAGCCAGCGCTGTGTCCTACCTCTCCCTCCCTAAATCTCCCTTCTTCACCTCAGCCGTACAGTGGGAACACTTCTTGCAGGCCAGATGTCAGATGTGCAGCCTTTGCGAAACAAGTGAACGGGTTGAGGGATCATGCCTGCTTTATTTCACACCCATTTCCTGTATTTGTTGAAGAAAATTGCCTGGGTCGTCTTAAAGCTGACCTTGCAAAAGTCCCTCATAGTCTTTCAGGTTTATGGACCGTTCAAGCAGAGTAACATGTAATATTAAACCTTATTCGTGAAAGAAGTTGCTGACACAAATGTAATTGTTTAAAAGAGGTATGATAAAAGAAGAATCAATAAAAAAACTGTGTGTGACATGATTTGGCAAACAATGAAAGGCCATAATATTTTACCTAGTTTTTCCCCCTCCCTGCCTTTTGTCATTCCACCTCTCTCTTGCAACACGCTGCTCTTCCAGTCACCCCCCCACCCACTTCCTCCGGGTACACCCCACACCTCCACCAGTGATGAAGAAAAGCACATCCTGTGGTCACAGTGGGGTCAAAAACGTGCTTTTTAGCCTCACTACTTCATGGCAGCAAGGGTTTAAAGAGAAAACATATTACACGTTTTCTACATTTTTTACAACATTATTACAGTCCTTCCAAAAGTATCCTAAAGTTCAGGTATTTGTTTGGCTCCTTTGGGTTTGGAAACTTTTAAAAAAAGGTTTTACTGTGACTCTGTAGGTGCCAATTTGCCCACGAGTCGTTGCTGTTTCTTTTTCTCTCTGCCAAGTCCGTTTGCTAGTGCTGCAAAGTACCTCTAAGCAAGGGCAAGGAGAATTTGTCACCATGTCTGTGTCCTGCTTTAAATTAGGGAAACATCAACATCAAATACAGTAATACAAGACAGCAGGTTATTGCCTGCCATTTGTTACAAGGCTTCTATCTGTCCTTGTGAATCTGCCCTTCTCGTCTGCTGCTCCCGGAGGGTAATCCCAGCTGTTACTTGTCCGTCTCCCCCTAATTTGTCTCTCTCTCTCTCTCTCTCTCTCTCTCTCTCTCTCTCTCTCTCTCTCTCTCTCTCTCTCTCTCTCTCTCTCTCTCTCTTGATGTGCAGGCAAACAGTTCTGGGTGTTTAAGGACACCGTGTTGCAGTCCGGATACCCCAAGGACATTGCCCAGTTCGGCCACGGCATGCCGGCCCAGAGCATCGAGACCGCGGTGTGGTGGGAGGATGTGGCCAAGACCTACTTCTTTAAAGGGGACAGGTGGGTGCGAATGGACCAAGAGCGCTGTTTTCACAAATGATAAGGGCCCTTTAAAAAAGCTTTAAGAGTTCAGAAATATAGCAGCTGGAAGTCCAAAGAAAATGGCAACTCTAGTGGGGATAGTCGCTCATTTGGTGTTTGGATGATGGCAGTGGAGGTCATATATGTCTGGTCGACATATCTGATTGACACTTTTGTATTGCACTTCCTTAAAGTTGGGGGACTTGCAAGAGACAGATTAAAAAACGAATGGTCTGACGTGGTACTAAAGTAGAGATGCACCGATACTGATAGCGGATATCGGGGCGATACTGAAACAGCTCGATCGGATATCGGTTACATTGCGGCCGATTTATTAAATTCTATTCTATTTGTACATACTATATACATAATATACTGGAGTTTTAACTCCTGTTTAAGTTTTGAACAATAACAATTCAATACATTTTCATCTGTGTTTATTTGTAACATTTAATTTTTACAAAGTTAGAAAAGCAAAGCCAGAAGTTTGGCTCAAACATAAAAGAATGATCCCAGTCACCGTACAGCTTAGTAATTAAGCACCGGTATCGAATCAGTACTCGGTATCACCCAATACCTAAAGCCCAGGTGTCGGTTCAGGACCAAAAAAAGTCAGATCGGTGAAGTCCTGAAGATACAAGATATGAGACGAAATACCATCGCTTGTCAGTTTGTGCTTTGTCTTCCCGCGGCTCATCCTTTGTCCCTGTTCAGGTACTGGCGTTACAATGAGGAGATGAGGACCATGGACCCCGGCTATCCCAAGCCCGTCACAGTGTGGAGAGGTGTGCCTGATTCGCCACAGGGGGCCTTTGTCGACAAAGCCAACGGTACGAGTTGTCCTGCCCGATATTCCGCTTTGGCAATAACAGCGCTCTCCGTGTGCCAAGCCGTATTGATTTCAGCCGGTCACTGGCATGCGCTGTGCGGAAGGTAAACTGGGGTTGCATTGATTGAAATTTGCCCCAGTTATTATATCGAGTCTCGGCGGGTGGCACACTTCCATACATGCGATATCAGGGGAAACAGGCGGACAGAGTGTTCGTGGATAGCAAACGAAGATGAAAAGAGGTCAGTTTTGAATTGTTTCCCCAGCAGAATGTTCCAAACTCGGTCCACCCTGCTCAGGGTGCCATAAGACCCAGTTGGAGTAGGATTGTGGCAAGCAGAAAGGACAAGACCACCGCTGGGCGCTCATTCCGGTTTAAGCCAGTCGACCGGTCGCCAAGGGTTGGGGGGGGGGCGGGATTTAAAGCTCTCAAAGAGCTCACCCATAGGTCAGTCAGATGGTGTGAAGAGGGGAAACAGCTTTTCTCATTGGATGCATAATACCAGGTGGGTTTTTGGGCCTGGTCTTGGCGTGGCCCGGGTCGGAAAAAGCAGGACAGGTGGCGCTGAACGCTCCGGCCATCTGCTCAGTGGAGCCGCTGCCAGATCCGTAGCCCGGGTGTGTCTGCGGGCCGAGGCCAGGTGGAGCGGGCATCATTCGGAGCGTGAAGGGTGGATCGATATCCACGGGGATGATGGGTGTTTGTGTGCATCACATGTACTCCCGCTGGGGAAAGTATCGGCCTGCGTCTATTTGGCAGGCGAGCTGTTTGCAGACAGTGTGTCAAGTGGCACGCTCATAGCATTGACCCATATAACCAGGCGTAATTGAGTCTGCTGCTGATGATGATTGTGTGTGTGGAGCAACACACTTCAGAGTAAGGGGCCCCAGGGCGATGTTGACCGGTCCCTAGCACACAATAGCTCAGGCTGCCTCACCTCTCCTCCCCTCTCTTACTCCTCACAGCACTGTGTGTTAGTGTTCAGGAACCCCATCTATCTGTTGCTTCATCGGGATCCGTCAATCGCTAAATGACTTTCTTTTTCACTTCACTTGTGTTCAATGCAGGAGAAAAGTGTGGCAGAAGCTGCTGCCAGATTGAAAGAAAATCACATTACATTTTTTTTCAGCTAGTCACAATACTCAGCTGAACTCTAAATGAGAGTTTGGTGGAGAAATGGTGAGTGTGTGTGTGTAGACTGTGTTTCATTGTCTATACAACCACATGTTGCTCAGACTGTACCTGGTCTAGTTTTGAGGACCAAGCTGGGACTCTTCATGAAAGGAAGAGCAGTGCAGAGTCAAATTAAACCGAGGGAATGGTTGTGGAGTCAGGCTTAAGCATAAAGACTGGGTGAAGGGGTGAACAGTGAGCCGGATTCACCCCTGCTCCAAATCTTTATGCTAAGCTAATTGTTTGGCTAAGCTAAACTCAAAGCCAGTCAGTGATTTCCTGCTGCTCATGGATTAATTGTAAGATGTCCGTTGTAAGAGCACACAGTCTGCTGGCCACCAGTAAACACCAAAACATGAAGACAGAGATCGAAGTTTGAACTGGGTTTTCTGCTGTCAGAGGACTCTGGACTTAAAACCATTCATTTATTTTTTGATACAGAGAATGCATTTGATGAAAATGACTACTAATTTTCATTTTAGATTTTGTGAACTTTATGTACTACACCAAAAAGATGCATTCTGTAAAATCTTTTAGCTGAAGATATCTGTCCCCCGGGGTGAATACATATGGACCTTTCCATACTTCTGGATTAAATTGTGGCAAGTACAACAAACCAAGATCGCAAGTTGTTGCCTTTTTTGAAATGCCAAAATAGCGATGTGGACTCGTTCCGAGGACCATGAAAAGTGAAGAGTCTATATGAGGGGAATTTGTATGTAACATAACAAGTTCCTTCCATGTTTTAATTTGAATTTGAATAAGATGTGAGGCCTTTTCAATTGTTTGGATTTGTTGCACACCGTTGCTCCTGTTCCCTCTACCAACTTCCATAACTCCACGAGTTACATTTCTGAAGATATTGAACCCTAAGATGCTTTTTAGGGGGCGAAAATAACATTACCTGGGGCAAAAAAAAAAATGCGATCTTCAAAATTCTGTGAAAATATTTTACAGAACTTATTTTTTTAAGTAGCGTATGCATGACGTTGAAAGAAACTCTAAAATATAAACAGAAACCTCTCTGATTTGACACGCCATGACCCGATAGCTAGCATGGCGTCATCTGACTGTTAAGTCTGAGCATTTCCTTCTCTACTTTCCCACAGAAGAGTGAGCATGACTGATAAACCTCCAGAAACAACATGTTGAAGGGGCCAGCGAGGACGAGGAGAGCTTGAGAAATCAGCCAGGCTGTCATGCTCGCTTTTACACCGAATATATTCTCAGTGACTCGCAGGCGGCACGGATGTTTAGTGTCCACCCAAAAAGAAAACTTTTTCAAACATATAGCAGTTTCAAAATAAGCCGCAGGAAAAAGTGTCATTAAGCTTGATATTGTTACTCATTATCAAAATGTTTGCCGGTATGTGTTTGAAAAATATTTCTTAGCTTCTGTCACCGTTTTCATTGCTCTCCACACAAACACAGATGGTGTGTTTTCCTCTCGGGGAACAGTGTGTAAGTAGACTCATGAATTGTGACAAAGGGACAATTGCCCCCACAGCCCCGTAAAGAAAGAATGTGACTCTTGTGATTTGAAAAGCAACACAGCAGATGACATCTGTTGTGCTGCTGTGTGATATTAGCTTTGGGGTTGGGCTCCTGGTCGGGTGTGTTTACTCTTTTATGACCAGATATAATTAGTCCTGAGGGACAGTCTGAGACGTCTCCGCTGAACAATAGAGCTGAAACGGAGACAATGGCTCAACAGCAGAGGAGTAGACTCAATTGTTTTTGAGGTGCACTTGCTTCACCGGACTGGCAGGTTATTGTCACTTTGTTTCAGTTCAATCGGCCCTTTTTTGTTTGGTTTTTCTGGTGAAAAGAAAGGCAGAGTTTGTTCCGTATTTTAACTAGAAACTAAACCCTCTCCCTAAATCAACAGTGAGCTGAACTATGCTCAACTTGGAGGTTCTATTGTCTCATATTTTATACTACCCTGCTACATTTTTACAAGGAAGTATTTTATTCACTACATTTATTTGACAGCTCTAGGTACTAGTTACTTTACACGTTAGGACTTTACACAGAAAACACACGTTTGTCTTATACAGTGGGATGCATTGTCATAGATTTCACTACCCAACACAATATACAGTAGATACCATTAGCTAGATTAGCAATTGCTGGATCGGTAATTATATTCAAATAATATATATACAAGTTTTAAAAGGGCCAATCTGCTGCATAATAAGTACTTTTACTTTTGACACATAAAGTACATTTTTGCAATACGACTTGTGCACTTTTGTGTGGTTTTGTACAGTAAGCATCTACTTTTAATGGATTATTATTAAACAGATTTTGGTACTATTACTGAAGAATAGAAACATCCATTGGCTTTGATATTTACGCATTCTGCCAATAAGACACTTGAATCTGGTGACAGACTGAACCAGAGAGGGGAATTGACACACTGCTTCTCAGCCTCTGTTCAATTCAATACAGACAACAATATACTCACAGGTTTCTGTTTTGTCTCTTGTCCTCCCCCCGCCCCCAGGTTTCACCTACTTCTACAAGGGTAAGGAGTACTGGAAGTTCAACAACCAGTTCCTGCGAGTGGAGCCGGGCTACCCGCGCTCCATCCTCAAGGACTTCATGGGCTGCGACCTGACGCCCATCGACCCCGCCCGGCCGACGGCCGACGACGGAAACTCGGACGTGGTGATCGAGCTGGACAACGAGGCGAACACGGTGAAGGCCGTCGCCATCGTCATCCCATGCGTGCTCGCGCTGTGCCTGCTGGTGCTGGTCTACACCGTGGTGCAGTTCAAGAGGAAGGGCACGCCGCGCCACATACTGTACTGCAAACGCTCCATGCAGGAGTGGGTCTAAAACGTTGGGTAGAGGCGTGAAGGTGGGAGGGGGGGGAGGGAGCGAACGGGAGAGACAGGATGACAGCCCCCACCTTCACAGAGGAGGACGGTGGACTTCGGACAACGCCACGCGTCCTCCTTTTGGGTGATCTGATACCTTCGTTCAGACCCTCAGAACCTGTCGGCGGCCCCTCACACGCAAGGTGGCCCCGGGACCTAAAGTTGACTCCGCTAACCCTCAGCCTTTTTAACAAACAGCGGAGCAGAGGGACAGTGTGTGGAGGATCTTTGCCTGATATGACAGTCAGTCCTTGTAGAAACAGGAGGATCAGTATCACTTTGTATCTCAGAAACTTGACTTCCTGTCCCCATTCCTCTTTTATTTCTTCGCCAGACTGCTCTTAATCAGGAGGAGGACTCACACGGAGACACTCACTCTTTCCACAGGGCACTGCATCGTCATCCGTCAATCAGGTTGTTGATGAAACAACACTTTTATATTTTCTCGGTGCCCCGTTGCTTCATATTGCGCTCAAAAGATAAACACGAGTTAATCACATTACCAATCTTCAATCCCTTTTCTGTAGTTTTTCTTTTCTTTTTTTTAAATTTAGATTCTTTTATTTTCAATCTTTTGAGTAAGGAGGTACTCGCCGTTCCCTTTAACACCCTCCTGAGGAAGAGACCAAACGAAACCAAATAAAATCAATTTCTCTCCAAAGAGGATTACATTTTTTTCCCCTGTTTTTCTTTTTTGTCATTTCCGTTCATCCTTTCTTCCCCTCTCTGGATCCTTGCAGCGATTAAGAGTCAGGGAGCTCTGACTGTTGTGGCAGTCTGTTTGAGACACAGGGGCCAAATTATTCTGCAATATTTTAACTCGCCTTAATTATAGATCATACTACTTGTGCTTGGTTTTTGCTGTTCTTGGACTTGTTTTCTTTTATTTTTAAATTTGTATCCCGCTTTTGTCTTTTATTTGTTGTTTGTAATTGGTATTTCATGGTTTTTATTACATTACCCAGAGTTCTCAGCACTGGTTTGCTGAGCCATTTTGGACAGAATATACAGTAGGTTCAGCCTGTATTGAGAGTAATGTATTGTCTCGTAAAAAGGATGTTGGAAGGTTCTGGAGCAAAGCCACTATTTTTGTGTTAAGATATTTGTTACTGTTACTTTTATCATTTCCATACAACAGAAATCAGGCTAATTATGAGCTTGAGCGCTTGGTATTGGATTTGCTGATGTTATTCTTTGTGTCCTCAGCCCATATTCCCCCTCAGTGTGCATCCAACATGGTCATTCTGAATGGTTATTTGTGAATGGACAGACCATTTCTTAAAAAGAATCCTGTTGACTGCCTTGTTTGAGAGAGCTCACAGTTCCTAGAATGCTCTTGTCTCCTGACTGAGGACCCACAACGTGAGACACCGAGTCAAGATCAGTGCCTGTGTCAACGTGCATGCAAGCATTTACTATACATCCAACCGGTTCTGCTCAATGCGGCTTTGGAACCCCTCAAAAGCTGAGGAGGAGGTTTCCTCTTGAAAATACTGTTTGCATCTATTTTTGTACATTTTAAGTGTACCCCCCCCCCCTCCCCTTACCTCCAGGTACAATTGAATACAGGAAAAACCTTCAAAAGATTTAAGTGGTACATTGTGGAAATCTTTGGGAGATCTGATGGGTAATTGGCAAATCATATTGGATTCAGCAAACATGTAGTGTCCCCGCTGTGACAGCGAGCGGTCTTTGAATGTGTGTCTGTTTTCATGATCACATACCGGTTTTTCTTTCTTTCCTGTTTTCTGGTCAAAACAAATTGGACATCTCACAATGACTTCTTTGTGTAAGACTTTGGGACAACGGGGAAACGTGTCCTGACAGAATGAATAAATTGATCAACATATGATTAAGAGCTGCCTCCGACCTGTCTGCTCATCTTTTAACTTGTATGTAGAGTGTGTGTGTTGAGTGCTTACTGTACACATGTGTTCCCCACATCTGATCTGGCCGAGTGTTTGCTTGTGGAACACGATGTGCACAATACAGTGTGGTATTGATTTGGTTTGAAACTCCGACAGAAGAGGGAACTTGAACACCCAGCGTTCCTGTCAAGCACTCATGTGTACCAACCACTTGAGCCGATGGTGATACCCAAAAAAAAGGATTTGTATTTATTGAAGATCCATGACACCACAAAATAATTAGGAAAAAAGCAAGCTTTAAGCGAGATGCTAACTCCAGCATGCTAACACGCTCACAATGACGATGCAGACGTACTGATGTTTAGTATGTGTCATGTTTACCATGTTCGCCATCTTAATTTAGCATGTTAACATGCTAATTGGCACTAAATACAAAGTAAAGCTGAAACTGATGGGAAGTATTGAACTAATTTAAAGTTTACCTGATGATTCCTCTAGAGTTAAAGTTATTAGGATTTATTCTCTGGGCACTACGGATAGCTGGACAAAATCTGATGGCAATCATCCAAAATGTTGCGATATTTCAGTTTCGAAAGTACTGAACAGGCTGACGTTGCCATCCTATGGATGCTGCTAACATTTCTTATTACACTTGTAACACTGGGACTAACTAGCTCTATTGTGCAATACAAGTTCAATGATGTTTCTTTTACAAGCTTTGTATTCTTTGTGTCTTCGGCCCACTGCAGGAGCTCAGTCTGCCAGCTCCTGCCAATCAAACAGACACCGACACCCCTCTCCAGCAGACTGATATTCAACTAAATGTGATTTCAGTTGGATTTTAAGCAACTTGAAAAATGTCTGAAACCAGTGTTGTGCAAACAGTGCAGACAAAGGCCAACCTGCAGTGCACAGGGATATTGGCTCGAACTACGGTGAACTCTGAACTCCAGAAATAAACCCAGCAAGCAGCAGGAAAGAAAAAGAAAAAAGTGATTCAGAGATAACTGTGTGTTGATCTGGGCCTGAGAGCTCAGCAGTCCATTTGTGTGCTGCTGTATTTTTTACTGCAGATTGAATGTGAAACTGGAGCCGTCTACGGCCTGTTACTGTTTATTCTAGCTTTGCTGGGACACATTTGACATACAGTTTACTTACAACAAAGAAGGTGAGGTCAAGCAAGTTTACTGACAGCGGTTTCTAAATGTGTGTGTGTGTGTGTGTGTGTGTGTGTGTGTGTGTGTGTGTGTGTGTGTGTGTGTGTGATGAAATTACACTCTTAGGGATAACACTTCATCGGTTCTCATCACAGGACTGTTCAGTGGTGAAATTGCCTCTATGTTTTTGGACAAAGGCATTATATGCCCGGCTATGTTTAGATCGGTGCTTTTTCCTGAGGCTCTTACTCATTGTCTATTCTCGCTCCATTTCTGTAAATACAGAGTGTGTGTCCATGCGCCTATTTGTGTGTGTAGAATGTATGTACCAATCCTGAAGCAGTAATACAAGCAGTTTAAAAGTAAAAAAAAAAAAAGAAAGTCAGTCAGCACTCTTTCTTGTGTGCCCTGAGCAAAGTGCAGTGTGGGTGTTCAATAAATAACAAGTTTGTCTACAAACCCCATGTTGCTTTGCCAGCCTCGGTGTATCGATGCCTCGGACTCTGGCTGGCTGGCTTCCATGAGTGAATCTCTTTCTGCATCTTGGTCCCGTGTGTGTGTGTGTGTGTGTGTGTGTGTGTGTGTGTGTGTGTGTGTGTGTGTGTGTGTGTGTGTGTGTGTATGTGTATTTGCAAGCATGTCAACCTCATAACTGTAGCCTGGACAAACCTTGTGGGCTAGGCTAAAATATTGGTGCTAAACTGACCTCCACTGGCCAGGGCTGTTTTTCTACGGTGCTATTTTTGTCAGCCCTCCTCTGGCTGTCAATGGCTCAAAAACCAGAGTGATTACAACGGCAACCAAAGTAATACATTTTCATTTAACCCGGGTCCTTACGGTGCACTGCTTAATGGCCCTTCTTAAGGACCATATATCCGACTGGCGGTTATTAGCACAGGGGTCAGCAGGGGTCAAGCTGTTGCTTTAGCCCGGATGAAAAAGGTTAAAACATATAAAGGAGACACACACACGAGTAATGGTTGTTAAGGCCTACTTCTAGGCTACTGTCTTTTGCAGCAGCGGTCAGTGAATCATCCATATTCAAAGATAACATTGTTTGCCTCCACTCTTTTCTCTTTCTATTCTGTATTTGTTGGATCATTATGTTCATTTCATGGCATTTATTGCAAGTAGTCCTAGTTTTTTCTGTACGACAACTCAGCACCTCCTTGCCAACTCACTCATTGTTCAAAATTGACTGTTCACTAAACCCCTCCTCCGGCTGTCCAGTCTCTCAGCAACAGTGTGAGGCATGGTGAATAGTGTGCTCTGACATACGATACAATTGTTAGGATGTCCGGCTAACTAGCTTACTACTGACGGGACAGTAGTAAATGAGCATTACAAAGCCAAACTGAACAATATAAACAAACTAGGTTACATTTAGTTTTTGGGGTTACAGAGTACAAAAGTACCCGTCCACAACTAGCACATCCACTGTGTGGTATTTCCTCTCTGCGTAGGCCGGTCCTGAATGCAACGTTTGGGCTAACATTAGCAGTTCTGTGATGCTCTTTATTGGATCGGGGGAAGTTTAAGCAGTCCCAGCCAAGGTTGTACCAAAATTAACATGTTTCCCAAACACATTAGTCCTGTAAGCCTCTTGCAACATTAGGGAAAATACGAACAACAAAGCAAAAAGCTATCCTGTCTTGTCCAAGTATGTTAGCTAAGCAGCTAAACACAGTTGTGTTCGAATAAAATTAGTCTGACAATACATTTTTCTTTTTTAGAATACTACTAACTAGGTTTACACTGCAATACAAGAGCAATTATTTGTATTTTCAACCATTCCATGGAGCTAAATTGAGCTGAGCCAGCTAGCTGATCAAATCTGCTCGCGATAGTTTCAGCGAACAAAATTGTCGGGTGCCGGCCAGAAATGAGAAGCCGTCTGAAATCTACAACAATCCTTGTTTCAAAATTGACTATGAATGTTGAGATCACAACCACCGTTATCTTTATGAATTCCGTATAAGCCGTGCAAGAACAAAAAGCTTGACACAACAACTATGGAGGGTTAGGGTTTAGCTCACAGTCAATTGACCTGTCCAGTCATGTCATCATGCTCAGAGAGGCTCTCCGATGACTTTCCATGTCTCTGTATCATCCTTCTGTTCTAGGCCGTCTTTGGGAGCTCCGCTCTGTCGATCAATAAATACATTTGAAAAGATGTTGCCATGCATCCATGTCCTGTTCATGCCCGTGTTCACGCATGTGTGGTCGTGTCATTCCCTGCAGGAATACAGCCAAGTTCACTCATGGAAAAAGTTACCGATGATCAAGAAATGCCGGGTCTTTTGATACACTTTTCTTAAACGTATTAATTTGCATATGAAAGAAGCATACCTGGGATCTAAAATGTATTATTTATTTGCCAACTTTTGTCACTTTTTTATATTCACCGCTTGATCATATGTCAGCCTTTCATGTCATTCCTCCCACATCCATTCAGAGATCCTCTATCATTCCTTCAAAGAGCTGAACTGGGCCTTGCCATGATTTTTTTTCTTCTTTTTTTGTTGAGAAGTAGAATAGTTTCTGTCACTATGTGGAGTGTTACAGATGAAAGCCATATTCCAATCTTCTTCAGGTCCATTCAAAGGCAGAGAGCCATCTCCCCTCGTACAACAAAATAGACCCTCTTCATATTTCCGCAGCAATAAACCCCCTCTGTAAGGACGCAATAATTCAGATGAAATGAGGATGAAAAACTATGATTTCTAACACAGCACCATATTGAATGTAAGAATCAATGACACCTCTCTGCTGCAAAACACCGGGCTCTGCATCTACAAAGAAATACCCACTTCTGTGTCTGCTGGCCTGCTCGGACCAGACGGGCCCGTAATCGGTTTCCAATTTCTATCATTCCCATCATTGGTTCCTAATGGATTTTCGTCCGTGCACCTTCTCCCTGAAATAAAACCTGCATGCATGTGAAAACATACCCAGCTCATATATATTCCAGACACTCAAATGAGACATATTGTGCTTTTGTTGAAAGTGTTTCTGCACTGTCGTAGCAGTATTAGATTCTTCTTTTTCTAATTGTTGACATTTTGTTTAGATTTCCCAGCATGTTTTGACTGAGAGCGTTCTAGTTTCTGGTTCTCCAGCTGTCTCCGGCACTGCTGCTATGTGTCCTATGTTCACCTCATTAACTTCAGTGGTATGGGGCTGATGGATTGAGACACAAAGGAAAATACTTAACACTTAACAAAGAACAAACATAAATGAAGTAAAGAAATAGTTCTCTTCTGTACTTTCACTTGCTCCCTGTAGCGTCCATTTGCTATCCCTCCCAGTAAGCACTGGGTTTAATGGTAATAAGGGCACAATATGGCACAGACCTACAATTTAGCTGATGAGCTTGGAGCGGCAGGCATTATCTTACTATGTAGATTAAGGTAATATAGATTCAGGCAAAGCGTCGAGGACCATCTGCTGCATTACATACTGATACTGATTTCCCTTATAAAAGCTTCCCCACTCTGAGGATTGCAGTATATAATATCAGTCTGGCAGTTATATTTGAAAAGAATGCATTCTCTGAAATGCATTTCGTATACAGTACACCTGAAAGAAATCTCCTTTCACCTTCTTTGTAGTGATGTGGTGGCTTGAATCACAGAGGTAGATACCACACAACATGCCCAAATGAAAACAATACTATCTGCATGGCTTTATACCTACAGTAAAAGTATGGGTTTTTGTGAACTTACCCTTTAAATTGTGATTTAAGGCAAAAACAAAATATAGTACTTTACTCCTCATGAAGGGACACTCTCCAGTACTTCAATAGGTAATGGAGTCACAGAACTCAGCTGACTCATGTTGTCAGCCTCACACATCTATTGTACAAGCCCCTGTGGGCTTATTTTTCTCTCGTCCTACACAGGTCACAAGTTCATATTTTGTAGGGGTCGTCCTGAGAAAAGCAGCCTCAGGAGGTTCCGTGTTGTCAAGCGGTGGTCTCAGGTGGCCTTGGCAGCCGTGCAAACCTAAACTCACAGAGAAGAATTCGCACATACGACCCTGAAACTGTGCTCAAGGTTAAGTTCAACTTTTACTTATTGTTGCTGCTGGATGAAAATGTCAACTTTGCAATGGCCCAGAAAAACCAGCCTTGACCCTATGTTGACCTTATCTTAACCGCAATGCATTTTGTGTTTCGAAGCTTAAAAATGTAGAAAAACACCAACTGTCGAGGTTTTTCAAACCCAAAACCGAGGTTGTATCTGATGAATGCTTCAGTATGTGCTTTGCAGTGTCAGGCATATTTTACTGCTAATTGACCATCCAATAAACCCCAAACAGGCTATTGTCTAATCATAGCTTAGCAACTGTAACTAGCAAACCTGTCAGGTTTAAGCGGTGTGCATGAGGATCCGGATCCGTCTATAAAGAGAATGGAGGGTGTTTTTTCTTTTGTTTTTGCCTTTCCCAAACCAAAAATAGAAGAAAAAAGTGTGAGGAATAGATTAAACAATGTGCTCGCACACATTAGCATGCCCAGCTAACTAGCTTACTACCTACAATAGCACCCTAACCAGGCTTTCTTTCTAGGCCAAAGCATTTAATACTACTTTGTTTTGTAGGGTTACAGGTTATGTTAAGATGAAGCCTAATTTGTGGGTTATTAGCGGTAACTAGCGAGCTAAAAGTAAAGTGGTTAATCATCTTCATGTGATTAACGTTTCTTCTTCAAAAGTAACCGAGACAACTTTTTCGGAGTGTAAAACTCTCCATCCTCTAATGAAATACTGTTATGAGACAGGTATGCAGGATAACATCTCAAGTCAACACGTTGTCAGCGGCAGACACTGCGGAGAAGGTCATGACTGCGTGAGCTGCGGCGCTGCTTTCAGCGGCTGCTGCAGATAGCATCTCTGCGTGCCAGGCTGCAGTCCCAGAGGACTTGTCGTCCGTGGCTTTGCCCTCCGCCGTCCTCTGCCTCTCTGCAGGACTCTCATTAGTGAAGCAAACACATTATCCACGCTGACTTCCATATAGACGGGAGGAAGGGGGGAGACGGAGAGCAGGAAGTAATGATCCGCAGTGTCCAGGTAACATTAGCTCCATTAATCACAGCATTGATTGCTCAGCTGCAGAATGCAATGGCCCCTTCCCTGTCTCTTACACAAGAAGCAGTTATGAGCTCTGGAGACTGGAGCTATGGTGAGCTATAAATAATACGTTTTGATTGTGGAGGAATAATCTTTGCTGAAAAACGTCTTTGTTTATCCGGAGGCTCCCTTCTCGGTGCTGTTTATGTTTTTCAGTCTATGGAGGAGCAGTCGATACCTGTCTCCTTATAGATTAAGAAGAATTGGGCTTGAAAACTTCCTCCATCCTGTCCTCATTCAAAGAAGTGAGACTCAACAGCTATTTGCCAGAACACTTTTAAATCTCACTTTCTGCATCACCACCTTTGTCCTCTCCGCTGCCTCTATCAGATAGATTTTCTGCCAGCTTCTTGACCCAGACATTATGAACTGTTTTAAATGTTTTAATTGCCAGATTCCAGAGCGGTAGCCAGAGAGCTCTCTCTTTGATTGATAGACACCTTTCAGAGAGATGTCTGAGATTTCAAAATGGAGAGGCTAGAGGCTCTCACTATGCATAAACTGACAAATACCTGTAATAGTAAAAGAAACCCTATTGTTTTTTTCCAAACCCATGACAGATCGCAGCCTCTTTAGAGCAGAAATACTATAGCAGACATGTAGGTCTGTTTCATTTGACAGCTTGTGCAATGCAACAAAGCCAAACAGTTGTACCTGTTGGACGAAAACCTGTTTGTTGCCTCACTGCCAACAACCTTGTGTGTGAAACAAGGTGGGACAGAAGATTGTTAGTGAGAAATCACTTCCTCTGAAATAGAATACCTTCCCTCTTTCAGGAATAAAAGGCTTCTGATGCCTCTTTAGATACACATTTTTACTTTTAAATTATGGGGATTCTGTCGAGATCTTTGCACGTTTTCATCGCTCATTGACAGTCCAGCACCTAGAGGACTTTAATTAAAATTCGGCACGCCCGACTGACATGCCACCACTGAACATGGAGCCATGAAACAAGTTCAGTTACTTCTCTTATCACCAGTGTTTGAACCTCGGCTGAGATGACTTTTGAAAGCTCCCTCCAGAACCAAAGAAGACATTATACAACTGTTTTCACTGAGTCGTGATGAGTAGACCGAACTTCATGTGAAGAATCGGTTGGTTGCCCTTTTACAAAAGTTGCGCTGTGACTGCTAACAGTCTTGCATCTTGAACTTAACAGAAGTACACACACAAGCGTGAGAACATCAGAGGAGCAAAATATATCACTTTATTTTTTCCTGCACTGATTTCACAGCTTCCTCTGACAGTGATAACGTTTAATCAGCAGGAGACATGGGATACAATCTCCTCATGTTGAACACTACCATTTATGAGGACCTCAGCTACAAATCTGCTAAATCAACACACCCCAGACATTTCCCTCCTTTTTCCCCCTCTTTGGTGATTATTTTTAGTGAGTGGAAACTCAGGCTCAGGAAGTGTTACTCATTTTTAAACAGTCCAGAGAGGCCGGCTGCACAGCTACCCACTGGCACTCCATCTCATTTGCTTTCCCTTTGCTTCGTCTGAAGCATCGATGTGAAGATAATGCGAGGGGCTTGCTCTGGACTTTATTTTGGTGCTGCAGCCATGATGGACCCTTGTTTGTTTCCAGAGACAATTTTCTTTTCTGTACTCAGCAGAAATGTACTGCAATTAGAGATTAGATCTGTGGGACATTATCTACATCTTTAATGTCAAACATAAACATTTTACTCTCATGAGTAGACTCCAGCATTAGGATTAGGTCTCGAAGGAATATGCCGGGTCGAGGACGTGGAGGTTAAAGTAAGATGACAGCAGGCTGCATGAGACAAATGACTGTGGGAAACACAGGGAGCTCCATGAAGCAGTCAACCTGATGTAAATGGCTCTTTACAGAGGAAATGTGGGCTGTGGCCTCGAAACGCAAAGTGCATGTTATGTATGCTCTTCTGTCTGATCGCAAAGGAACTGACGTAGGGCAATGAAGGGTACAGCCGCATGGTGTTGTGCTTACAGGATGTATGGTCAGTGGCCTGAACAGCCGGAGATATGTTTCTGTGTATGTGTGTGAGTGTGTCTGTGTGATGTGCATGGCTGTGCTGTCAGAATGACTCATGGGTGTCCTGGTGTGTTTGTGCATGGGAGTTTGGGTTTGGCTGCGGTTGCTGGGTCACACACACACGGCTTACTCACGGCCTTTAGGCTATGTCAAAAATGATATATATATATATATATTAGGGGTGTAACGGTTCACAAAATTCACGGTTCGGTACGATACAGTGGAGCCATGGTTCGGTACGTTTCGGTACAGTAGAAAACTATAAATGCCAGAGAAATGTACTTGATTTTAAAATATATTTATTCATTACAACTAACATCATGAAGTTATTCTTTGACTTTGAACAATGATGGAACTATACCTGAGTGACCCATCTTCTGGGGTGTCTTCTTAGCAACACATAAGCATAAAAAACAAAAAGTGCTCCTTAATGTTATGTAGTATTGTTACTTACAGCTTGCAAAAGAGATTTTTAATCTCAATGGGACTACCTGGTTAAATAAAGGTTTTTAAAATGTATTTAAATTTTTTATTTAAATTTTTGTTTTTATTCAAACGTATTCGGTTCGTCATGCGTACCGAACCTCGTACCGAACGGTTCAATACGAATACGCGTACTGTTACACCCCTAATATATATGTATTTTTATATATATATATAAGCTTATATATATGTAAGCTATACGGTCCATAGAGGCTCCATCAGGTCAATTTACAGACAGCAGATCACGTCAACAAACACTTGGAGCGTTACTTGGTGTGTGAACCTGGGGAAAGAAGATTTATGACTGTTTGGAACTGGCCATTTTCAAGATTTTGAGCAGACAAATAAACTTTACTTGTATATACACATATACACCAGTGGTGGGAGAAGTATTAAGCTTTTTCACTTCAGTAAAACTGTAATACCAAAGTGTAGAAATACTCTGCTACAAGTAAAAGTCGTGCTTTTTTCAAAAATGTTCTTAAGAGACCTAAAGTACCTAAAGTAAAAGCACTTAATATGCTCAATTTCCCATTATAATCATTTATGCATTAATGTGTACATATTTTTAAAGTCGGTAAAGGTGGGGATCATTTTAATTACTTTATAATGCTGGGTAGTATTGAGGATCAGTACCTATTTTAACCTATAATAATACACAATAATGAATGTGTTGATTATGTTTTGTATTAGTCATCTAAATCTGAGGAGTAACAGGCTACTCTATGTAAGAACAATTTTGAGGCTTGTAGGCTACTTTATGAACCATGTTTTTATATATTATACTCCTACACCACTACATTTACTTTTTACTTTTTCCTTCATATATATTTTCAACTAATATTTAAAGGTAAACTACTTGAGTAAATGTACTTACTTATCTATACTTTTCACCACTGATATAGACGAGCAGATTCCATTCACTAAGGCAATCAGTGGTTTACACATAACAACTGAAATACATAAATAAAAATAATACATGACATACATGCAAATAACACTCAAAATACAAAAATATATATATATATATAATTTAAATTACTACAAAACAAACAAAGAACAACAACAAAAAGATATACTGTAGATGCAGCAGGCCTGCCCATTACTCTCCCTACTAAAGTGAGCCACCCTGACACTTGACATAAGGGACTTGTGGAGACGCAAATCCAATGCACCCCTCTGTATTTGGTTTGGACACCGTGAGGCCTGCTGCTGCACCGCTCACCTTAATACTGCAGCAGTATTATCAAACAGTAATACTGTACAAGCCAGCGAGCATGCTATAATAACTCTCATCGGGGATGCCAGGACCGCTGCTTCACTTCAACGAGCTAAGTGTCTGCTGCTTGTGTTTACCACTCTGTTTAAGGCGCTTGTTTGCTGAACAACACAAGACTGTGGACGCCAGTTAACACGGTCGCACGATATACCGAAACACCTGTTTCATGTCGCCGTTGTCCCGCCGTCCTGAGGGCATATATTGCGTTAGCTTCCTGATAGTTTCTGATTTGAAGTCATGCTATCTGCCTATAGACAGATAGGCAGATGCAATTACTGCAATTATGTGCAGTAATTGCATCGGTATTTGCACACTTTGTGAGATGTTTTTGCTGAGGCTGAGCTCATTTTCTCTTTGGTCATTGGTGACATGCGCATTACTGTACGGTGCTTTCAAGTTTGGTTATTCAAGTGTGGTTTTGTTATGTAACATGACAGTATTTTCACCTAATTAGTTGTGTTGTATTACTGTATGTATTCTTGTATAACAATATGTTTCCCTGTAATATCAGTGTTATTGTAAAGTCAATAGGCTATGGCTTTTTTCCCATTTAAGATTAGTTGTCACAACCACATTTTCTCCTGATACTTTATATTCAGCTAAGCATTCGATATTATTTCAACCCAAAGCTGTGGGTTTGTGTGTCTGCTTTCTGTACCATTCATCATATTTAATGTATACTGCGTAGCTCCTGTTCTGTAGTTTACACTGTTGCTACACTCATTGACGTTTGTTCAAGCTAGTGTAAATGAAGTCTTATCTACATGTTTAAGCCTTCTGCTGCACATCAGATAGATCGCTAGGATAAGATTCAACCACCTCAATTCACGAGATAGTATTTCCCCCTCATGTTCTAAGATGCCCAGCTGGTGGGGATGCGTAGTTCCTTAGGACATTATTGATAGCTGTATTGATGCCAGTGCTCATCATTTCACATTTGGATGCCTCCCTCCATACATTTTGTAGAATCTAAAGAGACTTAAATGGAGACAGAAATGGCACAAACCAATGTCTGGTTTTGCTGTACTTTCAGAAGAAATAAAGTAACATATAAAATAAAACAATTCTTGAGTTTCTACGCCATTGTCCCCCCTTTTCCTCACCCTGGACTTCAACTGTCCCCTCATAATCATTCATCTCTGACAGCTGATGGTGTACTTCTTCATGTCATTTTTATCCTGTAAATCATATTTAGTTTATAGATTATATTGTGCTGCTTTATAGTGGCTATTATTTTGATTATACATTGTTTGTGTCAATGGTAGCATTTGGATGGACAGGACTCTGAAGTAGTTCTCTAGTTTTTTAAGCAATAGGTCAGTAGCATCCAGTCACATTGTAGCGCGTCCGTTGCTTTGAATACCTGATTTGACAATTGGGCTGGTCGTCTGGAGAATGTGCTCTTTATGACGAAACCACCTGGTGCAATTTTGCTCTGGATGAAATACGACCAGGACATTTATGGGGATCTTCGCTCTGATGGCACTCTTTAACTTCGCTTGATAAAGCTCGTTAAAGCTCGTTAAAGCGCGTTAGAAGGGACTCAATGTGATGTTATCGACGCCAATATACTGGCTTCAAAAAAAAAAAGATCCCTCCTGCCACTTTCAAACTCAACTTGTTCACCACTTTATGAATTGATTTAAGACTTTATAATGGGATTTTTTACCATCAATGATTCAGTGGCAGGCGTGATAAAACTATGGCAACGCGCCACAGATGGCCCTTTTGTAGGGGAAAACATTAAACTACCACAAAGCGGCCCTTCATAGAGGCTCCACTGTACGCTGGCTGCAACTCAGTGTTGTCACCTGTACGGCGAGGACAAGGAAAGATGTCTATTTACAGTATAAACCAGAACTGTGGAAATGTGCTGCTCAGCAGACAGTGTGTATTTATTGCAAGCGCCTGTGTTGGCGGTGAGTAGCTGTGGCTCTCTGACATAGTTACTTAGCAAACCCTGTGGGCTCAGACTATCTATCCCTTTTACAGGGAAGTCATTATAGAAGTGGATTATACACGACAGCAGAATCTCATTTCCAAACCTCTCAGGAACGCGTGCTGAAACGTTTGGATTCAAATTCTGGGGCAAAGCTTATTCCAAATATGAAACATAAATTTGCACTCAATGTGAGATGTATTGCTCAGTGGACACACTCGACTATATTAATTCAGCCTGGACTGCGAGCGAAAGCCTCAGACCTTACTTCTTGTTTGATAACTGAAGGCATCTCAGATTAGGATTTGATTTAATCTCTCTTCTAATCCCACCGCACACAGACACCTCTCAAATTTATGAGATGATTATCCAGCCGTCTCATTTCCCTATTTCTCGTCTGCTTGGGAATTAAGCCCTCAGTGATGTCAAGAAAGTGGATTACAAACAGTGTACTCAAACACGGGTCTAAATGTGTTCAGATGCTATTTATGTTGGTTATTTTAACAGGTTTTTATAATAAATCTGACATCGGGAGGTTAACTAAGGGTTGCCCTTCATTTACATTGAAATATAAAGAATTGTTGTTAAATGAAAACACTTTAACCCCAAAATGTCATTTTTTTTTAACAAATCACCTTAAGCTTGACCTATTTTTTTTAAATTGAGCCAGTGTTTGAAAGGATTTTCCAGACTTTGTAAGTCTTGACATGAATTGAACCAGAACTGGAATGAAGCAATGAAGTCGACACAAGATAACGCTACAATACGGAAACACGGCTAACCGTTTGATCTGTACGCCTCAGAAAATAGGGGAAATGCACTTAAAGGTCTAGTGGTAGCGTGTAGGAAAACTACGCTGGCTGACTTGAAAATGTGAATGCTCCTATCTAGAGCCAGTGTTTGGTTTGTACGTTCTGGGCTACTGCAGAAACATGGCAGTTAGGAGCCATGTAGATATAACCGGCTCATTCTAAGGTAACGAAAGCACAACAATTCTTACTTTCATGTGATTATTCCTGTTTCTGGATGGTCCCCCTCTTTTGGGTGGGAATGGCCTCCTTGATAATTATCTGACGCCTCATTGACTCCTGGTCGATGACCTCTGACCCCTTCTCAGACCACGCTGTAGTTGTTTTTCATCCGGTGTTCACAGATATCTTGTCAAGCTCAAAAACGCAACGTGTAGTGCGGGTGTTTTAGTTTTAGTTACAAATGAAACAACTTGTTAGATTAGATTAGAGTTCATGAACGCTGACCGGGGGTTGTAAAAAGGACATTTGATATCATTTAGCCTCCACAATGACCATGATTGATAACTGTAAAACTGGAGCATCTACATTATATTTGCCTGAGCCTCACTCAATCCTGTTGTGCTGTTGCAATATTGTTGAGCATCGTAATAAAGTAATTGCCTTTATCTTAATCGGGTCATTCCTTCACTTGAATGCTTTCAGTGGTCACACAAAGTCCCCATCTCTCTCTTATTGCCTTCATGGAAATTACTTCTATAATAGAGGCTAATTAAAAATTGTACTAATTCTAACACTGAATGTAGATCTTATCTGTGATGATCTGTGCATTGCGTCAAAAGCAATTAAGGAAACTGGATGGGCTACGTTGGCTTTTGTTCCCCAGTCAGTTTAATTAGTGTGATGGAAAGTGTAAGAACCAGGATCTAAATGCCATTCAGCACAGAGCTCACGGGATGGAGTGTGCTTTGTGCAGTCTGAACAAAACGGTTTGTCTTTGTCCGTTATTTCAAGCAACACAAATGGCTATTTGGTAATACTTTGCTAGGGCACTGTGGATGAAGAGTTACTCTAAAAGCGGGCCTGAAAGGCCAAATATTAAACACATTCATCATTTGCATGCTGTGATTGAACATAGACTCTTAAATAAACACATTTACTTTATTTCTCCCTTCAGTCAGAAGGGAGAAATAAAGTGAACGCTATAAATACTCCAGTCATGTTCCTACTTTTACGTATATGCTCTAATAACTTCACTGATATTAAAAGAAATAGCACAGATTGTCTTATTGGTCAAGAAATGAAGATATAAAATCTAATATATACAATAAATTGTAATATTTCAATCCTGGAGTATGTGATCTGTATACATATTCTCCTTGAACAAGATGTTCACTCCCACAGTCCTATCTCTCTGTGGCTTGAATAATTCACTCTCACTGATTCCTGAGGTTGTGGCCACTGTGGCCCTGAAGTGGACTCATAGCGACTATTATTCATGCTGTTATATCATGGCTTTAATAAATACAATTCCAGTACAATGGGCCCGAGCACCGAATGCGTCTGTTTATTTGTGTGGGTGTGTGTTTCAGTGAGGGAGAGCAAGATAAATCCATCTCATTTACTCGTTTCTCTAGAAATATTGATCCAAACCCGGCCACCGGAGTCATTTCCAGACTATACAAGTCCCTCCATGATGGGTCCGTTTCTGAGGAATTCTCCTATTGGCGTCGTGTTTCAGTGATTCCCCTCAGTGAAATCTGACCTTACATGTAACATAACCAACCATGATGTAAACAGTACGACTGCCAGCTCAGGGACGTGATTTTAGCGGCACATAGAGAAATTGTCTTGCATGTTTTATCTTTCTTCGTCATCTGCCTTTATAGAGACCCCTCGATCAAACTATTTAGAACAAATATGGGCAGATATTTGTTTGATTGGTGGCCGATCAATCGTAGCACCCTGTAGTACATTAATGGGGCACGATGTTGAAAATATGTTCCTGTACCATTGTATCCTGTAACTGTAGGCTATGTTATTGCATAATGCAGCACAAAACATACACTCCATTTTCTTAGAATACACTTATATATATTTGAAATAGAAATCGATAGACTCGACAAGGCAGTATGAATCATCATAACACACCGGCTCAACCGCTCAGGCGTCCACCGACTCTTAACGACGGTTATCTTTGCCGATGTGTTGGCCTCAACACAAGCTTAGCTCAGACTAGTTAGTGGAGACCAGTGTGTTCTGTTCGGGGAGCTCTCTGGATCAATTGGATGTATAAATAGCAACTGTATGCAAACAACTTCCCCATATCTAGTTATAGAAATGCAGTGCTGAATCAGCAGAGTACTATTTTAACACAAAATGACACTGGAATGTTTGATGACACACCTCTTCTTCCTCCTCAGTGCAGTGAAGTTTATGGCGAGTCACCAAAATACTGAAAGACTGTTTGCGCCCAAAAAATGCCACTTTGCCCAAGCAAACCTCCATTTTGTGCCTTGAGGTAGCCTATCAACTGAAGACATGATAACACATGGTAGATGATTTAATTAGTTGCATCGATATGCATAATTTACCACAGAATAACAAACATACTGTCTTTACCACAGTACTTCATATCATATTGCAATGATGTTATTCATCAGCCATTACCTGGATTCACTTTCTACGATTCGAATGCTGTTTTTGCTAAAGTGCCAAATAGCCTATAATGTCCATTATACTGCAGGTGTCCTTTAAGCATTCCTATTAAACGATGCAATGTGCTCCAACAATGAAAGCTTTAGCATACATACTGCGATAACTGACTTGAAATATTTAAGCTACTCAAACTGGCAGCTAAAAGAGACATATGGTGAGTTGTAGGTCATTTTATACACGTATTGCCGGAGGCATTTTTCCACTCTTCCACTCATTATTTACTAAGGCAGATATATAGAACGGAGGCTGAACTGAAGTGGAGGCTGATGGAGTAGTCGTTTAACAGTAGGATAACCGTGGGTGCTCGGTCATACAGCGCTGCTGATATCCCTCAGGTCCTGTTGAGCCAGAGTGGAGAAGCACATATAAACAGAAGGCGCTGCGCCATCATGTAGGACATTTACAAATGAGACAGAAATTATCTTCAGATTCACTCGCATCAGGGCCTGGTCAGCCTCCTGCATGATAAATGATGCATGCATGGTGTTATCGAGCTGGCTACTGAGACAAATAGAATGTGTGTGTGTTAATCATCACACACAACATACTGTATATGCAGAAATGTTGGAAAGATGATCGGACATCTTTTCATGAAAGCATGAGCACACACACTCGATGGATAGATGGCATTCTCTGGCCAACCCAGCACATTAGAGTTGCATGCTACCCGGCCTCTCCTCGGCGCGGCCCACAAACCTCACCCGGGGGGTCAACAACAATCTAAATTTCAATTAAAGTGGAAAATGCCCGCTGATAGAGACCGAGTGAATGTTGATGCTTCTTCGTCTGAGGGGTTCGGGTTTCAGCGGCTGCGTGGGGAAAAAAAGCATTTGGGGCAATTATTTCATTATCTCAAATCCGCTCACAGCGGGCCGGGGTCACAACCCCGGCTGAGATTAGGCGGAACCACAATTATTATTACAATTAGGAAGCAGACAGCCCCAGCACAAGAGTTTTGCCCCGGGAAAAACTGTATGTCAACTTAAGACTGTTTATTAGAAAGCTGAAGGTGAAGAGAAGATTGAGAATGGGGGGGGGGGGGGGGGGGGTCGGTTTCCGTGATGTTTTTTTTTTAATTGTTTGTTTTCCATGTTCACGCTTGCAATTTGTGGTTCATTGCCAAGCCTGAAGTCTGAGGGAGGATTTATGAGTTGAGGAAAAAATAGGGAAAAGTGAAGCCTCTCTTTACAACCACTTAACATTTACAAGTTAAACTGCATGAGACCTAAACTTTGCTCCGGTAAAGTACGGAGGAATGGTCTGAGAGTAGAAGGTTTGACACATTGATGAAGCTTATGTTAACCTGTAAAGGTTGATCGGGTTGAACTGGTGAACTCTGGCACCCTGAACTAGCTTTGCTTCTCTCAAAGAAATCACACGGTCAAGCATGTAGCCATCGGCTGTTTGGAAAAGATTGAGAAGAAACGGCTTTCATGCTGAGAGCAAGAGGTGCACCCTGTACCTAAGTAAATCTAATTTGCATTTGTATTACAAATGGAGTCCAGCTGCATTCTACTGACATCATGCCTCTCCAATTACTGTTAACAAAATAAGGGCGCGCTCAGCGGTGCAGACCTGTCAGTGTGAGATCAAAGAGGGAAATGAACAAGATGTGAGGTTACGGATGGATAGAGGATGTGAGAGGAGATACTGAAAGAGGGAATTAACAATGGCTGGACGTGGTTATGGTGAAAAATAACAGTTCGCTACATACTTCCTATTGATCTTTTGTTAAGCTCTGTCAGACAGAAGCAGGCAAAAAGCACGATTTGATTCTTCAACTGTCGTTAGATTTTATCATCTGGTTATTAAGTCTCCGGGCTGACTTTCTAATTTTCCCGACTGACTTGTTTTAAAATGAGAATCTTTGCTGAAGGGGTCTTTAAAAAATATTCCACCAGTTTAATTCTAAGTCTATGTATTGATCGAGCTTCTTCTATCGGCGTGGAGGCAGAAATGAAAACCTTGGACATATTCCTTGTGGTGTCTGACACTGACCTGGAAAATACTTGAGAGTCCACGCCTATACACCTGTACAACCTGTAAACAGATGTGTGACATGCTAGCGTTTGCAGCCCCCTTTGAAACAGAATAGAAACGCATCGTTTAATCAATTACTTTCACTTTTGCTCTCATATTTTTGGTTTTGAAAATGGGAGCAAACGGTCAAATGTGTGTCGGATCAAGGACCAAAATGTAAACAACATTGAGATATGGAAATAACGGACACAGCTAATCCACCAGTAAAGTGTAGGTCCATGAGAGGTAAACTAATCTGTCCATAAGAGCGGCAGCGGAGTTTCTCCCAGGGAAAGAGACTTTATTGACATTCTGGTCCCACTCTTTTTCTTTATGTCTCTATCAGAAAGTAAAAAATGTTGTTTGGCAAGTGACCGATGACAAACATTTGTCGACGCCATCCTGCAAAAAGCAGGAGCAAGTAGATTTGCAATTAATGACATTGAAGCATTTCAACAGGTGAAAAGCAATCTGTGAAAACACACTCAGTTATCTCAGTGTGTACACTCTAATTAAAATCCCCGCCGTACAACTGAAGGGCTTTACAACATGCACCCACACACACACACACACACACACACACGCACACACACACACACACGCGCACACACATTCACACTCATATAAATGTGGATTAGTTCTAATTAGCAGCTCAGCTACGACGCTATTAGGGTGGACTAGCATCAACTAGAGGGTTTTTAGTGAGAGGGTAATAATTGTAGATCTGAAGAGGTCGTCCTCCTTCACTATCCAGCTCCAGTGGGCCCGAGTGGACGCTTTCCCGGCCCGTTCCTATTGATAGTTGATATTAACGTTACGGTGAGATAGCAGAGATGGCATTCAGAGACGTAGGAGTAACAAGTTTTTGATTTGTTTCACGGCAGGGAAAGAAATGGTATGAGGTCTCCAGCTCCGGTGTGTGTGTGTGTGTGTGTGTGTTTCCAGGACCAGGAACACATAATGATAATCATAGTCATAACATTAGCATCTAGATGTGATAATGTTTGGAGCTATGGCGTTAGCAGGAGCTAATGCTACACATGCTGACTGTGGGTCTGTTTGCTGGGGGGTGGGATTGGTCTGGTGAACAGTAGAATGCTGTGTCGAAGGAAGAGGAAGCTCGAACAGACTTGGGGCTTCATACAGTAAAACCTTTATGCTGGGATGCCATGTAAACCTCCAGTAATTCATCTTTCTCCAAACAACAGGCGCAGTTTCCCCCAGTGGCAAAAATGACGGTAATTGAGAAAGTTCACAAGATGTTGACTAATTTACCATTGTTCTACTTTGGATGCTTCACTGTTTTTTTTAAACTTTAGTTCAAACATTAGAGTTTTTACCAAACATATGCTATTAACTAATATCATTGGAAAAACACAATCACTTGTGTTTTACTTTGTGGAAGCTTACAGTTTCATCCAGACGTTGCAATATTGTCCAGAAAAGTCAAAAGAATTATGTCAAATCTTTACACTCGCCATCCAATTTCCCCCAAAATGTTCAAATTCAGAACCATTTAAAACAGGAATCTTCACCAAATGATCAGATTCATTTGGTCAGCTGCTCCTACAGCACAACATTTGTCATTCTGCAAGTCGTTCCTTTCTTCCGTCCTCTCTTCTCTTCCATCTTGATTAGCAGTCACAGCCGTCAGCAGTGATCTCACACTATGGCGAAGTCGTTCCGTGTTGCTTCGCTGCCGGAAATCAGCGTTGAGATAATCAAGCTCAATGGAGAAGGGAGGCAGCAGGTCGGCGGGCGATCAGCTCCTTATTGGCAAGCTTTCTGACTGAGACGACCCTCAGTGGAAGAACTCATTATCAGACTTATGTAATATTTAGAAATGAGTTGCACTCCTTGTTGACAGGAGAAGGCCTCTTCAGCAAATTGCAGTAACAGAAATGATTGTTGGAGCCAAATATGAGATTATAAATACCACTGTATTTCGTTGTTTGTACATTGGGTGGCGCTGTATTTCCTGTCCTGGGCTCAGGTATATAAGTCCCTAAATCGCTGTGTTCGTCAGGTGTTTGACCCCGGAAGGGCAAACGGTTTTGACCGCGATATACACATTTACTGCATTGTGGGAAAGAGTGGCTTTTGTGTACATTGTTTCCACGACGAGAATAAATGAGCTATAGATCATCATACAAAGGTCTCTGTGATGTGTCGAATGCACCACACCTCACAGGTAGTTTAACCTGCAGCGAGCGCGCCAACCAGGCGAGTCCGGAGGGAGCAGCACCTCAGGAGCTTACAGCCAAACGACTGGGCTTCTTTAACAATGATCATGAATCTTAAATGCCTATGCGATACACGCGTCACAATTGTGCATGGGGTAACATGAGGCACTCATTTACAAACAAAACTCACAAAATCAAGATGGAAGTGGATGGTTTACGAGGGTTATTGAAGGGACGGATGTTTCATTTGATTTCAGTGTGGTGTACCATGCAGTTGGTCAGTTTAGTTTTCTCATCACCAGATGAGTGATGGTTGTTTCTTTAGCACTGGTAAAATGGAGGTTCAGCACCTTTTTTTAAACTGCAACAAAAGTAAAAGTGTACTGGTAACTAAATTGTGTGAAACTGATTTAGTTTTAAAAGGGTAATAGTTTGTAAGTAAAGAGTACAGAGGGCAGGTAATGCTATCTATCCATCGCTGAGTCAGCCAAATGCTAGCAGTGACATCATGATTTGTGATAGACGCGTGTCAGATAGTGGTGATTGGGTTCCAGATTAACTACTTGTACATTAAAGCAGTTCAAGGATTAGTTTGGTATCCTCTGTCATGTTATTCTGCTGCATATGATTGCAGTGCTTAGCTTGCTAAAGATACTGGATTTTATATTCAGCAATCCTCAGATATTTTCCTCGTCAAAGGTAATTAGCTTTGGAAAAAGCTGTTGACAATTTTCTAAAATGCTGATTCTTTTTTAGCATTTGGAAAAAAAGATCCCTAGTGCAGCTCTAATTTAGAGCTTTTTCTGTTTCTTGCAGGTAACTACAGTAAAGTATTGTGCCTGAATGTAGACACTAAGAGAGGACTGAAGCAGCTGCTGTGCTGCTTTCACTACCCAATGTGTGCACACGGATAGCAGATTATGTTTTACTTCACAGTTGATCGGACTTCAGGTGATTTGTTGAAATAACCTAAGTCAAGGTCATTGGATAGTTTTTCTATCTGGCATTGGGGCATTGGGGCAATGCCAGCCCACAAATGGTCTGGCAGTGGACTGGCCAAGAGTCTGTCAAGTGGAATTATATACACTAATATATTATTTTGCTTGCATTTAATCAGTCAAGGCTACTTGACTTCGCAGAGGCCATCCTTCACACAGAGGTTCTGGTCGCATGTTCACTTACAACTTCACGTCCTCAAACTCCATCCCATCCCTATGGTCCTGTCGCACCCGAACTTCCTCGTTACGTCACCACAACAAACAACATGTGAATCTGTCCAATCTCCGTCCCCTTCCTCAGTCCTCACAGCCTATCACAAAGCAACGTCACCTGAAACTGGCTTTGCTCAACACTCGCTCACTCAACAATAAAAGCCTCATTCTGAATGAATTCATAACGGACAGTAACCTTGATTTCCTCTGCCTCACAGAAACATGGCATAAACCCCTGGATTACTTCTCACTAAACCAGACCACTCCCACAGGATTCACATACATTGACAAACCTCGTCCTGAGGGGCGGGGAGGTGGTGTTGCTGCTGTTTACAGGAAGGACATTAAAACAACCACCATTCCCATTCCTGCTATTCATTCTTTTGAACACCTTGCCTTCAAGCTCTCTCGTCCCACTCCTTTGGTTACTGCTGTAATCTACCGTCCCCCCCAAGCCAAATCCCTCCTTTCTCTCTGATTTTTCAGATGTTCTGACTCAGCTATGTGCCATCTCAACTTCCGTTCTCCTCGTAGGAGATTTTAACATCCACATTGATAACGCTGACTGTAAATCTACGACAGAATTCCTGGAACTACTACAATGCTTCAACTTCACACAACATATCAACTTCCCCACCCACAGCCGAGGTCACATCCTGGATCTGGTCTGCTCCACTGGTCTCACAATACCGCAACGCTCCAGCCTCAACCTCAACATCTCTGACCACCTGGCTATCACCATGGACATTGACATCCCTATCCCCATCCCAAAAGCTAAGCGCAACATATCCTTCAGAAATCTCAAATCTATCTCCCCCACAACTCTTTCAGCCTCTCTTGCCAGTACCATGTCTGCCTCCCCTGCCCCGCTCTCTGATAATCCCTCCGATCTTGTAGACTACTACAATAACACACTCTCCTCCTGTCTGGATCAGCTGGCTCCCATCAAAACCAAAACTGTCTCATTCACACACTCAGCCCCCTGGTACACTCCCGAACTCCACCAGATGAAATCTCGAAAGCGCCAGCTTGAAAGACTCTGCAAGAAAAGCGGTTCAACAGTCCATCTCCAGGCCCTCTCCGACTACCTTCAACAGTACAAAGACGCTCTCATCTCAGCCCGGTCCACCTACTACTCACACCTCATACACTCTGGCTCTTCTAACCCAAAGGCTCTGTTCTCTACAATAAACAAGCTTCTCAAACCCAAGGACAACACCTCCACATCCTTCACAGTGAACAAATGCAGCTCTTTTCTTTCATTTTTCCAAACAAAAATTGACACCATCTACAGCAACCTGAACACCTCCCCCGCCTGTTCCATCTCTCCACCTGCCCCCCCCCTCCACCCCTCAGCCCCTTTCTCAGTTCTCCCTTGTGTCCCCGTTGGAGCTGCCTAAATTCACAACTGGAATGAGAAGCTCCACCTGGATCCTATCCCATCTAACCTGGTCAAGGACTGTCTCCCAGCCATCTCACCACTCATCACAGTCATCATCAACTCCTCCCTCAGCTCCGGTTCAGTCCCCGACACACTTAAACTGGCTGCTGTCACCCCCATCCTCAAAAAACCTGGACTTGACCCTGACACCATGAGCAATTTCCGTCCCATTTCCAATCTTCCCTTTCTGTCAAAAATACTGGAACGCATTGTCGCCACACAACTCAAAGCCCACCTCATCTCCAACGATCTGTTCGAGCCATTTCAATCTGGTTTCCGCTCACAGCACAGCACTGAAACAGCCCTCCTTAAAGTCACCAACGACCTCCTCTCCTCAGACGCTGGTCACCTCAACATTCTCATCCTCCTCGACCTCACCGCAGCTTTTGACACCATCAACCACAACATCCTTCTCTCCCGCCTCGAATCCTCCCTCAACATCACTGGAACTGCTCTCTCCTGGATTAAATCATATCTCACAAACAGACAACAGTTCATCAGTATCAACAACTGCGCCTCCTCCACTGCTCCTCTGTCTCAAGGCGTCCCCCAGGGTTCGGTGCTTGGTCCTCTTCTGTTTATCCTCTACTTGCTCCCTCTTGGTAACATCATACGTCAACATGGACTTCACTTTCACTGCTACGCCGATGATGTCCAACTCTACATCTCCACAAAAGCCATCACCACTGCTACTCACTCCACTCTCACCAACTGCCTCACTGACATTAAATCATGGATGCAAACCAACTTCCTCAAACTGAACTGTGATAAATCGGACATGATCATCATCAGCCCCAAATCCCTCACTAAAACCTGTCACAACTTCTGCCTCACCATCGACAACTCCACTCTGTCTCCCTCCACACACATCCGCAACCTTGGAGTCATGTTTGACAGCAACCTCTCCTTTGAACACCACGTCAAACAAATCACCAGAACTGCCTTTTTCCACTTAAAAAACATCGCCCGTCTCCGCCCATCACTCTCCTCATCTGCTGCTGAAACTCTGATTCATGCCTTCATCACCTCCAGAATTGACTACTGCAACAGCATTCTTTACGCCACATCATCCAAAATCCTAAATAAACTCCAGTACATCCAGAACTCTGCTGCTCGCCTGCTCACCCACACCCGCTCCCGTGACCACATCACCCCTGTTCTACAGAACCTCCACTGGCTCCCCGTCCCACAACGGATCCAATACAAAATCCTTCTCCTCACTCACAAAGCCCTCCACAATCAGGCCCCCTCCTACCTCACCGACCTGCTTCACCACCACACTCCATCCCACCGGCTCCTCTGATGCAAACCTCCTGTCTCTTCCGCTCAGGACCAAGCACCGGACATGGGGCGACAGAGCCTTCTCCATAGCGGCACCCTCCCTCTGGAACTCTCTCCCCAAAAACATCCGAGATTGCACTGACCTTTCCACATTCAAATCACAACTCACCTGTTCAAAACTGCTTTTAATGTGTGACTATTATTGTGTACTTTGTTTTTAGTGTATTGTTTTTATATATGATGATTTTAATGTAAAGTGTCTTTGAGTGTCATGAAAAGCGTGATATAAATAAAATGTATTATTATTATTATTATTACAGACAAAGTATGCTTTACATTTAATTGAAGGTGTTACATGTGAGATGGAAACGTAGTGGCTGACTGATGCTCTGTTCACTGACCTGGGGTCAGCATCCGATCAACTGTGAAGTAAAACATAATCTGGCTAACCAGCTTGTGTTGACTGAACCACATGACATGTCCGTGATCTCCATATAAATAAATTACTCCCCACAAATTATTATGTATAAGTCCCTGCGCCCGGCCTTAGTGAAGGCTGACACGTGCCGCTGACTCAGCTGCCAACGAGGTTCCGGTCATTTATTCAATGTGACTGTGAAATAGATTAAATTTTTCTTTTATCCCTCAATGTCTCATAATAAATTCACCAGGGTAATGATATGTGTCTGAGGTGGCTGTAGTCAGAGAACATGACTATTTCTCTCTAATGGCCAGCGGTTTGCCCATTTGAGTGCACACACAGCTCATTTTTCACCGGTATTACCCACCTTTTACCCGTCTCTCCCCGCTATTACTCTCCTCAGCGCCACTCCATCTTCACGTCTGTATCTCCTCCTTTCAGAAATCCTTCCCCCACTTTGTCCTCTCTCTTTACCTCCCTCTGCCTCCTCCTTCCCTCTTTTTACGCAAATGGTGCCATCAGTCCTTATTGAGGCTATTGCCCAGGCTCATCACGCAAAGTGCCGCTGGCTTTAGCTGAATGCATCTCTATGGGCGAGCAGTGAGAGCCAGGAGACAGGCTGGAGGATACATCTGCCATGACAGTAATGCACTGACTCAGCGCTCAGTGCTCAACACTGTGGCCTGGACAGGCCCCCTGAGGGGTCTGGACGCACATACAAATACATACACACACACACAGGAAATCAAGTCAGCAGAGATGCTCACACTCACAAGCACACAATGGAAGTTTGTTTGGTTAGATGTCTGGAGATTCCTTAATGTTGAGGAATATACACATGCACACAAATATATATACAGAGAGAGTCGGCCGTGCGGTGGGACACCCCCGGTCCCTCCACTGTCTCCTCTTATGTTCACATAAAAATCCAGACGACAGCCCATTTTCCAGCGAGCATCTGGAATACAAAAACACATCGACCCTCTGGCCACCCGTTCTCTGCCAAGATTAAAATTTGCATCCGTCCAACAGCGTCTCGTGTTTGCCTCTCTCTCTGCCTGAGCTTTATCTCCCTCCCATCATCGTAAATTGCCCCCTTTGTGAAATATACAGTGAGAAGGAGGGTTTCTTAGAAACCCACACACGCACGCACACACACACACACACACACACACACACACACACACACACACACACACACACACACTTGGGGGGGGGGGGGTACTGGGAGTGCTGCAGCTGTCGTTCCTAACAATGATGAATAGCAGAGAGACAGGTTGAGATGTTTTTGTCTTTGGTAGCGTCTACATCAATTGTCCCCCTGAGCAGAACAATGATAATGCCTTTAATGGCTCAATCTCCATCAACTTCATGAGCAAAACATGCACAGGGATGCGTGCCGAGATGCTCACACTCACAATTACTGTCTCGCATGTATGCCGCGGCTCCCACGTCCCCACTTTCTCCTTGCTCCCTCTCAACTGGCTGTGATCCTTCAGCTCGTCTCTGCTGCTCCCTCTCTCCTCTTTCTTCTTGTCCACCTTTTTGTTCCACACCGTCATGTGATGCCAGGGCCGCCTTAATGAATGTCCCTTCCGTCGTACATCCTACGTTCCAAAAACAACGTGGAAGGAAAGATGTCATATATCAACAAATGTAGGGACAGCGGGGCTGAGGAAGAGCGAGCACTGCAAAAAATCATCTTAATACAAATTTTCTTTCCCTGCATGTTACAGCTATCCCTTTTATGTGAATTATGGCAGTTTCTACATGCATGTGCCAAGAACTAAAGACTTTATTGAGACCTCTTAATCAGATTTAATCAGTATTATTTTTATAATACAATTTTTTTTCTAAAATGCTTTCTGCATGTCATACGTCCTTGTTGTTCTCTTCACAAAACTATCGTGCAGACTTGCGAAATGTAAAATCCTAATCATGACAGTAATATGTGGAAGCACCATGAATGTTAAAGTTGTATGAGGATGTTTATGGACTTGGTCAAATTGTCACTCCAGTGAACGTAGTTCAGGAATCGGCTGTGTGGGTTGCACTGAATTAATTCGAACAAACCATCTGTTTGTTCGAATTAGTTCAAACTTGATTGAACTACTCAAATAGCGATCACACTGAGGTGGTTACTTAGTGCAGTGCAGTAGACACAGATAAAAAGAGAGGAGGACGTGGTCCCAGCTGACCCTCGCATTTGAAGCCAAAGAGACAATAAAAAGTCATCTGTGTTTGTGTGCTTGGCAGCAGGCAGACCTTGTGTACACACCGCCATGGAGGCCTAATAATATTTTCCAGAGGAGATGACTCTGTTTTTCCTTTTTGTGGTTGCTCAGATGGACCTCAAACCTTTTTTGCTGAATTAATGGAACAGATGGGGTGTGTGTTGTGGCTGGCTCCAAACAGCAGGTTTGCACCGCGTTCCTCGTGCTACTTACAGGAAAGTGGTATCAGCTCGTTGGCCTCACAGGACTGATGGTGGGGGGATACTGTGTGAACAACCCAACACAAGGTCCAAATACATTTTATTGTGTGGAGCCTATCATCTGGTTAATAAAAAATAAAGTCAAACCTGCAATAGAGTGCTTGGCACTTTGTTAGCAGAACATTAAATAAAGTCGTAAGTGGAGGTTCAGCTGTTGGTGAGATCAGCTTTTTTTGGGATGGTTGCTTACTGCTGATTCTTCAGTATTTTTCTATTAAGTTTCAATTGGCCTCTTGCTGCGCTCCAAAGGATTTCCTTGTAATGACTGTGCAGACATCAGAATTTATTTAAATTGCCTACTGTGGAGTGAATCTACAACATCACGCGGCTGCAGCCCCCTTTTCTGTGATGTAGTCTTGATAAACAGCAAGATTTTTACTTTTACATCTTGCCTTCTGTAGTTAACGAAAGAAAAAACATCAGAGAGCTAATGTATTACATTGTCATAATAATGTCATTATTGTCATCTCCACCAGGAAGATCATGTGGCGTGTGTGCATTCACAGACTGCATTGCAGAGTGACAGTTCACCTCTGTGTCTGTCCATGGCTAATCTCACTTTTTGCTGTGAGATTAGCAAAATCTCAGAGCCTGTTTTTAATACTGCCTGCTGACTCCTCACTCACCACTTTTTAACCTTTTTACTCTGCGACCAGAGACACTGTGAAGCGAAAACCGTTTGCACACTTTTAATGATTTTGACGGTGTGTTTGGCTAACCGCTAACAGCTAACAAAACTAACAGTACACACACTGCTGAGTACATTTTGATTGTATGAAATGTCTAATGCGATGACTTTGAGCTGATTGCCTGCATACATCGCAGTGACCTTATATATATATATATATATAGTGCTGAAAAAATGCTGACATTGTGTTAAATATGTGGGGAGAGTAAGAATAAGAAAGCGTCCAGCTTGGGTTGACTGCGCATTGGCAGGTCTGCGTTTTATTAGGTCTGGTGTATGAAATGGCTTGCAGCATCACTGCGCATTGCTACAGCGACATAGATGTAGTCTATTGAGCCATTATCCATACAACTAACAATAGGGCACACACACAAGCAAACTAACACTCGTCTCAAACAAACAAGCGGCTCTGCCTCACGTACGCATCTCAAGGGTCTCACTGTGGTAATTTCATTCATTGCACAGACTGATTGTATTATAGCACATGCAACATTTATGTCCCTTATATAAATATCCATCCTCACCGGAGATTCACATAACTCTGAATGATTCCAGTAAATCAATATTGCCTGGCAAGAAACGTTGCTGCTGAAAACGAGGCCGGCAAATTTACGGCATAAACACCAGCGCCCTGTCATTACAGCATCATGGACAAGATGAGATTGTTTCGCCCACGGGCATCTGGCCCATAATGCATTGGCTGCAGAAGCCTGGTTACCTTTACCCAGCCCTGTAATGAGTCAGTGGTTGCTGGCTGGTGGGGAACAAGGGAACTCAGAGAAACGTGATTGAAAGTCAAATAGAATATAATGAGTCTCATTGATCTCTGTCGGAGATACACAGTGGGAGAGCGGACACAGGCTGCCAAATGACCCCATTTAACTATAATATGTAAAGCCCAAGTTATCGAATCACCCTTCCACACACAAGTCAGTATGCCAAACTGTCCTGCAAATCTAATAGCTTGTGTCTGACAGCAAGGTTTAGTGTGAAGATGGTGAAGGCTGAAAAAGAAGTGCTGATCCACTGGAGTGCAGCAGGCACTTCATTACTCTCATTGCTGTTGGATAGCTGAAAATATATGGTAACATTATTATTACATTTTCCTCAAAAACAAATTACTATTTTGCTTTCTGTCTTGGTTCGGTAGTTTGATTTACAGAGTGCGTTGCTGTAATCACCCTCTAAATAGTGCACTGAAGTTAAGTTTACCCAGAAGCTATAATTTTCTTCATCCCAATTTGTTTTCATTGGGATCAGTAGTCTCCACTTTTGGTTTAGCCAGGCATGCCCTCTGCTTGCCCAACCACTATTGAAGATACTACTAATGGCACTTCCACACAAAGGAAGGTTTTACAGCACCAAAGTAAAGACCGAGACCAATCATCAAGCAAGCTACTCAAAAAAACATTAAATTGCGACTGTGAGACATCACATTTTTCCTACTGAGTGCCGCCTGCCACAAAAAACAAGCCATGATGTAAAGTTATACAATGGGCTCAGAGTCATCATATAATAGATTTCAAAAAGGTAAACCCACCAAGTGTTCGGCCCACTAAGCAGGATGCAGCAGTGTGTGCGCTGGTAATTCTGTTAGCTGTCAGCCAAACACGACGTCCAAAAAATACAATAAAATTGAGCCGCAGAGAGACGTACTCAGCAGTGTTTGCACTGGTAGTTCCGTTAACTGTTGGCCAAACACACATGTCCAAAACATTAACAACAAACTGTTTCCGCCCCACTGTGTCTCTGGCCGCAGAGTAGTGCCTAGCGGTTGGTGATGCACGCTGTGTTATCACTAGCGCTGCCTTCCGTCCAGGGGCCAGTTTATAGTAGTGAGTGAGGAGTAAGCAGGCAGTCAGTGGCGGTATAAAACAGCCAATGAAAGGTGTTTTAAAAAAGTGTTATCTCAACCAGGAGAGGTCCTTAAGCATGAACCCATTACTGGGCTCCCTAAATATTGAGCTGTTTGCTGCAGCAGAATGCAAGATTAGGTGGACAGACAAACTTACTCAGTCACAGACACATGCAGTCACATGACCGAACACATAACCTCTTCACAGGCTCACGCCATGGGAGATAACTATAGAAAAACGTAGGAAAATTGCGTTCATGTAGGACGTTCCCCCTCGCTCATGCTAAGAAGCTGATTGAGAAAATAGGTTTTCAGGGCCTTTTTTCACATTAAACCCATTTTTTTCTCATGAAAACATTACATGCTTCATTTCAGACGGTGAAGATTGAAATCAGCAAATGAAAAGAGGAAAAACAGTTCCCTCTCGAAGTTCTCAGGCTGCAAATGAAACTTCTCTCAACAAGATCATTGTAAGGACATAAAAACAGGTGGCTGTGTGTGTTCTCATGCAGAGATCTGGTAGTTGTTTGTCAGACCCTCCTAGGCTGTCTGGCTCGCCCGTAGGTCATGGTTGGCTGTCTTCAATGACACATCTGTCTCTCTCTGAAAGCCTGGCCCTGCAGTCCAAAGAGCCAGCTCTGGTTACCTGAGGGGCCTCCCCTGTACTCTGAGCCCATATCAAAGCAGGGAAGGAGGCCATGGTTCAGACGTCCAGAGGGAAGAGAGAGGGGAGCTGCTGAGAGACTGTTTTGCTTCCCTTTACTTTGGATACGGCTCAATAGTTAGAGGAAATGCTCTTTCCATGAATCCATTTCTTTAGCTTTTGTTACTTGTAAAATGTATAACAAAGACAATGTGAGAAGGGGCGACCTAAATTCTATTCAGCTGCAGACTAAGAGGGAATGACCATCAAGATTATAATGTCCTGAAATGATCAGGCGCTGACAGTCCTCTGTTATTATTAAGCCATGATGAGGTGACATGAGGACAGATTAAAAGGAGACACAGGAAGAAAGAGGCTGATGTCGGGGGAGTTTATGGGACATATGTTCATGTCGTGCAGTTTCTTTCTATAGGAATAATGGTAATTTTGTTAGGTGCGATTAGATTCTTATTAGACAGTGCAATTTTTGGTATGCAAAAATGTCAACTAACTACAATTTTATTCAGGCACGTGCAGTTTCAGCCACACCATCCATACTGTGGCCTGGCTGCAGCCTTATGCCGTGTTCACACCGGTCGCGTTGATTTTTTGACGCGCGTCGAGATTACATACAAAGTCTATGCACAGACGCGATGAGACTGGCGCGCTGCGATTTTGCGATGGCGCGGCGCGTTGGACGCGTTATTGCAGTGCGGTGGACGCGTTGGACGCCGCAAAATCGCCAACGCGCGAGTTGAAATTTTTCAACTTCAGCGACATAATCGCGTGACGCTGTTGCGCGATAGCCTATCAGCGTTGAGTTGCTCCCCCTGTCATCACTGGCTTCCTGCCGTTGTTGAATCAGGAAATAAATCCTGTAGCCGTCTGTGTTCACCCAGAGCTCTACGATACCTCATATCAACAGAGACCGGACCAAACTATGTGTATCCATGTGTGTGTGTAAACCATACGGTACAAACAATGAATAGACGCTGCCGTATTTACGTCTACGTGACGTTATTGAGTGCTGGTGGAGCTGCTACGATGTTAGCATAGCCTAGCACCGATCCATCAGAGCTCCATTGAGAAGACCAGTAACCTACAAATCGGCATCATTACGTCGTTATTTCGGAGTCCCTTTTTGTCGGTTTATTGCCGTTGAATCACAGCCAAATCAGTTTATTTTGTGTTCCTACAGCTGTAGTAAACAGCGACCGGTGGCTTGCTAGACAGTGAATACAGCTCGATACAATCCACGGAGCTCCTCTGAACAATATTATGAACCAGACATGACGGCGTTTGGCATTCCGATGTTTGAGGGACTTCCACAACACGTACAAAGCAGCAATTGTGCTTATTCCACCAGATGGAGGCTTCCAGGACGATAAACCACGCCCCCTCTCCGGCGCTACGAGATTTTGCGGCGTTTGGTGTGAACACGACCGGCGGCGCGTTGGACGCGATTGTGCAGTGCGTTGGACGCTTTTTTGCAGTGCGTCAAAAAATCAATGCGACCGGTGTGAACGCAGCATTAGTCTTGTAACAGTATTAGTATAAGTATTAATTGTCACATAAGGATCTCTCAAAAACGCATATATTCCTCTCTTTTCAGTTGCTGTGGAAGTGTGGGAGTCCTGTCCTGCCGCTGTCGTCCAATTTTGTGGGAGCCTGTGCGCACGCGGTACAGCAGTCTTCAGCTGCGCCGCATCTCAATAACGTTACCAAAACTGGTTTACAATTAAAAGGAATTTAATCCTACTGAAGCAAATACAATTATACAGTGAAGTACACTACTTCTATGGAATATAAAACAATAAAACCAACGAAAACCCCGTGCAGAAGACACGTATGTCCCCTTGAAGCTTAACGAGAGAGAGAGAAAAAGACTTTGATTCAACCCACCCACATACAGTTCGAAACCCCTCCCCTTTTGTCTATCTCAATTCCTATTGGCTAACTCCCAGGACCCTTGCCCTGGTGTGCTCTGTAATCGCCTGTCTAAAAGTCTCTCTGTCCCTACGCTCTTAATACATTCAATGACTGTCTGTTATGGCTTAACCCTTCTATGATAAACATTCTATATAAAAGATAAGACTTTGCAACTTTTGGCAAAAGCTTCATGTCGACAAATTCTACTTCTAGCTACTAATCCTAAAACACTTCTATGATTATGACTAATTATGAATTCTTAAATATGAATCATTAAACACTTCTATTATAACTTCTTAACACACAGTTCTACACTCAAATTTCCTACAGAAGCTGGCATTGCTCAAAGGCATCTTGTCAGATGTGTTTCTTGAAAGGAAAGAAATACACCTCATCAGCAGCATAATCTCGAATGTTTCAGGGATTTTAAAAACACAGCTTTTTGACTGCAGGTCTCCTTCCCTCTAGTTTGAGGCTACCACCAGCTGAATGTGGAGCCAGCTGTGAGCTTCTACTTTGAGGTGGAATACATCCCAAGGGCAAAACAAACTCCTTCCCTGCAGCAACAACACACTTCAGCAGATGGATCATTTAGTGCAAAAGCAAAACACTTTTCCCCGTTCCTCAATTTTTGCTTCGCCTCTATCGCTCATGTCTCCAACATTGCTTTCCTCATCCACTCGCTGTTTCTCATTTTCTCCGATTTAGTCTCCATCAGTTCGTTCTCTTTTCCTCCCTTTCCATCCCTTCCCCCTCCCTGCTGCTCCATCTGCCTGGGATCATCACAGGAGTGCCATCAGAAGATGCTCATATATCCAGATGCCTTCCATTAAAAACAGAAATGCATTTCAGAAGAATTGGCTTTGGAGGCAACCGTGCAAGACGGGGGCTGAGTGGAACACCGGCGAACGCTTTGTAACATCACTGCCAGAACACCACCTGGCGCTCATTAAATTGCCCATGCGGTCCTGAGGTGCACCTCCATCCCCATAAATGTCAGGGCTGATGATATGATGGAAAGGTGGATCGCAAAGCCATAACTAAAAGCCTTTCATACAGGATGTTTATGAGTGAATTAGCAAACATGCTTCAAAAGTGCTGAACAAATAATAGTAACAGGAGGTTAAATAATCTCAAAGACTTGGCAGTTCTAGATACAAGTCAGTTTGCTCTTTCTTGGAATGGAGTTTTCTTATTTCCGAGTGCAGACCTCAATATTATAGTTTCCAATCTAAGGAAACTGCATGAAGACAAGGTCGCACTGCAAAATAGCTAACAACTGACCTCAGTCACATCGTAAAAAACACACCGACTGATGTCCTCCAAGCGTGCAGAGCGAGGCCTTGCATTCTTCGATCTATTTCCCCCTCTTCCTGTCTCCCTGCTGAAACAGGACCACTTCTCTCAGGATGGAGGCATCCTGCAAACAGCGGTGTAATGTCGTGGAACAAACTCCTTCTAGGCTCAGAGTAGCAACCTATTGTGTCTGCTCAATCTACCAGTCAAAGGCTGACAATAAGATTCATGAGTGAAATAAAGGCAGCCATCGGCTCCGGGTAAACAACGGAAGTTGGTGGAAGAGGGATATACCTTTTCTTTCATTCTTTTTAAAAGGGACCAAACACAAAGTACCAAAAGTACATGGCAAGAATAGAAAATGTTCTGCCACCGCTGCATCCAGAAGGACTCCCAAAATATCAGAGCTGCCTTTGAGGAGGTGTTGAGTGATGCAGGAAAGAACAGTTGGTAATAAAATGTGGAGTGTATGGCGAGAGGACGTTTTGATACCATGTCATTCAGACTGATGGGACAGGGTATAAAAAGGAACAGTCATTTCCCCCCCAGGAGGAAATCTAGTTGTTTGAAGGAGAAGTTTCAAAAGTAAAAGTATCAATATTGAATACCATTCTCAATACCGCAGGATAAAATAGACATGATAACAACAAGCATAAATAATGGTGTTTGTGTCAATGTACTTTTAGTGAGCAGAAAACCTAGCTGGTACCTGTGTATTACTGTGGAAAATTTGTATTGATACTGTTTCAAATATTCAGTCTGGGTACTTCAATGTTTTTATACAGTCTCATGGACAGCTCATACCACGGCGTCATATGTAACTTTCATTCAGAACTGGGAGCTGAAGACAGCTGTCCTACAGACACTGATGACTGGCACACTGAGCCCTCAATAATAATAAACATCATTTAATGTAAGTAATCAAATACTGGAATTACTTAAAATGCCCGTCCTATAGCTGCCTCTTAATATGATGTGCATTATATTCTACACGGATCAATTCTACGTCACTTGCAGGCACCGCTCAGCACTTCATTCACAAAAAAACAAATGTTAAAAATGAAACCAGATGATAATGCCGCAGCGCTCCAGCAAATGTGTTTGTTTTTGCCAATGAATGATTCACTTGACTCATCACTCAGAGAGAAGCAGCTGTGAGGAGTACAGAGTGTGTGTGTGTGTGTGTGTGTTTGGGCGGTGAGCCGAGCTGGGTGAGGCGGCTCCACCTTCGTCCCTATGGGTGTTTTTGACTCGCTGACACAGTGTAATTTGTTTCCTTTCTGTTCTTTCATTTTGTCATCCATCTAATCGAGTCCCTGCGCCCGCGTGTTTTCTTCCCGGCGCCGACATGTAATTGGTTTGTGAGTTGGCTTTTTGTTTGTGACAGTTGTGCTGCATATGGCGAAGATTAATGGAAACTGTCCTAAAAATCCTTTTAAAAAACTGTTGCGGCACGGTGGCATTAAATGGGTGTCTGGTTCAAAGAGTTGAGTAAGATGGAATGAAACGGTGGTGTTTCTGTTTGTACTTTCACTACCAGTTATCAACTGTGCTCCTTTGTATCTGCTGTATGATGCCCCGGTAGGTCCGAAGTAAGAAATTGACAACAGCATTCAGGTTTTTCACGATCAGGACGACACTGGCCTTGTAAAGCAAAACAGGGATCTGCTCAGTTCCATATATGGAGGTATACAGATTTAAGAGTTGTATCTCATGATTCAATTCACTGCGAAATGTTTCTGGCCATAACCAAGACAAGACCTTTCCCTAACATTTACCAAGTCCTGTGAGTGCCTGAACATAACCATAAAAAGTTGAAAGATGCGGTAGTCAATATGAGCAATGTTGAAAGGTTTACTGATGCGACTAACATTTTTGCGACTTGTCATACTTGGCATTTTTTGCCACAACCTTGATTCAAAAATGTCCATTTTGCCACAATCATAAATAAGCTGGGCGTTATTGCATGGTTGCTATAGAGACTATTTCACTGTCACAAAAATATCAGCAGCATTTCAGTAGCGTCAGACTTCAAACATGCCTGAGCTTATAGCTATTTACAGTACATTACAGGTGCGTCAACTCATTCACATTAAATAATGCTTTATTTAATTTAATGGTGTTAATAGATCAATGATTACATTAGACATGACTATGTGCGCATGTGCAATAATGACATTGCAGGACATGCCATGCAAGCAAATTTACTTAAACACGTCATGCGACATGTTGCTTGATACAAAAATGGGAAACTTGCACCTTCCTCATCTTCACAAATCCAGTGTTTTACCATTGATTACTTACAGTCTAGGTCGGAACACCACAGTTTCATAATGAACTGAATATATTCTACTTGGTGGGTCAGGGACAGCTGCTCGATGTGGGAAGATTTGCTTGTGGGATCTCTCCAAAATGATAATGTCACATCCTTACATATAGCCACTAACTCGTCATTAATGACCAGAGCAGGTTTTGCAGTTACAGGAGTTACAATCGCACTCTCTACATCGTTAATTACTCTTATATTAACAAAAGGGCATACCCTTCATATCTTAAGATAGCATGTTCTACACTTAGATTCAATCTACAATTAATCCATTAAGTAGTTTAACTTTCCTTGATGAAATAAAATATTTCTTATCTGGGAATTTTTGGTATCTCTGTTAAAGTCTGACAGTTTGAGTGACAAGAAACCAAGAGGGTTCATTAACACAACTCACCCTTCTTTTCTTGTGCGTGCCTTAGATCATCCCGTGTCTTTATCTGCCCCTCAGATCGCTGGGTAAGTGACAGATAGATGAGCTGAGCAGAGGACAGCAGGGTAAGATGATACAGAGGACTGAGAGACTCAAAGTTTGAGGGCGAGGCGCGGAGAAGGAGATGCGGATCTAGCAGAAGAAACTGACAGGGCCTCAGTAGGAAGGGCAGACCATTGAGAAAATGAGGAGGCATGTCACGCTCATGAGTAGTGGCGTGGTGAAAAAAGAGCTGCAGGGGACGAGAGCTTCAGAGAGACAAGGAGGAGGGCAAAGAAAGAGTATACAGGCCATTTCGAAGGAGGAAAGGACTAAACAACGAACAGGCGAAAGTAAATGTGGCAGTGCCTTAAACTTGCATTCTTTCTAAGGGCCAGCAGGGCACTGGTTGCAAGAAGAAGTCTGATTGTATATAAGTTTATGAGACAATTGCCCTACTTCTAGCCTAATTTGTAATGGTAAACATTGAAGAAATGCGTTTATGGTCTCCATTACTCGTTTCAAGTCTTCTTGAATACAACATAAATGATGGTCCCATTTGGTGTGAAATAGAAAATGAAGCAGGGTTTGCTACAGTGTGGCAGCCTCGTGATTGGCAGGACGCTGCCACAGCATTGTCCATTCTAAGAGTTTACATTTTTTACAGTGTGTTTTCAGTTCATGAAAATTAATTTGAACCTTTTTGGTCACCTACAAATGTCTTATTCAGCTTTCGGTTGTACTTATCCCCCCCCTCTGATTTCACTTCTGGTTGCAAAAAGCCAAGATGGTAACGGACAAAAACCAAGATGTGATTGTTAAAATGCCGAACTCGCGGCTTCAAAACGGCATTTTGATGGATCTTTAGTTTGATTTGAGTGCATTTTATACAGGATTTTATGCATTTTGCTGAATTTCATTACAGTCTGATCTCCCAGGATTCATACAGACTGGCAAACAATACGCAACACTGTTTTAGCATTTAGCAATGAGAGTCTGTTCCATTTACAGTCCTCACAATGAAAATCACGTTATACATGCTTACATTTTCCCATACAGAGTTTGAACAGTTAAAGTACTGAATGTCTCTCACGGCACAGAAAGTAGAAGACATAAATCAGTTTGTCACAGAAACACGACAAAGCTGGGGAGAAAAAGGAGCCTGATGAGGCAAATTTGGCTTGATTTATAGACTTGCTCCAGTAATGACAACATTACCACACCACCCTCTGTATAACTAATCCTGTCCACATTGGGCTAAAGACAACAACAGCCACCTAAAGCTACAAAGGACTCACACAGAGGGCCAATTTGGGTCTCAGCAGTAGGAGCAGGGCCTTGTGCAACGCTGTCGGTTATTAAACATATTTAATGTTTCCAAAGCCGTTCTGGGAGAGGCAATGTGGAATTCATTCATTACTTGGTTTTTATTGTTGCTCTGCAAAAAAACCCTCATAATCAGCGTTTAGCAGGTTTTCCTCACAAAGGGTGTCATATTAGCTCTTAAATGACTGCAAAAATGTAAATACATCCAAATATACAGTGAAAGGATTTAGGAGCAAAACTGGCAGTGGGAACCTTTGATGAATGACTCATGAGACACCAGTGGCAGCAAAAACTGGCAGTGCTTATGCAGTTGGGATACTTGGCTCCTTCTTCAGCATGAAGCCTTCTTCTGCTACCTTAAAAATGTGAGGTAACTGCTGGTCACAATGGCATTTAAAATATATATATTTTTTCTTTTTTGCGTTCAACTTGGGTGAACTTCGTCCCACACATTAGTGTTGTTGACCAACGGGAAACAGTCTTTATCGTGCTGACCTTTTATAGAGCCAAATAGTCCAGAATGGAAATTGTTGCGTATGAGCTGTGTTGCTCCCTTCAACTTTATTTACCTCCTCTGTCAGAGTATAAACTGATCCAAGAAAGAGCATTGGTTTGTAAACAGTTACGAGATAGGAGTCCATGGTGCAATGATGCCTTTCAAATAAACTGTTTAAATTACCCTGCCGTTCGCTCACAAGCTCGCTAGTTAGCAAGTGGAATAAAAGTCTTTTGTTTCGGAAATTATATTCATTCCGGCAAAATAAGACAACTAGTAAAAATAGTAAAAAATAAAAGCCAAAAGAAATGTTGACAGTTAGTGCTAGCAGAATTCTATCCGGCCAGCATGTATAGAGTTAGCTGGTGGTTAGCTTTACCAACTAGTCCTAACGATACAGGCAGCCACTATGTTACCAAGCTTCTAGAAACAAACATTTTGCAAAAATGCTCAATGAATTTTGTTCTACTTTCTGGTGAAGCCATAATTTAATGCAGATACTCTGTTTTACATTTTAGCAGTCAAGTTTGCAGCATCAATCTCAGTTGGCAAAGTAAACATGGGTAGCGCAGTGGTACTCAATTGCCCCATTCAAGACTGGGAGAACAATACTGTAAAATTCAGTTTGTTGTCCCAAAAGCAACAGTGTGAAGGGGGAAAAAAGAAAAAGCACTCAGACAGTGAACCACGGCCAGTGACATGTTGTCCTCTGTCCTCTTTTCACACAGATTCTCATCACCCTTGGAAAACCATCAGATAGCAACCACATTGGTTATTAACCTCTGCCACAAATTGTAGACCAACATGTTGGCAGCCTGTGTAAAGAGCCGTCATGTCTTTGATGAGGTTTTGAGGTCCCTGGTTTTCCCGCACAGAGGAAAACACAGAATCTTTGGACAGCTATATCATGGTGCAACAGTCTGCAGTTAATCGTCTTTCAGTGTCTTTGTTATCCTGTGAATATTGCATTTTATATACTGTACTCCTTCCACGAGCAGTCTTCAGTCAGGGATAAAACAAACACTGCAGACAAAGGGAATTCATTGGACAAATAATTGTTTACCAAGTAACCACTAAACACTTCTTTTTGTAACATGTTTAGGGGTTGAAAGTCTTATTCAGAAAAAGTTCTGCAAGCGTATTGCATTATTAATGTTTTCCTTTTGATACATTTCATGGGTGTGACAATAAATAAGCTGCTCTGACTCCTTCGGTTTCTTTGATAATAAAAAAAAAAGTCAAATCTATGTACCGTAGTAACAATTTTTTGAGGTCAGTTGTTGACTTTAGGCTGAGTCACTGTGGAAAGTACAAATATGGAAAGTACAAATTTAAAAAGTTTGATTTTTGCTTTCACTATGGGGTTTGCTCATAAATACCTATTCTTCACCATACTTTTATAATTAAAAAGAGCAGATTACTGCACATTACCGTGAGCCAACCCCCAAACCCCAAATCCATTTACTTTTACCATCATTCCACACAAAAGCAGGAAGGCAGTGAAGCATTTGACTTCTGTCTGGTGGAAGTCGCTACACCAGCAAATGGCAGAATTGGTTTGTTTGGATGATCAAGGCAGATTGTGTATCCAACCATATGGTTTTATTTTTCAGCTGAGCCAAGGGCCTGAAGGCTGAACTAGTTTCTCTGTTGTTATTATCATTATTATTTTCTACAGTAAATCTGCCCTCAGTTCTGAGTAGGCATAACAGAGCCCGGAAGATGCACTTGACCCTCTTGCCATCTGTTTGTGTCCAAGCTAGTTTTATATTCGGAGGTGTAAATCAGTCAAGTGCTGAGGCACATTTATGGGTTTAGAGGCAGCAACGTCGGCATTGGATTTATTCACCATGAGGATCATTAGAAAAGATGAGATTCAATATTAAAGGGTCAGGGTTTACTCTCCATTGATACAAATATCAAAGCCAGCCATGGGCTTCTAGCAAAAACATTGTAAGCTGGTTCAACTCAAAGAGATACTGCTTTAGAAACAATCATTCATTTAAATCATAATTCCAGGACATAGGTTTTGAAATTGTAAGAATTTAAAGGAAAATGACTAGAAATTTTCAGTTGGGCTGCTGGGCTTGTGATACACAGGGTGAAACCCTGATGCAGCATCTCCTTATTCAATTCAATTCAATTCAATTTATTTTTGTATAGCCCAAAATCACAAATTACAAATTTGCCTCAGAGGGCTTTACAAATATGTACACATTTGACATCCTCTTGTCCCGGGACCCTCACATCGGAAGAGGAAAAACTCTTTAACGGGGAGGAAAGAGGAAGAAACTTGTGGGAGAGCAATAGAGGAGGGATCCCTCTCCCAGGATGGACAGAAGTGCAATAGATGTCATGTGTAGAACAGGATAGTGAATTACAACACATTCAATGTAATTACAGCACATTCAATGTATGACACAACCACGACAGGAGGCAAGACCAGGTCCAGGTAAACCCGGCTACACAGGAACCTGTGAGGCGAGAAAGCACAGAGACTCTGGTGAAGAAGCAGGTCAATAATGTGCATGAATGGTATCGGTAATATGAAATAGTAATGTGAGTAATAATAAAAGTGATATTAGCAGTTGGAATCAGCAGGACCATGGTAGGAGGAAGGACCAGGGTCCAGATGAAACCATGCTCCATAGAAACCTGTGAGGAGAGAAAGCACAAGGACTCCGGGGAAGAGACAAAATCAGTACTGTGCATTAATGATATCGGTAATAGGGTTAATAATGTTAATAATGAAGATCGTAGTAGGTGTCAGCAGGGCCATGGCTGGTTGAAGAACCAGTGTCCAGATAAAACTGCGGTCATGGGAACCTGTGAGGCGAGAAAGCACAAATACTCCGGGGAAGAAGTGAAGTTAGTAATGAGCATTAATGGGACATCAATGCATACAGACAGAGGTGAAGAAGAGGAGGAGAGAGGTGCTCAGTGTATCCTAAGGAAGTCCCCCTGTAGTTTTTGCCGATACCAGTTTGTCCATGGGCCGGTCCAAGGCAAGCAAGAGCCAGCCCTAACTATAAGCACTATCAAAGAGGAAAGCCTTAAGCCTACTCTTAAATGTCGTGAGTGTGTCTGCCCCCCGGACTGAAACTGGAAGCTGGTTCCACAGAAGAGGTGCTTGATAACTGAAGGCTCTGGCTCCCATCCTACTTTTTAAGACTCTCGGAACCACAAGTAACCCTGAATTAATGGAAGGCGCAGCTAGAGGCGCAGCTCTCTAGTAGGGCAGTATGGTACTATAAGCTCTTTAAGATATGATGGTGCCTGACCAATTCGGGCTTTGTAGGTAAGTAAAAGGATTTTAAATTCTATTCTAGATTTTACAGGGAGCCAGTGCAGAGAAGCTAATACAGGAGTAATATGATCTCTCCTCTTAGTTCTTGTTAGTACACGAGCTGCAGCATTCTGGATCAACTGGAGAGATTTAAGAGACTTATTAGAGCAGCCTGAAAATAAGGAATTGCAGTAATCTAGTCTAGAGGTAACAAATGCATGAACTAATTTCTCTACATCGCTTTGAGACAGGATGTCCCTGATTTTTGAAATATTACGTAGGTGAAAAAAGGCAGTCCTAGAAATAAGTTTTATCTGAGAGTTAAAAGACAAATCCTGATCAAAGGTAACGCCAAGATTCTTGACGGTGCTGCTGGATGCCAGCGCAATGCCATCTAGAGAAACTATATCATTAGATAACTGATTTCGGAGGTGTTCTGGGCCTAGTAGAATAACTTCAGTTTTGTCTGAGTTTAATATCAGGAAGTTGCAGGTCATCCAGGTTTTTATGTCTTTGAGAAATGCTTGCAGTTTAGCGAGCTGGTTGGTTTCATCTGGTTTCATCAATATATATAATTGAGTATCATCTGCATAACAATGAAAGTTTATTGAGTGTTTTCTGATAATATTGCCGAAAGGGAGCATATATAAGGTGAACAAGATTGGTCCAAGCACAGAACCTTGTGGAACTCCATAATTGACGTTGGTCTTCATCGAGGCTTCATCGTTTACATAAACAAACTGAGATCGATCCGATAAATAGGATCCAAACCAGTTCAGTGCGGTTCCTTTGATGCCAATATAATGTTCCAGTCTCTGCAACAGGATGTAGTGGTCTATAGTGTTGAACGCAGCACTAAGGTCTAACAGGACAAGAACAGAGACGAGTCCTTTTGTCTGATGCGATTAGAAGGTCAATCGTTATTTTTACCAGAGCCGTCTCTGTGCTATGATGCTTTCTAAATCCTGACTGAAAATCCTCAAATAAGCTATTGTTACATAGAAAGTCACACAACTGATGTGCAGTTGCTTTCTCAAGGATCTTAGAGAGGAAGGGAAGGTTAGAGATCGGTCTATAGTTGGCCAACACCTCTGGATCGAGAGTGGGCTTCTTAAGAAGAGGTTTAATCACAGCTACTTTGAAGGACTGTGGTTGTGACGAAGGACGACCTCAGACGGGTTTCGGAGAAGCAGCGGAGCAGGAACCGCACTACGCCCGTTGCGGAAGAGGACGGCAGTCAGCTGCTCGCGGACTAATATTAACGGCGTGAAAGGAAGTGAAAAGGCTTGAACGAGCTAGGCGGCGTGAAATGACGGCCGTGTCTGTAAATAGATTAGTTTATGTTGCTGTTCGGAGTTTGACTCTCAAGACTGTGTGCGTGCAAACAACCAGTAAGTAGATGTAAAGTTTGGTGTTCGTCTAATGTAGTTATAAGTGTTATATTGTGTCATTTGCACGGCAAGCTATTCTGATAGTTAGTCGCTCGTTCCTTGTTTGCTAATTGGTGGCTGTAGGAGTCCCGGACCTGTTTATCACGGCCTGTATTCTGTCCCTGTATGTCCTAATTAGAAACCAATGTTGTATAGAGGTATTTACTAATTATTATTTCATGTATGTCTGTTTCAGAACCACACACAATTGCTTGTTTGACTATCGTCAGTAAACCTCTCAAAAGGAACATCTTGTCTGGAGTGCATTCTGATCGATGCCCCCTGGTGGCCACAACTTTTAATGAACCACAGTAAAAATATACAGTCCTTTCCCAGTCAATACAACAGTGGTACATGACCTGTTAGTAAAGACAGGTTGATCATATCTAATAAAGTTGTGCTAATTAGTGGTAGCACTTCTTTAAGCAGCTTCTTTAAGCAGCCTAGCCTAAGAGACAGGTGGAAGGTTTAGACGTAAAAATTGTTGAAGTCAGTTTTTCAAGGTCGATGGGAGTAAAGCCATCTAAACATATATCAGGGTTTACAGCAGTTTCTAGGGTTACTCTATTTGTGGAAAGATCGGTCGAGGGCAGGAGATTATTAATGTTCTCTCTAATAATTATAATCTTATCATTAAAGAAGTTCATGAAGTCATTGCTACTGAGGTCTATAGGGATACTCGGCACAACAGAGCTGTGACTCTCTGTCAGCCTGGCTACAGTGCTGAAGAGGAACCTGGGGTTGTTCTTATTATTCTCTATTAACGATGAGTAATAAGCTGCTCTGGCATTACGGAGGGACTTCTTATACGTTTTACAGTAAGACTGTCTCGCCAGAGTAACCGAGATTCTTCCAAGTTAGTGGAACGCCATGTTCTTTCAAGTTTTCGTGATGTTTGCTTTAATTTGCGGGTTTCAGGGTTATACCATGGAGCGAACCTCCTTTGTTTTACTAACTTCTTTTTTAAAGGAGCAATAGAGTCTAGTGTCCTTCTCAGTGAGTTTGTAGCACTATCGACAAGATGATCAATCTGGGTAGGACTAAAGTTAGCACAGGAGTCCTCTGTTATATTGAAGCATGGTATTGAGTTAAATACAGATGGAATCGCTTCTTTAAATTGAGCTACGGCACCATCAGATAGACATCTAGTGTACTAACTCTTGCTTAACGGTGTACACTTGTAAATAAAAATATATTCATTGAATGTTAAATAATATGAGCTATACTTGTAAGCTTATATTGCGGAGTTGTGAGGTCACTGTAAGTAGGTCAAAAAAACTCCAAGCAGGGCATTCCGTTGCCTGTTCGCACGATAGAAACAGATACAGTGGCCCTGAAAGAAACACTTGCTTAAACCACCAGATTATGGCAGAAACTGCCATCTTAGAGTAGGAGAAGAGTTCTCTTTATCTATTCACACAGAGACTTCGAAATAGCTTAGAACTGCACCCTTTTCCGGCACCTTAAGTGTTAACAATATGCAGACACACTGACGTTCCAGAGAAGGCGGTCCCGGAACTGAGCCAGTGTGGGTGAAGTTGCCCAGAGCTCCATCAGGTCATCTGAACGCTAAAAAACAGATCCACCTCCTACTTTGTATTCAACCAATAGGCTTCCATCAGAAGAACCTTTAACACACATGCGCACTCTGTCTAAGCGCCTTTTAGCTTTTCATTCGCTCCTACAGAGTGAACTTTTCTAGGTCCGTGCACGTTTAACTGCTGGACATAATACTTCTGTTACAAATAAACCTTATTGCTTGAATTGAGCTAAACGCCTCGACCTAAGTCTGTTCACCTGAGTTTTCTCCTCAACATGAGTTTTATTCCTAACACACTCCGTTAGTAGAAATTCAAAGGTTATTAGAAAATGGTCTGATAAAGGGGGTTCTGTGGATAGACTATTAAATCTTCGATGTTAATGCTATAAGTCAGAACCAGGTCGAGAGTGTGGTTAAAACAGTGAGTGGGTTTCTGTACATTCTGACAGAAACCAATTGAATCTAATAATGAGATAAATGCAGTACTGAGGCTATTGTTCTCGACATCCACATGAATATTAAAGTCACCTACAATCATTACTTTATCTGTTTTAAGGACTAGACTTGATAAAAACTGAAAAAATTCCGATAAAAATTCCGAATACAGACCTGGGGCCCGGTACACTATAACAAATATAACTGGCTGTATTGTTTTCCAGGTTGGCTGTGAAAGACTAAGAACCAAGCTTTCAAATGAGTTGTAGTCTAGTTTAGGTTTAGGGTTTAATAATAGGCTAGAGTCAAAGATGGCTGCTACTCCACCTCCTCGGCCGGTGCCTCGAGGAATGTGAGTATTGATATGACTTGGAGGAGTTGATTCATTTAGGCTGACATATTCTTCATTACTCAGCCAGGTTTCAGTTAGACAAAATAAATCAATATGATTATCTGATATTAGCTCATTTACTAGTACAGCTTTAGATGACAAAGATCTGATATTTAAGAGTCCACATTTAATTATCCTATTTTGTTGCACTGTTGCGGTAGTTTTAACTTGGATTAAGTTATTTTGTTTAACTCCTCGATCGTTTATTTTTGATTTAATTAATTTATGTGGCCGTGGGGCAGACACAGTCTCTATGTGGTTTTGCATGAGTAACTGCTCTAATGGAAGCTCAGAGGAGTGTGTACTGCAACTCTGCTTCCTGGTCTGATCTCTGGGTTGTCATGGACCAGGTCCATACAGAAACTGGGTCAGATTTGCAGAGATGAGATCTGCTCCATCCAAAGTAGGATCAATGCCGTCCCTCCTAAGCAAACCAGGTTTTCTCCAGAAAGTGTCCCAGTTGTCTACGAAGCCCACATTGTTTGCTGGACACCACCAAGACAGCCAGCGGTGAAACAATGACATGCGGCTAAACCTTTCATCATTGGTCAGATTCGGGAGGGGGCCAGAGAAAACTACGGAATCCGACATGGCTTTTGCGTATGTGCAGGGAGACGGCTAGCGGGAGCCACGTCTGTTTGGGCCGCATCGGCTACACCCGCAGTCACCAGCGTCTTAGCTTCCATGGTGCGGAGCCGTACTTCTATCTTGCTAAGCCTTGCATTTAACCGTTGAGTTACCTCCGTCTGCGGCAACGAGTAGGGGTGAAGGGTAGAGGAGGCCCGGGAGGGAGTATTCTCCGTCAGGACTGCAAAATGGTTGGAGGTGGTTAACGGAAACTCCCCAGCTGGTTTTCTCGGGAGGTCGCGGCGCACCACCTCCGTCCAGGATGGTGGTACACAGGGCCGGGTAGCCATGGGAATAGTGTCCGCAGTATCCGAGACCAGTTGAGATTGCATAGATGAGATATGCTTTGCCTGGGCCGCTGCTACGGATACGAATCCGTCGATCAGCTGTTCCCTTTTCCGGACTTCAGACTCCAGGCGGTGAAAATCGTCCCTTAACTGTGAGTATGCAAGTTTGCAGTCTCCACACAGACCTGGCCAAGTGGCCATGTTGGAAGTTCCTGCTTCCGGTTTATCTGAAATGAGAGGGAAAAGGTGATAGCTCTGCTCAGAAGTTCTCACAAAAACAAACAAACAAATGTATTGTTAGATCCTGGGGTACTTCTGGCCCGATACGGGGCTACTTACTGACTCAGCTCTCTATTAAAAGATTGTTGAGCTGGTGTTCTTGCGAGGGAACTCGCCTGGCTCTTCTAACTGCCGTTACTCCCGACGTCTACCCTGCTTCCTCCGGTCTGAGTGCACTCGGCCGAGGGGCCACCCAGACCCCGGGCGCTCCTACCAGTGTGCGTCGGTTATGGCAGCTTCCCTCTTCTGGATCCGTGCTCTTGGTAAATGCCAGGTTAGGTTTTAACGGCTAGGATTACTTCTAAAACCGTAAGGGATTGTTAAGTGGATTCGGTCTCTAGGATAACCTTACAGAACTCAGTTGTTAGACATACAATGGATTTAACTTTTTACTGCCACGAGGAACTTTTACTACTTGAGCAAATAAATGCACTTGAGAATTTTACTTTAAATGCAGATTAGATATTTATTGCAGGTTATATTTAGTTAGTTAGCAAGGGTTAAGCTACAGCTCACATAAAATGTCACTACACTTGATTCGTTACTTTAATTTTCTTGTTAGATTATACTCATTGGTTTTAGATGCCGAGACGGCTCGGTTGGAGCTGGATTTCCAAAGGTGCGATGAAAAGGTTCTTTTGGAGTTGTTAGGAGCGATGGTCCGGCCGGACCCTCGGGCTCCTCCTGCTCTCGCAGCGAAGTTCGGCCAACAGTCCACAAGGCTCTGTACAAAGTCTTTCTAGGGCGGCGGCGTTCCTGAACCGAGACGAAGTCCTCGAATACTTCAGTTGCAATCGTCCGTATCTTCTTCTCAGAGCGTCTGGACGGCCCGTGCAGAAATCCCGTTTTGGGGCTTGCAAGCGTGCATCCTTTCCCCACCCTCTTGCCCGTGTGAGTCATCTCTTGCAGCAGAATTACAAGTCCCATGACTCTTTTCCTGACTTACGCCCAAAACATCTGTTCCTGACTCACTCGGTCTGCTGACACACCATGACAAACACTTTTTCCACATCTCAGCTCCGGTACACAGAACATTATTATAATCAGTTTTTACATTTGTTAAATCACTCTATGCATTAAACATTTGTTATATAATGATCATAAACCTTATCTTTCGATTATACTTTAACTATTGATTTCTGAGTATATGCTTTGTGCTTTTATATCCTGACTTTCCCCTGAACGTGTATGCATGTATCCAAGGCGGCTTTCTCTGTGAGCTCAACTCTTGAAAGGCGAGTGAAAGGTGTGGAGGTGTGTGTGATCCGATGGCCTCAACGCTGTCTCAGCTGCAGTTCACACCACACTACAGGCTGCTGCTGCTCTGTGCTCTGTCGCTGCTGCTCTGTGCTCTGTCGCTGCTGCTCTGTCTGCTTCTTATCAGTTTAATAGAACAAGGAACATCTTTGTTTTTGACTGTATTGAAAATCATACCTCATGGATTTGTAATTACCCTGGTATACCGTAATACCTTGATATCAACCATGGCTAGTTTAACGTTTACATTTTTCCTACTAATTTACATTTGCCTTTAATTTAAAGAGACAGTTCACCCCAAAATAAAAATAAAAAGACATATTTTTCCTCTTACCTGTAGTGGTATTTATCAATCGAGATTGTTTTGGTGTGAGTGGCTGTATGATTTCTGGAAATAGACACTGGTGGTGAGTTTTTCAAATGTCTATATTTTGGAGCTTTGAACACCGCAAGCCGAGTGCCATCTAGCTCCATTATATCGGAGACAAGTCAGACATCTCTACGGCCGATGTCTCCAACACGAGGCAGCTCACACCAAAACAATCTAGATTTATAAATAGCACAACAGGGAAGAGGAAAAAGGAGTTCTTAATAATTATTTTAATTTAAACTCAACTTCCTGATAAGCCTTGATCAGTATTTATCTTATCGTTTTTTGCACTAGTTAAAGTACTAAAATGACTTGGTCAACTTTGATTCACAGGTCTATACTGTCACAATAAGTTATGTATCTACCTTCCTTCACTTCTGAGACTAATAATAACACAGGGATAACAATACATAACAATATGGCTGACATCTCATTCCGTTTTCCATCACCTAGGTCTTCAGCAGCACAGAAGTGAGATACACAAATGCAAAGTATCCACATCAATCACATGCAGATGCTGCTCAACACTTTCCACCTGCCTCGCCATGTCTGCCAAATTAATCTGTGTGAGGAGATGAGTTTGGGATGAATTCATCTCTACTGGATGAGAGAGCAGCTCCCATATGTTGGGCCTGCTGGGAACCTGAGAGCCGTATCCTTATTTCCCCTGAGGCGGCAGTCGGTAGAATCCAGACATAGGCATGGCGGCACTAAATGGAGAAGAGATAGGGGAGCATTATCTGTGGAGACTGCTGAGAGCACACACACACGCACGCACGCACGCACACAGCCAAGCAGAGGTTCATATCCTTAATGTGACCTATTTCTCCTCTGTTACCCGGTGTTATGATAGATTCTTATCTTCTGTGTGGGGCATCTGAGGGGAACTACGCTTGTTGAAGATGTTGTCTTGAATTGTATTCAACAAAGAAGAAGAACAAAGCAACACACAATGTTCATAGAAAAGATCTTGTCAACATAACATTTTACTTTTTAATCGTGAAGTGAAACAGAGGACCGGAACAAGAATAACAACAAAAACCAAACACAGAAACACCAATCTCAACCACATTTCAACATTACAAGTCTCACAAAGGCATTGCACTGCGCTGCTTTATTTTGTGCAGGCATTTAGTGGACAGTGTCCACACCATTTTTACCAGTTAATCACCTGAAAATCACTTTAAATTGAATAACAGTTACCTCTGGTAAAACTTACCAAACTTAAATTTGGTTATTTAAGGGAACTACATTCATCATCCACCCCCTCCACCACATACGTCATATGTTGTGTTCGGAAAACCTCATTCTTTACCTTTTCAAAAGTAACACACGATAGTATATAAAAACATGGGGTTCATTTCATGAACTTTCAGGAGATCCGGCTCAAAGGTTCAAATTTGTTGCTTTAAATCTTTTTGCGACCTAACCTCTGATGTAATTTGTGATGTTAAGAATCCGAGGAACATTACAAATTGGTTTGTCAGTGTAACAAAACAGACAAGAGTTTTAGCCATTGCAATGTATAGCCCCAGCAAACGTAAGAAACAAAGCAGCCATACCGGCCCTCATATATTATACTCAACAACACAGACATGTCTGGATATGATCAGCTTCTATTGTCATGCTACAGCTGTGAAACAGCACCGGACCATATGGAAGATATCACACATCTAAAACCAGATCTGAGTTTCTCAGAATTATCTCCAAGCATAATTTCCTTTTGCTCTTTACCCTCATGCAAGATATATTACATCCAAGAGTGTCTTTGATCAAACAATCCTCCCTTAATCATCTTACTCTGATTTATTAAAATTTCCTGGATCGTTTTAAGCCTGAAGCCAATTCTCAGCCTTGACCCATATCTCAAGGACACCCATATGTCCATAGATGACTTTATCTTGACATTCATAGCTCATACTTGTCAAGTTGTGATGGGGAAAAACATTACATTGAGATATACATCCGAGCACAGACCAAACAAAAGCGAATGATTTATCATGTAAATATTATGGCACAGCTGCAAAATCTGGAAAGAAAAGCTAATTATAATGTGAACAACTGGGAAGTTGTCATAAGGCCACATAAGTCAACCCTAGAAAGTTACCCTGCATAGTGTAACTCCACATGTAAATCAGATATAACTCAGATTTCTGATAGCCATCCTATAGCCAGGATATTGGCTGTATGAGTTTTGTGCCAAACAAAGCAAAAAGCCAAAACATCAAATAAGTCAAACTGGTTTATTTGTTTTGGTCCTCTCTGTTACAGTCATTCAAGCTCTATTTGGGTGCCTGCAGTCTGTAGGACAGAAAAACGAAAACACAAGCACAGAGACGCAGATATGGACAGACATTCGGTATAGGCGCGGACACGCTCACAAGGCAGAGGCCGGAGTATGATGAATGATGTTTGGGCTTGGGAGGTTGCACTTCATTAGGGAGGAGGACAAACTTTGTGCCAAGCTCAGATTCCATTTATTCTTTCTGGTCTCGATCGAGCCAGCGGAGACAGTGGGAAACAATGCTCAGTGTCAATGGGGTGGTGGGGTGGGGGGGCATAACACATCCGTGACTGGGCCAGTTACTCTCTTTCCTCTAACTTGTCTTTACTGTATTGCATGTTGTCCACATGGGTCCCTGAAAGTTAGCCAGTCAGCACTGCGATGATGACCTATAAGGACTGGAAGTCAAGCCGGGTCTCATGTTTCCTCCCATGTCCTATATGTTTATTATTGTGTGGAGACATCTGTCAGCAGACCTGCCTCAGGCCGTGTTACAGATACAGTGAGCCTGCACCGGCAGTGTTTGATTAATCAGCCACATCGGGGGAATCATGTTGATTATTAAGGCATGATGTATAGCTAGTAGACTGTGTGAGGAGCTGATAGAACTGCTGCCCACACAGCTCTGTGCCAGAAGTTGGCAGGTGACCAACATAATTATGAAAACTTGCTCACTTCATCATTGATGCAGTAGAGGTCTCAGATCGATTGGAACACATTAGGCCTTTCTGGAGATATGCTTTTGTCTGTATTTCTGTTTTTGCGGATGCGGCATCAGTTGCTCAGCAAGTACTTTCCCAATCCAAAGGCTGCATTCAGCCGAGGAGGCTCCTCAGAGAATAAAGGCCTGGTTACGGAATTGCGTGGCGACATCAACTCTTTCCCATGGGAATGCTCCTATTAGTGGATTTGCGCTTAAGGTAGTGGTTCTCAAACGGTGGTATTACAGGCGGGGCGCAGGGGGAAAGGAAGAATTTTTGTATTAAAAAAAAAAGAAAAAAAAAGTTTTTGTTTTTTAAAGTAATTAATAAATACATGGCGAAATACCTTTACTTTCGTGTAAATGTTTACGTTACGCCGTTAACAGGTTACATTTGCGCATGCACGACGGCCATGATCCTTGGCGACTCACATGTGTGGCTTAGTGTTCCAAATGGAGACATTTGGCAGGCGGGAACAGAAAAGCAACTGCAAGCGATGCATCCGAGACGAACAGCAAGCAGCCAAGAAGAACATATGATGACGCCTATCTTGCTCTGGGTTTCACAGTGAACGCGGTAGTGTCACAGGAGTTCACAGGTAGGACCCAAACGCAAGACCACAGGAGACAGAAGTCAATAGAAACAGGTTTTATTTAGTCTGAATAACGGCAGGAGGGTGTGGAGCCCGTGGTCCGACACCAGAGAAGCAGATCGGCGGTGTGCGGGAACTAGAGGTCGCTGCTGCTCCGGGACGGCAGCGGCGGGAACTGGAGGTCGCTGCTGCTCCGGGACGGCAGCTGGAGGTCGCTACTGCTGCTCCGGGATGGCAGCGGCGGGAGCTGGAGGTCGCTGCTGCTCCGGGACGGCAGCGGCCGTGGCTGGAGGTCGCTGCTGCTCCGGGACGGCGGCGGCCGGGACTGGGGCTGTGGCGCAGAGGCGGTAGGAACTGGAGCTGGCTGGAATGCCGTCCGAATGCGGGGAGCCGGAGTCGGCCGGGCCACCGAGTGTTCCGCTACATTTGCTTGGCCCCGTCTCCGGCTGAGAAGGTGCTTAGCCATATAATCCGAGTCCCCCAGAGCAGGGGTTCTTAACCTTTTTGACCTCGGGGCCCAACTTTTCAAGTACAAAGTGTCCCGGGGCCCACTCTGACTATATGCATCAAAAGTGTCAGACAACCTGTAGGTCATACAGAAACAGAGCAGTGGGCCTTTGGAGTCAGTACAAATTTAAGATTTTTGTCCGCATAAAATAAAAAAGTATCTTTCAGTATAAATAACTGCCGGTGGCTGTATCTGTACAGGTAAAGGACAGTATAGGGCTGTAACTACACTATCAGTGAACAACTGCCTCAAATTTGAAGAAGATTGGACAAAGTATGACCATTCTACAGTCTTTCTTCCATGAAGAGGTCCAGGCGGAGCTCTAAAAGGACATTTGGAGACCCAAATGGACACATGGTAACCACATGATATTCTGACACACTAAAGGTGCTTCTCCCTTTATATTGTGATATTATATTATTTTCCTTTTATTTTTAGCCTTTACAAATTGCAAAAACGATGTATGGTCGAAGACATGGTGTGTGAGTAGCGGACTTGCTGTGCTTAATGGCTGCGACCGAGCGCACGAACAAGAATGAGAATAGCTCAGTTACGCAAACGTTGGTTGACGGCTTATGGAAGAGGAGGATAAGGTTTGTACTATAAGTACTAGCGTTTTCTGAAGGCAGTAGCTCCATGGTAACATCCGCTAGCACGTTGTCGGGTCTGTAATGTGTCTTTTTCCGTCGAAATGCTGCAAGATACGACTTGCAGCGGTTATGGCGACTTTGGACAGTGTGTGTGTGGGCTCCTTTTGTGGAGAAACCATAAGAAATGAAAGAAAATCGATGATTTCTTTGCAAAGATGAGGATTTTGGGCATGCTGGGATACCAAACACGGACATGTTTTTTTGTGACGTATTTGCGCAAACAAGCCGTAGGAACGGAAGGGGAGGGGATGGAGGACGCCTGTGTTGAACAGGCAAAACCCTTGTTAAATAAATGAGATGATACAATGTGATGATCACAAAGACATTTATTATCATGTGTATGTAAACCTGCATACACAACAAGAAGCCCAACAGACTTTCCCACGAGCGTTGGATGTTTCGTCGCTACGTGTCGCTTTATTTTTGAAGGCTCCAGTGCTTCGTTTGATAGCATTAGCCCACATTCCACACACTGAGCCCTCGGCTCTGCCTCGTTGCCTCCGTTCACAAAGCTTAAGAAACTTAAGAAAGTCAGGGTTGTACTTGCGCACACATTTAGACTTTTGGGGGGTATGGCACTACTGTCGTCTTCATTTTTTCTTTTTAATAACTTATCCATAACTTTCGCTACAGGCTAGCGGCTAGCTGAGTGTCTTCTTCTGCTTATTGCAGCTTGTTAAACAACTGAGTGACGCATTACCGCCACCTGGTGGTGGGAAGCTGTATCGTAACTGAGTGTCTCATGGATAACAGTGATATCTCTGGTGTCTTCAATTGATAACCTATGCAGTCCCGCGGCCCTCGCGGCCCACAGGTGCAAAACTGAACGTTTTTCGCGGGCCTCTAGGTGGCGCTCGCGGCCCAATCAAGTAAACATCCGCTCTTATTCATTCAAGGGGTTTGTCAGCAGTTGATACATGATCTAGAACAGTGATTCTTAACCATATTGCCGCGGCCCAATCATGGGCCGCGGCAATATGGTTAAGAGCCACCTAGAGGCCCGCGAAAAACGTTCAGTTTTGCACCTGTGGGCCGCGAGGGCCGCGGGACTGCATAGGTTATCAATTGAAGACACCAGAGATATCACTGTTATCCATGAGACACTCAGTTACGATACAGCTTCCCACCACCAGGTGGCGGTAATGCGTCACTCAGTTGTTTAACAAGCTGCAATAAGCAGAAGAAGACACTCAGCTAGCCGCTAGCCTGTAGCGAAAGTTATGGATAAGTTATTAAAAAGAAAAAATGAAGACGACAGTAGTGCCATACCCCCCAAAAGTCTAAATGTGTGCGCAAGTACAACCCTGACTTTCTTAAGTTTCTTAAGCTTTGTGAACGGAGGCAACGAGGCAGAGCCGAGGGCTCAGTGTGTGGAATGTGGGCTAATGCTATCAAACGAAGCACTGGAGCCTTCAAAAATAAAGCGACACGTAGCGACGAAACATCCAACGCTCGTGGGAAAGTCTGTTGGGCTTCTTGTTGTGTATGCAGGTTTACATACACATGATAATAAATGTCTTTGTGATCATCACATTATATCATCTCATTTATTTAACAAGGGTTTTGCCTGTTCAACACCGGCGTCCTCCATCCCCTCCCCTTCCGTTCCTACGGCTTGTTTGCGCAAATACGTCACAAAACATGTCCGTGTTTGGTATCCCAGCATGCCCAAAATCCTCATCTTTGCAAAGAAATCATCGATTTTCTTTCATTTCTTATGGTTTCTCCACAAAAGGAGCCGACACACACACTGTCCAAAGTCGCCATAACCGCTGCAAGTCGTATCTTGCAGCATTTCGACGGAAAAAGACACATTACAGACCCGACAACGTGCTAGCGGATGTTACCATGGAGCTACTGCCTTCAGAAAACGCTAGTACTGATAGTACAAACCTTATCCTCTTCTTCCATAAGCCATCAACCAACGTTTGCGTAACTGAGCTATTCTCATTCTCGTTTGTGCGCTCGGTCGCAGCCATTAAGCACAGCAAGTCCGCTACTCACACACCATGTCTTCGACCATATATACATCGTTTTTGCAATTTGTAAAGGCTAAAAATAAAAGGAAAATAATATAATATCACAATATAAAGGGAGAAACACCTTTAGTGTGTCAGAATATCATGTGGTTACCATGTGTCCATTTGGGTCTCCAAATGTCCTTTTAGAGCTCCGCCTGGATCTCTTCATGGAAGAAACTCTGTAGAATGGTCATACTTTGTCCAATCTTCTTCAAATTTGAGGCAGTTGTTCACTGATAGTGTAGTTGCAGCCCTATACTGTCCTTTACCTGTACAGATACAGCCACCGGCAGTTATTTATACTGACAGATACTTTTTTATTTTATGCGGACAAAAATCTTAAATTTGTACTGACTCCAAAGGCCCACTGCTCTGTTTCTGTATGACCTACAGGTTGTCTGACACTTTTGATGCATATAGTCAGAGTGGGCCCCGGGACACTTTGTACTTGAAAAGTTGGGCCCCGAGGTCAAAAAGGTTAAGAACCCCTGCTCTAAGACACTGACCGCTCCACTTTCTGTCCGTTATTTGGTGCCGAGCAGGCAGCGCTCAGTGGATTTGTATTGGTGTGTCAGCTCAAAACAGCTGCTTGTTGACGAGAGTGGGGACACCGAACCAAACCCTAAATGTGTCCTAAACCAAAACAATGAGCTTAAAGAGGCTTAAACGTTCTGCAGAGCTGCAAAGTAAAGTGATGAATCTTTGTATCCGCCTCTCTGGAGGCTTAATTCTCACAATGAGGAACAAACATCTGTAGTCCTCTCATTCAATATAAATATAAAAGAAACATTCCTACACTACAATTTCTTTGTCAAATAACAGTAAAGTGCTGGCAGCAGAGACGCCAGCAATGTACTGTAATTCTACAGTATTCATACCGTGAAATGACTTAACAGCATATTACTGTAAAATTATAATGCAGTGTATTTCTGTATTTTTTTCAATTTCTGTATTTTTTTCTGTATTTTTTACGTCATTTTGAGACATAAATAACCTTATTATGAAATGACCACATGGTCAAGTATATTTTTGTATACTGCTGTGACTTCAATAAATGAAAAGTACTGAGTGTTTTCTCTTTTTTTGTTCAGAACTTAAAAGCAAAATTAATACAACAGTCTCAAGTGAACTTATAGAAAGGAAAAAGTATATGGTCCTGGCCAAGGGGACAGCAGAACGTAATATAAATCAAAAACAGCTGATAAATGCATTTTACAGGACAGGTGGCAACATTAAGGCCCATCATGATGATTTAGTCTGAATCTACTGCATGTTGATCATATGGCCGACATAACCTCACTGATAATTATATCATTGTTTATAGTAACTGAGGTTAGCTTTAGTTTAGAGCAGTGGTCCCCAACCACCGGTACCGGGCCGCACAGGAAGAATAAATATTATATTATTTCCGTTTTATTGATTATCAGAGTCTGAAGGAAGTTTTATTTTGAAAAATGACCGGATTCTCTCGCAATTTCATCCGCCTGTGCCTCTTGACATGTCAAGACGCTTTGTCTCGGTCACAACTCTGCTGGTGTTTTGGATTAAAATCGAGGCTGAATATCCTGAGATCGCCACTAAAGCACTGAAAACCCTGCTTCCATTTCCAACATCCTCTTTGTGAAGCGGGATGTTCTGCAGTGACAGCAATCAAAACAAAATGGCGGAGTAGAGTGGACATCAAGAACAGACTTCGGGTGTCATTGTCTCCCATTACCCCCAGATGGGGTAATGGGAGACTAATGGGAGGGCTGCCACCGATTCAGCAATGTTAAAAGGATCATTTGTGGAGTTACTTGCAACAGCTTAAACTTTTGTTGTGACTTGTTGCATGTATGATTTTAAATATCTGCAAAGCAACAGACAAAATAATTTTTTTTAATATACAGTGTTGTATCATTACTGCTAATGGGTCATAATGTGTGGAGTTTTGTGAAAACTGCCATGGAAAACATGCTGAACACTGGACTAGCAAATAGTGAATTCATAGAATAGAACAGAATAGAATAGAATGCTGGATGGAACTGGAACACAGCTGAGTTCTGGGATTAGAATGTTGAGGTGTCATCTTGTGGTCATCCACAAGATGACACCTCAACATTCTAAACCCAGTGCTCCACAGAGGACAGCTGGACAGCTCTGAGGGAAGCCACAGGCAAAACCACTCCTCAAAATTTCTTGTAAAGTATTTTATTTTATTTTATATGACTGGTCAGACTCCCTGTTGAGGTGAAGGTCTGTCATCTGGCAAATTGGCAGATGAACTTGCAAGCTTTTCAACCTCACTTCAGGCTTCCGGTGTGTCCGATGTCGGCTGCTGGGGTCAGATACCCTCACCAAACTCCTGTCGTGTAAACCAGGAGCATATCTGACCTGTAACTTTGGATTCAGAATAGACTTTGACTGCTACCACTTTTCATAATTTGGCTCACGATGTTTGGTGCCACTATTATAATTGAAAGATTACCAAATCCCTCCTTGAATATCAAATTGTTAGCATTGATTATTTACTGAGAGTAAAGTACAGTAAAACTTAGAGAGCTTTGCTTAGAGGAGGGATATTTTTAAATATAGTATTTATAATCATACAGTTGTAAAATAATGAACTAACTGTGTAAAATGTTGGCATTTACTCTAACCTCCTACATTAGGACAGTGTTTTCATGCTGTCATTCACTCACTCTCTGTGCTTTCTCTCCTCACAAGTTTCTATGGATCATTGTTATATCTGGACACTGGTCTTGCCTCTAACGTAGTTGTGACACATGCAAGAGTAACTTCCCTGGTTGCACTGATCGTGACAGTGAGCGTGTACTGTCGGGGAGAGGCAGTCACGTATCTCCTGAGTGAGAGTCCTGAACGGTGACATGTCGCTGTGTTGGGCTGCTGTTTCAGTAGTATCAAACAAGGGGATGGCCAGTCTTCAAATCATGTGCCAACATGCGTTTGGGTACTTCCGGTGTCCGATGTACAATGATGGGGTAATATACTCTCACCAAACTCCTGTCGTGTGAACCAGCAGCATATCTGACCTGTAGCATTGGATTCAGAATAGACTTTGTCCGTCAGCACTTTTCGTAATTTGGCTTAGTATGTTTGGTGCCACTATAATAATTTATGGATTACCAAATCCCTCCTTGAATATCAAATTGTTCGTATTGATTATTTACTGAGGGTCAAGTACAGTAAAACGTATAGAGCTTTGCTCAGAGGAGTGATATTTTGAAATAATTAATTTACAACTGTATGACTATAAATACTATAACTACCGGTATGTAAAGTTTGAGGATTTACTCTGACTTCCTACATTAGGACAGTCTTTGTATGCTCTTATTCACTCCCTCATCTCTCTGACTCTCGCTCTCTGGCTCCTACTCTATCAGCTGACAGTGGGCGATTTCGCCACGGCCTCCCTCAGCCAATCATATATTTCCTGTCAAACTTTAAAGACCTGTTCTCTTCTGTGCAGTCAGCTGTCATTTCAGTACGAACCGATGTGACCCTCCTCCCCATTCATCATTACATCTGGTGTTCAAGGTTTCTTCCACTGAGGGCAGTCCCACTCCACATGCCATCATCTATCTTCAACCTGCCCCTACTGTCTTCAACAACTCTACCAGTGTCGACTCTCCAAAATTTTAACTTTGTTTTCGGTGCGTTTTCTAGAAACTACAGGTCTGATGAGGAAAGTGGGAACAGGTGTGTAGGTGGGAGGGGCTGTCATGTGACCAGGACTGGCAGGTCTGGGGAGTGAGCAGGGGCTGGAGAGAAGGACAGAGAGCCAGGACGGGCAAAACCACCAACCCACTAGAAAGTCTCTGACCTCCCTCGAACTTCTCAGACAGTTTAAGTCAGGGGTGCCGCCACGTCATTTTATGTGGCCCACGAATCCGCCAGAATTTATTTTCTTTTGATTTAAAAAAAATAAAATAAAAAGTTAGATTTGATAATAAAAATATCCCCATCGTCGAAATCATGAGATCGAAAGTCGAAGTTATGAGATAGAAAGGCATAATGATGAGCTACTTAAACACACAGTCACAGAAGCAGCTCTTTGGCTGCTTACTGTACACTTGCAAATATTATTGTGAGTATATTGATGACTACTTTAAACGTGGCTTTACAACACATGAAACACTTCACGTGGGATTGTGCAAACGCACCCTTGAAAGGATTTTAAGCTTTGAACAAAGTTATTATAATTACTTGTGTTTGCTATTTTCTTTAATAGTTTGATCTTTGATAGAGTAATCTGGGTTTCTTAACCCTAAATTAAAAGGATTTAAGTTATAATAACAGAAATGTGCTGAAATATAGTTTTACATTTATATAACTGCATGTACAATATTTTAACATTTGAATAAACAATCAAATGCAGAGACAGTTATTTACCAATCTGTTGGGAGTAGTTACATTTACACCGTCTTACATTTACAACCGGCCCTTTGAGGCCGACCGTGATGCTGATGTGGCCCGGAGTGAAGATGAGCTTGACACCCCTGCTCTAAGTGCATGTTTAATTTTTTCAAGACTTAAAAAAAACATCACATCCTTAAGCCAGGCATATATGGCTCTTTTCTTATTAAATGGCTCACTTCTCCCTTTGGTCGTATCTTGAATGCCCAAACTATTAGGCGTAGTTATCACTTATATTAACATAATCACAACCAAAAGAAAAATAATAATCACAAAACAGTTGATGTGCTTTACTGTAACGTCCAGTCGTAATAAATACTTCTCAGTCTCAACTATTATCCAAATAACTATGATAAAGCCACATTTTTTGCTGACAGTATAGCTTTCCCATCATGATCTGCTTCACTGAATATCTAACAACATACAGAGATATATAGTCTAGATCAGGGGTTCTTAACCTTTTTGACCTCGGGGCCCAACTTTTCAAGTACAAAGTGTCCCGGGGCCCACTCTGACTATATGCATCAAAAGTGTCAGACAACCTGTAGGTCATACAGAAACAGAGCAGTGGGCCTTTGGACTCAGTACAAATTTAAGATTTTTGTCCGCATAAAATAAAAAAGTATCTTTCAGTATAAATAACTGCCGGTGGCTGTATCTGTACAGGTAAAGGACAGTATAGGGCTGCAACTACACTATCAGTGAACAACTGCCTCAAATTTGAAGAAGATTGGACAAAGTATGACCATTCTACAGAGTTTCTTCCATGAAGAGATCCAGGCGGAGCTCTAAAAGGACATTTGGAAACCCAAATGGACACATGGTAACCACATGATATTCTGACACACTAAAGGTGTTTCTCCCTTTATATTGTGATATTATATTATTTTCCTTTTATTTTTAGCCTTTACAAATTGCAAAAACGATGTATATATGGTCGAAGACATGGTGTGTGAGTAGCGGACTTGCTGTGCTTAATGGCTGCGACCGAGCGCACGAACGAGAATGAGAATAGCTCAGTTACGCAAATGTTGGTTGACGGCTTATGGAAGAGGAGGATAAGGTTTGTACTATAAGTACTAGCGTTTTCTGAAGGCAGTAGCTCCATGGTAACATCCGCTAGCACGTTGTCGGGTCTGTAATGTGTCTTTTTCCGTCGAAATGCTGCAAGATACGACTTGCAGCGGTTGTGGCGACTTTGGACAGTGTGTGTGTGGGCTCCTTTTGTGGAGAAACTATAAGAAATGAAAGAAAATCGATGATTTCTTTGCAAAGATGAGGATTTTGGGCATGCTGGGATACCAAACACGGACATGTTTTGTGACGTATTTGCGCAAACAAGCCGTATGAACGGAAGGGGAGGGGATGGAGGACGCCGGTGTTGAACAGGCAAAACCCTTGTTAAATAAATGAGATGATACAATGTGATGATCACAAAGACATTTATTATCATGTGTATGTAAACCTGCATACACAACAAGAAGCCCAACAGACTTTCCCACGAGCGTTGGATGTTTCGTCGCTACGTGTCGCTTTATTTTTGAAGGCTCCAGTGCTTCGTTTGATAGCATTAGCTCACATTCCACACACTGAGCCCTCGGCTCTGCCTCGTTGCCTCCGTTCACAAAGCTTAAGAAACTTAAGAAAGTCAGGGTTGTACTTGCGCACACATTTAGACTTTTGGGGGGTATGGCACTACTGTCTTCATTTTTTCTTTTTAATAACTTATCCATAACTTTCGCTACAGGCTAGCGGCTAGCTGAGTGTCTTCTTCTGCTTATTGCAGCTTGTTAAACAACTGAGTGACGCATTACCGCCACCTGGTGGTGGGAAGCTGTATCGTAACTGAGTGTCTCATGGATAACAGTGATATCTCTGGTGTCTTCAATTGATAACCTATGCAGTCCCGCGGCCCTCAGGTGCAAAACTGAACGTTTTTCACGGCCCTCTAGGTGGCGCTCACGGCCCTCTAGGTGGCGCTCGCGGCCCTATCATGGGCCGCGGCCCTATCATGGGCCGCGGCCCTATCATGGGCCGCGGCCCTATCATGGGCCGCGGCCCTATCATGGGCCGCGGCCCTATGGTTAAGAATCACTGCCCCAGAGGGTCAAAAACTCTCATCAGATCCGCCACAAAGTCCACAGTATTAGATCAAAACCTAACGTTCTCGCGGCCCAGTCCAAAGCCCTTCCTCGCAGGTCGCTGCTGCTCCGGGACGGCAGCGGCGGGAGCTGGAGGTCACTGCTGCTCCTTCCCCGCAGTAATCCCACCACGTAGGACACCTTGGCCCTGTCCGAGGCAAAAGTCTGAGGCTGACGGTCAAATACCCGTTGGCATAGCAACAGGAAGCCCTGGCACTTCCCCAGTGTTCCATCATAGGAATCCGGAGCCGGCACGGGGGATTCCCAGACCGGCGGAGCGAGGACAGACGGGAATAGTGCGGGTGCTGGAACTGGTGGAGACTTGACTGTCCGGGCTAGTTCCGGCACGAACCAGCCAATCCGAGAAACTTCAGCAGCGAAACCTCTCATCTCCTCCAGCAGCCTGTTAGTTCTGTCCAGCGTAGCTGCTCCTGTGGTTGCTGGGTCCATTATGGTCAGGTCGTTCTGTCACGGGAGTTCACAGGTAGGACCCAAACGCAAGACCACAGGAGACAGAAGTTAATAGAAACAGGTTTTATTTAGCCTGAATAACGGCAGGAGGGTGTGGAGCCCGTGGTCCGACACCAGACAGGCAGATCGACGGTGTGAGGCCCGTGGCTCGACACCGGAGGGCTGGCAGCTTGCCGGCGTGTGTAGTCCGTGTAACACAAGGAGGGCAGAGCGGCGGCGTGTAATCCGTAGAACACAAGGAGGGCAGAGGATGCCCCGGGGTTGAAGCGGGTGAAAGACGGTACGACCTGACAACCCCAGACTGCAGGACCAGAGTTTATATAGAGACAGGGGAATCATTAGTGGGACCTGAGTCTGGTGTGTCAGGCCGCAGGAGGTGATCGGCTGGAGTGTCCTCAGCTGTGCACAATCAAGGGTGTGGCCATGGGAGGTGTCTGGAGGCAGAGGACAACCACAGAGCACATGGCACACAACAACAAACAGGGGAATGACAGAACACATGAGGAGAGGAGATCCGGGGAAACACACACCGGGTCAGACAGGGATCCTGGATCCTGACAGGTAGGAGATGAGGAGAGACCAGTTTGTGTTTTATGTCTGAAAACTAGCTGCGGATAGTAGGAAACTTGTTTTGTTTAGTTTTTCATAGGTTGCACTTTATTGTTATCTAATATGTTTCGTGCAAAACAGGTTAATTGCAGCCAATTGCAATGAGCTATTTTTTGCCAAATTGTAGTTCTTTTTTGCACAGATATAACTTTATTTGCATTGTTCTAACAAAGTGATTGCACATTTTATTTGTTTTTGTCTGATGGAGCAATCTGGTTTACTTAAAAGTGATTGCAATTTTCTTTATTCTATTATTTGAAAAAGCACAGATGGAGGAGTCACAAAATGTTGTTTCAATAAAAATTCAACATCAACCATTTTGTTACAATTTTGTTGGGGCGGTGGGGCATGAACATTTTTCTTCCTCCAAAGTGGGGCACGACAGAAAAAGTTTGAGAACCACTGGCTTAAGGGTACTATTTAACTATATTTTTCATATTTACTTCAACCTTGTTGAACCTCAATTTGCACTGTTGACCATTAGCAAACTGTATTGACAGTGCTGACTACTGAGGGAATGGAGAGCCAGCTTCCTCCATCTTGTTTACAGCATCATAGGTTTTTAGCTGTCATGCACCATCTACTTTTTTGTGATCTTCCTCTGCCGGAGTAAACTGCTTTTTTGTATTTATAGACTGGTTTTAAGCATATTTCAGTGTTGTAATTATGTTTTCTGAAATAGCTACGCTAACGATCAGTGAACAAGTTAGCGAGCTTGTTAGTCCAGATACCTTTAATCTCCATCTTCACCAACTAGCCCTACAAGTAGTCACTATATCACCAAGTTTCTAGAACCAGATATTTCGCAGAGTAAATCAATTTCATTGTGCCACTTTGTACCGGCATAGAAATTTGCTGTGACGTTTCTGCAGATGTGTTAAGAGATCAGGATCCATTTTCATTCCAGGTCTCGGAAAGCCCTTCTTAATACATTGACCGGTGGGACTGATGTCTTCACAACATATTATACGAACATTTCTAAAATAAACCTAGTCCAAAATCGAATGTCTATTAAATCAAATTGGTTCATCTGAGGGTAAAGCTGAGGATAGCATTTATGGTGATAGCTGTGACCAGCGGCATTAGGTTCTGGGTTCATCCGTCCGTCCCATTCTCGTGAATGCAGTATCCTAGAAACGTATGAGGGAATTTCTTCAAATTCTGCACAAACGACTCTGTTCTTGAAGGCCTTTTGTTACCCAATTAGCAGTAGCAATGTTCTACATTTGTGCTTTTCTTTTGGATGGATATATTTCAGTGAAAGAAACAGGCTTCTCTGCCTGGTTAGCAACAAGGTACTTTGGCAGCCCATTACACCTCTGCTTCCCCTGTAGCAGCCACAAACACAAATCAGGTGTTGAGTGAAACTGATTATTTGAGGCAACGTTGCTGTGGAGCACAGTATCATTCAGAGAACAACAACGGCATGCAAATTGGAGCAGCTTGTTCCCCTGACAGTAAATTGAAAAGTGAAACATTTGGCCTATTGTTTGGTTTTCTTCAAACACAGGAAGCGGTGGAATAAAATGCCACAGGGAAATAAAGCCAACATAGTCTCTCTTGTTCCTTCATTGTTAACTGGTATAAAACATCAATGAGTGAGTAAAAAGCATCACGTGAATGTCAGTAAACGCATCATGCCACAGGATTTCCAGGTATTGACGTTTTCATTAACCCCTCACTGACTTTTGGAGTTGCCAAAGGCTGTGCTGCAAATGTCAGTTTTATATGGATGTATATTTGCTCTGTAGGTGCTCATACACTTGTGTGTGTCCTGTCTTTGTGTGTACTTTCCATTTTAAATGATGACTGAAGACATATTGGCCTTGGAGGCAGAGCAGCGATCACGCTCCAGCACCTTGTCCGGATGTGAGGTCATAGGAAATATGTGTTATAGTTAAAGACCTGTCAGCTGGTTTCCTGGTGACACGTCCTGCGGCAATAGTGTCACCGCACCTAATGAGTCCTTTGGCCTCCTGGGATGCTTTCACAGGGTTTAGTCCAAATAGCGGAAATGACTTGGCTCTGACCCCCTTCCACTGTACCTCGCTAGGGCAAACAGTAGGCAGACTCAGCAAACCTTTCAAAAGCTGAGGACAGAAAATGTTGGAATAATGGTTTCTGTAATAGTTTTGTGACATTGTCAATGTCACAAAACACGGTTTCACACTCTTGCCAAGAGCTGAAATCTGATTTAACAAGCCTTTTTAAATCTGTTCCCTGCAATTTCAAGTTTTTTGTCTTGCCAGATAGCACCCCCTTTTTATTAAGAAAAAGCTTGAGTCTCCACATTACCTCTTGGCATGTGCAGATTTTTAGTGTGCCCCTAGGGTAGGCAATGTTGGTTGGTCAGTTGGTCAGTTTGCGTAATGGCTCACATTTTACGTTTTATGTTAACTAAATGTTAACTAAAGAGTATTTTTATAGTTCAAGTCCATTTTCTTCTGTTTAACGTATGTAGTGATTGTGTATTAGACTCTGAGCACAGCCAGAAAGCTGACTGCATCATTTCAAGACACGGACGAAGCACTGAGGTCGCTGCTCTGCTAACGTGGTGCTGACGCTACTACGTCTTTTTTATGGCAGATTCATGCTGCAAGCACCGCCTACAACCTCATCCTCTGAGATATGGACTGACTAAAAGTCACTTTCCTCATTCAGAAGTATCTCATTATGCATTTTTCTACTCTAAGATTCCCCCTAAAAACATACTATTAAGACTGCTGCCATGTGCAGACACTGTACACTGTCAATTAAAGCTGAATTGGTTCCTAAATGCCAAATGTGGACCAGGAAAATGTTTGATCATCAATTTGTGGTGTTAACAGTGAGCAGTGTGGATTCAATGATCAATGTTACACTGAATTTCCCACCTTGCAATCAGAAGCCACAATGTTGCAACATACTGCTGCATTTGCATACTTGTGGCCCACCTGTTAGCTTTCATGGCTCTTGCTTTTCTCTGACCTGTTTTGTTTTCACTGGTTTGCTGGTTTTTGCGACTGGAGTTTTTTCCGTAAACACTGTAGTGTCTGGATAGTCAATGCTAGAACCAGCATGTCTGGCACAACAATCATTTTCTGTACAAATTCTTTTAAATGACATGTCCTTCCCTTTCCACTGTTTAGTTTGACAATAACCAAACCTCTCAATGTTGACCGAATGCTCTGCAATTGTACTGCATTTAAACATGAGTCACTGTCTGGATGAGTATGCCGTTTATACACATGAAGGAGGAAGTTCATCTCATGAAAGATGCAATGACAGAAAGGTTGATTGTTTAAAATAAAAGGCAAATAGATGTGGAAATACTTTTTTTTTTTTCCTTTTTAACTGCCATTTTTCTTCACAAATGTCATCAGGACAAATTCTTTCACATCATCTATGAGTGCAAAAAAGAGATTCTCATTGAGATTAATTCATTTAATTTGACAAGTCATAGAAACCGCAACGACAGCAGAGACTCGTATCTCTAAATGCATAACTAACGTCAGTGGCAACGCTAATGTCGGTCTTTCATCCATCTCAGCTGATAGAATATTTTCCCACCTCACTTCGACATAAAAGTAACGACTGGTGCAGTAATTACTCGATGCAATCTGAATATGCCGTTTTTATCATCACATCCCCACACAACGGATACCAACGCAGCCGCAAGTCTGTTTTTCTTAGAGTCAGACGAGATGAGTGGTATATAAAGCGGAGCGCTCAGATATGATCAAATGAAAAACAACACAGGTCATTTGGCGTGATGGTCTCAGTCTCTGTTCTCCTTTTAGAATGAATTTACTCTAATCGAGGGGTCGTTTCAGTCCAGGATGATCAGAGCTGTTGTTTTGTTTCTGCTGGGAATATGGGAAAGACCAGATTCTTGAAGAGGGTCAGTCAAGGTCTGTAGTGTTATTCAAAGTCCCTGTTATTCTGTGCTTGTGCTTGAAATCTAAAGATGTCCTTTCCTGACAGTCCGATATGACTGGTTAAATGGGAAAGAAAATGAAATGTTATTTCATTTTCTCCTTTGTGCTGTCTGTCACATTGAGCAATTACTGTCTGTAGAGATGGTCTTAATGATAAACCCCTCAAACCAAAGAAAACCACAGCAGAAAAAAGGCAGAAAACCTTTATGTAAATAATTCTTGGAATGAGCTGGTGTCAACAGAACAAAACAACTTGAGATCGGTCTAACGTCACCCTGCCCGTCTGTATCACGTTTCTAAACGCGTTGAAAAAGCTGAGTGCGGTTCAATGGTACAAAGTCCACATGTGTATAGCCCAGCATCTCCAAAAACCTGGTTTTCAATGATCAAGCAGCTTATTCCAAGCTTAATTAAGGATGATTATTGTAAAGTTTTACCACAAAGGTTTCCGCTCACAAAGAATCATGTCTTGTTTCCGCTCATGTAAAGCTGACAGAACAGACTTTCCAAGATTTTAACCTTAAATTGGTAACCCTGACTGATAGAATTGGGCCTAATTCCTGCCAGAAATCAGACGTCATTTGACGTTAAATTCCTTGGATTGCTGGCTTTCTGTTTTTGTCAACTGTTTTGAGAGCAGCCATCTTGTTTTAATGTAACTTAACCGGACCTGTCAAAGGGCAATTTGATTGCGATTGAAGTGAAGGAAGAAGAAGCTCAATGAAGTGCGTATGAGTTAACACAACAAGCGTAGACGAGAGGAGAGTTCAGATGTTAGCACATATGTAGCAATAATAAGCATGCTATTGAAATGTATTCATGTGAGATGTAAGAAGAGACCAATTAACATCTTCAATAATATCTTCACAATATCTCTCCACAAGTTTATCCAACTTGGCCAAGAGTCTCTATAAAGGAAAGAACAAAGGATACATCGCAAGAGGTAGGCTCATTATCTACAACAGGAGAGTGGACGTAAATCAATCCAGTGCTATTACTTGATCTATCTCATGGGCACGTAGTTTGGATCAAAATGACAGGAAACAGATAACCAATCATAGAGTGAATTAGAGACAGACGGACACCCTGACTGATTTGGCTGCGGAAACAAATTGAGGGATCGATGTGCATTATGTTTATGAATACAAACCGCTGCACTCTGACAGGCCAGTCAGGCGGCTCTGAATTGAAAGCAGAGACTGCATTCTGCACACTCATTATTTGCCTTATAAGACACATGCTCATGCACAAATAAAGAGAGAGACACACACACACACACACACACACACACACAAATCAGTTGACTGACAGATGAATAGACAATGTGGGCGCACTTGAACACACAATTCAATAAAGTGGGAATTGGAGCAGGAGCGTTTTTATTGGGTTCATTAGATCCTACCTCTGGCCAGACTATCTAAAAATAAACAGTCATAAAACAATTTAAAGGTTTTCAATTAGTCATCAAGACGTGTTTTCAAAAGCGTGCTCTACCTTCGTGGTTGTAAATGGCTGACATTTGGATGAGGAGCCCACACTTTCGTTAGAGCCTATAAATAATAAGCACATCTTGTCTGTTGAAAAAAAAAACATGACAAAAATGCCTTGTTCAATTGTATAAATACTCAATCAATCATGATATCCATTGTGTCGCAGCATCAACTGAGAAGCAAACGTAGAGAAACACTTTAGATATTAGCCCCTAAATCCAACCTTTGAGATAGAATAAATTACAAATTTAAGCCATGTCAGAAGTGTTTTGGAGGTTGACTTCACTTTTTGCGAGCCAAGTGAAAAATGAGATTATTAGAAAGAAGCTGATTGTCACTCCGCTCTGCGTTTGTCTTTATCTAACCCCCTCCAAATTCATACATACACTTTTCCACCACATCCCTGCATGTAACTTATTCCATTGACAGGCACCCTGCACACGCAGGCACCCTGCACACACACACACACACACACACACACACACACACACACACACACACACACACACACACACACCAAAAAAAACAAGCAATCTAAGTTCAAGTGCAAGTGCTGATGTCCCAAAATTACAGCTCCGATTACTGAGCAGCAGCAACTAGCTGTAATTTATAGGACAGATTCATCCACTTTTCTCCCCCCAAATCCGATATTAACTCTTATTTTTTTTTACCAAACAACAGTTGTGGGATTTACCAAAAATAGATATTAAGGCACATTCCCAGTGTATGGGTCATGTAAGGGCCACATCAGCTCTTGCGCTGGATATGAAGCATGAAGCCGCTGATCATCCATCTTGTTAAGAGCATGTGCAGATGTATTATTAAAAAGATGTAGGTAATTATTACATGACAGAAAGCTACAAACATATAATCTTTATATCAAGTAAGATTCTTTTGCAAAATAGATATTACATCATGCTGCATTCTGGGTAATCAAGGCAGTCATTCTCTATAGATGAAGCATATTGTTTTTTGTTTATATATATGGAGCAGGTATTTTAGATGATCATACAGACTTTTGCCTGAGAAATGATCAAATTGATCAAATTAGCAGGTGAGAAATCAGATCAAACTGACAAAGGATGCCAAGGAGTAATGTCTCTTTGATAAAGATAAAAAAACTTTTGAATTAAGGTCCCAGAGAGCTAACAGCCCTGTGGTTTACTTAATGTCTTGTTAATTCACATCAGTTAGAATCAGGCGACAACCTGCAGGTCTGAAAAGTGAAGCGAATGCAGAAGTACCTTAAACTTGCATTCTTTCTATTAGCCAGTAGGAGGCGAATCCTGTGGTTGCAAAATGAGGGCCGATATAGAAATTTATGAGAAAATGACTACTTCTCACTCGATTTATTATCTCAGTAAACATTGTGAACATGAGTTTATGGTCTCAATCGTCAAACAAATTGTCAAAAGTCTTGTTCATTTAGTGAATTGTAAATTACAGATAGCGCTGATTATTGTGTGGGGTTTGTCTGTAGTTAGTCTGTTCGTAGCACTGGAACGTAACAGAGGAGATTGATAAGACAGTCACAACAATGCCACATCTTTTTTTTCCATATGTTGGCACAGGCTACAGTCTATTTATTTAATCTTTGTCTATAGACCTACATATGAGCAAATTATTGTTTTATGAGCTATTTCAATAATTTATTTGATATGAGTAGATTATTGCACATGGTTTTAATAAAAAGGAAAATCCTTGAAGTCTGATAGTTATCCTCATCGCTCATTAGACAATAATAGCAAAGTAAATTACAATCTAAGTCAGGGCTCTCAAACTCATTTTCACTCCGGGCCACATCAGCATCATGGTCGCCCACAAAGGGCCGGTTGTAAATGTAACTACTCGTAACATATTGTTAAATAACTCTCTGCATTCACAGTTTAAAGTAGTCTTCAATGTACTCACAATACATTTCCATGTTAAATGTACAGTAACCAGCCAAAGAGCTGCTTCTATGACTGTTTAAGTATCTCATAATTTTGACTTTCAATCTCATAATTTTGACTTTCAATCTCATAATTTTGACTTTCTATCTCATAACTTCGACTTTCTATCTCATAATTTCGACTATGGGGATATTTTTATTATCAAGTCTAACTTTAAAAAAAAAAGAAAAAAAATAAAGTTTTAACTTTTTTTTTTTTTTTGCTGGCGGATTCGCGGGCCACATAAAATGACGTAGCGGGCCGGATTCGGCCCGCGGGCCGGGAGTTTGAGACCCCTGATCTAAGTAAATCATGACGGCGAGCCCCAGAATCGATATTCGGGACAGCCCTAGTTCCTGACTTGAAAGAGGGACAGGGGTTTTATTGCACCATATGCATGTTTGATTCAATTTTGGGACCTGAAAATGTTTTTCAGACTGCTGGGTAAAGTCTTCGTCCATCTTTCCAACCTTGTTTCTGTGCAGCTGTGTACATCTGCTTGCTTGGCCCATTGTCTGTCTTGGCTTCATGTCTTCATCCTGTCCAACTGTTTACCTATCTGTCTGTTAGTCCGACATCATTACACACAAGCTGTGCAAGCATGACGTGCAATCGTGGGATTCTAATGGGATTGCTGGAGTGGTTAGCATCCATAATGAATTTTCTTCTTTTAGTCAGGATTTGAGTTGTGGCAATGACAGAGCACAGCACACACTGCTGTAATCGTCTTGGCAAACTGGCAGAATCCCAGCGCACGTCATAACATGACACAACACAAACAGAGAGAGGGAGAGTGGAAAGTGAGAAGGCGAGAACTGTGGTGTGTGTGTGAGAGAGAGAGAGAGAGAGAGAGAGAGAGAGAGAGAGAAAGAGAGAGAGGTTTGGTAGAAGACAAAGAGAAACCGCTGGAGCTGCTGGCAGGGAATTAGTAAGCTCTGCTGAATATCAAAGCAAGTCAGCTTTTTCGTGTGCATCGTGATCCAGGTCTCACACACTCACATTCACAGAGCCGGTAGGTGCACTACAAAGGCGAAATCATTCAAATGAATCATTCAAACACAGTAAAATCCTCTGGGATTTTCCCTGTCACATCAAATATAATGTTAAACAAAGTCTATTCAAATGAGTCCCTCACAGTTGATGCTCATAATATCACTATACTTATTTCTGTCATTTCCGACAGCTGGAGGATGTTTGGTACCTACGTACATTCCAACTACTTGACATAAATTCTCCCAGTTGATCTTCTTCTGGTATGAGGCTTTAAACAAAGGCCGGACAAAATGTTTATGGGTTTAAATTCTGATGTGAAACGAGTCATTTTACAGGGGTTGTGGTGCTCAAAACTATTTATCCATTGTTAAACAGTCGCAACAGTATCGACGGAGTAGGCTACAAAATTGGCTGTTCATCTCGTGTTTTTGTAGGTGGAGGAAAGCAGAATCAATAGTAACTTTATCAAAAATAAATGAATCGTTATTATCGTGGAATATTTTATTGTTTATTGTAAGATTAACATTTTCTAGAATGTTTTGTCCCCCATCCCTAGAGCACCCTAATCTGTCTTTGCACACACTCTCCAAAGTATGAATCAAAGTTTTTTTGAGAACAGTGCTCTTGGAGCTTGTTGAGGTAATTTTGATAAATCATAAAGTTCACTGTACATAACTGTTCACAATTGAACAGTTGCTTTGTCTGCTAATGTAAAGCTGATAATATCAATTGTCATGCTTTAAGCAGCCATGCTAGCATCATATGGCTTCCCTGTAGGAATGGCAATGTTGGTTGACAGTCTGAAGATTGGTCTACCACTTTAGTCCAGACTAAAATATCTCAAAAACTATCGGATGGATTGCCTTGCAATATTTTTTAGAGGATAAATCCTAATGACTTTGTTGACCCCCTGAGTTTTTCTGTGGCTCCACAATGTGGTAGACATGTGTCATTATTTGTTTATGACCAAATACCTGTATCAGTTGTGTCTTTGTTCTTCGTTTGGTGCTAAATGCTAACATGCTAAGCTATGATAGTGAACATTGTTAACAGTACCGCTAAACATCAGCATGTTAGCATTGCCACTGTGGGAATGTTAGCTTGCTGATCTTAGCATTTGGAGGGTGTCATTCACAGAGCCGCTACCGTGGCTGCCGACTCTTTTTCTTGCTTTCCCGTGAATTACCTCATTGCGAATTTTGTTATGTAAAAGACCGTCACAAGATCAAGCGCAGTACAAAAAATACGAGAGAAGAAATCAGTAGTGATGGACATTTCCTCTTTCTGCATTTAAGAATTGAATCATATTTTTCTTAGCTTTTTTTCATTATTTCAGTGACCTTCAAGAGCCTTTCAACTTCATGCCCACATTGAACCTTTCTGTAAAAATCCCTCTCCAAAGACTTCAGCTCTGTCATTATCTATAACAGCCATTACAATTTCTACAGAAGCCAACCCAAGTGGACCTTTCCTGTTGACCCTACTTGAGCTTGAGCACAGACACTGGAGCGCCATCGTGCTAATGTTCAGTGGAAGATGTTAAAGGCTGTGTTGTGTGTCACTCTCTGGCCATTTACTCTGGCTTTTTTCTGCCTCACTCTAGAAAAACAGCTTCATCACACTTTCTTCATGTGACTCATATTGATCGAAAGATAAAGGAAAATGACCCGCAGGACCAAAAACATGTATTAGAAAGACATTTATATATCAGGCGTTGGCTACACAGACAATACTGTGGGATCAATTCACTGCTGGTGTTGGTCTTCGCATGGGATGTGTGGTAAATATAGCTTGTGATGTTGTAATGTTTCTCATCTTTCCTGTTCTTAAATGGGAAAGATGAGAAACGGATAGCAGACGCACCATGTAACTGAAACATACATGCCCAATCGGGATTTCAGCTGGCATCTGCATTCCCTTTTCCTCGATCAAGTCTGCAAAAGCTCTGCAGGAACTATGCTTGGGACAGCTCCCATTAACAGTTTCAGCGAACACTACTACATATTTTCAGAACGATTCAGCCTAATTGGCACTGACATCCACTGATTACCAGTTGTTCACAAAACCATATTCAGCTCTAATTAATCTGGCCAGCAAATACATTGCAACATCATTTGTTGCCAGAGAGGTGCAGTCATGCTCTGTGACCTGAGAGAAACCAATGTGATATGCGGTAAATTGTAGCTTCTCTTTTTTTTGTCATGAGGAAAACCAAGCCCCAACAAAAATATGGGCAGGAGCCAGATCACATGCCACTGTTGTTCTTTGTAATCACTGCAGTGTTGTAGATAATTAGGAACAACTTAATTAATTGTTACTTGTTTAACATTTCAAGTGGCTTATCATTTAAGTTGCTATTTACTGTACAACCACTTGGTACACCCAGCAATCAAATACAACATCTATCAACTTTATATGCTCTTTTTGCTCTGGCACTGTTTTTCATATAGATGATGACAAATCCCTGCTGCACAGAACGCCTGCACACAAAACTGTGTCAAAGCAGACTTCCCACTCCCACTGAGCCCCAAACGTACAAAAGCGTCTCCTTTGACTCCTCATTTAATCCAGGCAGCAGTGTTGTCCTTTATGATGTTGCTAAACACCTACATGTCACTCTGGATTCACAACTGTCAATCGTTTGTGCTCATATACTCACTGAAACACTAACAGTCAAACACGCACCAACACACAAAGGACCACAATGGAAATAAGCTCTTGGGCTTTATTGTGTTTAATCCTTCTGACAAACATCATACATAGACATGGTGCCTCCTGGTGAGGCCATGTATACATTACAATTTTTAATTGTAATGTATTGTATTTTATATGTTGACAATAAAAATTCCAATCAACCAATGATAAAAAAAATGCTGAAAAAAACATTTTTAGACTATATAGAATACAGGAAACTGCAGAGCTCTGTATTGTTTATCCTGTTGGGGAAAATCCTTCAAGGCTTTTATCCAATCTAAACACCAGGGTCACGCTGTATTTTCAGCCCCCTGAAATCTACAGGAGCAACTGACATGAAACACTTGAAACACACAAAGAATGCTGCTCCCTCAGCATTGTCTTGGCATTATTGATACATAATCACAAACACTTTGCAAGGACAGTGAGGATAATATTAGGCAGCACCGGGATAAGATTAAAATTCTACAATCGTGCTGCAATCTCTTTCAACAATTAATTTATCCTAATAATCTCGCCCCTGAACTACTGTTTGATTGTGTTGTGATGTGGGAATTGTTGATCCAGCACACGGGTCCAGAGAATTGTTTTCTAATCTTTTCCCCCCTGCATGTCTCACTCTATTCTTGTTAGAACGAGGCACATGTCATATTAAAGAAATAACTTCATTTCTTTATTTCCTAGCCTGAATAATGCCTCAGGTGGCAGGAACCTGTTTTTCTGTCCATCAAATATCCTTTCTCTACTTTCAGGTTAGTGTTGAAGTTGAAATATTAGCTTTAAATATAAACCACCCTCTTACGTCATCAGTCCACCTGCACCTTCCACTGTTGCATTACATTACCACTCGTTACATTTCCACTCTGCATGAAAACATCTGCAAAGCATCCACCAAATGTAAATGTGAAGAAGTCCAAAGGCAGGAACGTTCAATTATACAGAGCGTCACTGACACGGCCTCATTTCAATCCAGGCTAAACAGTTCACTTATTCAGCGCTGCCTACTCCTCCTAATCCTCTGTTTGTTCTCTCGCTCCTACATTTTCATCCATTTGAATCACTCAGACTTATAATATATTTCCATGTGACGTTCCTCGACGCCTCTGTGAGAAAAGAGAGGAGGCTGTCTGAGCCGTGCGACAGTCTTCTGAGACAACTTGATTTGGTCATGTGTGCTTCCAATGACCTACATTAATTAGCATGTGTGTAAAAAATGCAAATGCTTGTATAAAAATGGCCACAGACTAACCTTCATGGAAAACTGTGTGCTGAAGGACGCTCAATGCTCTTAACAGAAAGTTTGTATTTCATGCTTAAAGTTTCAGGTAACCTCCTGTTCACTGATATTGTAATATTGCCACAACATTTTCTGGGCTTTGCATGGCACATTTTTGTAGCTGTCTCACTGATGGCTTTTGGAACTGGTGCCTCTTCAGTCAATCATTTTTCCATCGCTGCTACCCATCTGCTCTGTCCTGGTTCTGCTTTGCCAGTCCACATCTTGTACAAGCTAATGAGCCTGAGATGCAGACTCCCATCATCTGTTCCAATCTGCTTAAGCTGTGCGCTAGAAGAGAAAACAAAAAGAAAAAAATCTATGCCGCTGTTGACCCAAGAGGAACAACACAACTTCCTGGGGATGATCAATGTATTCAAGTATGCTTATGGATCAAAGAGAAGACATTTGGTCGTGCCAGACCTGTCTTTGGTGTTTGTGGAACAGTTGATATGTCAGCAGATATATCAGACAATGCTGGGGAGCAGTGGTGTGAGACCCAGACTTCCATCAAAACAAATGGTCGGGGGCAGATGAAAAGAGCAAAAGTGCTTGATTACCAAACCAAACTGAAATTGAACCGAAATAGTGTCTGTATTGATTGTGTTGTGTCTTTTTGTGTTTTCTAGAGATAGTAACATAACAAAAGAGCTGCCAGGAATTTAAATTAGTTTGTACATCTGTTTCCATTGACCATTTATCCATAGAGTATTATCAAGACACTAAATCCATCTCAGTGCAAATACAAACGGCTCTCAGCTGATAATGACATAAAAGCAGAAAAAGATGGAGTGAAGAAGCTTAAGAATGTTAGATTGTTTGTCCTTTGGAGGAGTGCTGTGTGCTGTGGTGGGGGTATATATATATGAGTTGCAGTGATTTACCCGTGCTAGTTTGAGGAGACGGTATATCAGTGCTGATGGCTGTTTTTGAAAACCTTACCTCTGCATGGCCTGGGGTGTCACAAACAGGAAGTATCAGTCTGGCCTGCAGGTTGGATGTGCATCTGTGTGTGTGCGGAATCGCTGGAGAGTGTAATGAACTGAGGGACGTTTCACAAGGAGGGCAGCTTGTGTAGACACAGCAGATTGAGATGAGACCTCAGCCCACCCAACACCTGTGTTCATGTGTGGGTCTGTGTGTTCTTGCAGGGCTGAATAAGCCAGATGTTCCACCCCCCCCCCCCCCCCCCCCCCCCCCACACAGTGCAGTAGCAGGTTTCTCTGTCAGACAACTAAAATATTTGCTCAGGAATATTCTACTGTCCCTCCAAGTCTTATTTCTTTAGTGGTATGCATTGCCCATCATCCATTCCTCATTCCTTTGTCCTCCATCTGATGACCGGAAAATGGAGGGAGGTCCTCCATCGTTGAGGACGGTCTCCTCTCTAAAGTGCGTCTCAAGAGAGGATAAGGTACGAGGACAACAGTGGCCTCAAGGAGTTTGGAGCAAGGAGACGCTCATTCTTTTACTTTTCTTCTCGTACATCCAAGCGCATCATTGCTCATCGCATGTACCAGCTCAAAACCCACCTTTTTAGGCTGGCGTTTGTGTAAAAAGTAAACCCATGTCCTAGACCTGCTCTTAAAATATGTTTTACATTTTTATTTTATTTTATATTATTATTTTTTATTTTATTTTTTTATTTTTCTCTGTGTATATAATTTATTGACCCTAGGGTCACATTGTGTTTTTTTATGCTTTTAAATGTCTGCTCTGTTAAGCACTTTGTGATATTATGTCTGTGAAAAGCGCTATATAAATGAAATTCATTCATTCATTCATGTACAGCTCTTTGTACGTTTTTATTGCAAATTGAACTTTGAAATATCGTGCTGGCAACGCCCGCTGACACTCAAGATTCAAAACTGAGATGGAGGAAAAGTTGATTGAGGCAGCCTGCCAATTTAAATCCACATGTAAGAGCGAGGCTTTAATGTTCCTGTCTTATTCTCCAAATTTAAAATCTGTATAGCTCGCTTCCATTGGTCTTGTTGGACTTACGGTACGTGGAGCCTGGGATTTCTGTTGTGCCAAAGATGTTCTTAGATTTTATGTCGATTGTGCACATCTTGATGATTCATAATCAACTTTATAAAGTCAGCATCTGCTGCGACACATATCCAACAGATTGGCGCATGTTTATGCAAACAACATTCTGAAATGACACTAAATGAGGACTCAATTAAAACTACATTTCTACATGTGTTGTTTGGACATTTTCACATTATTCTGTCTTAGTAGAAGAATCCCTGTATTCTTCTACGTCTCACATCTGTAGGGAGGAGATGATGATGAGACGCAAAAAGAGCTCCTCAGAAAACTCACCATTAAGGTGATTGTGGAAAAAACAGCAACGCACCATTGAGTAGTTTCAAAGTGACTCAGCTAACACTCACTTTCTTCATTTAATTGGATTGAAATATCCATACAGCTTCTGTGGGACAACAGTACAGACAGCATGGTGTGGTAGCAGCAGGGCTGTTTATTAATCAGCTGCAAGTTGAAGGCTTAAGTGTGATGTATGCTTTGGGACCCAGAAACTGGCGTCTGTGATTGACACTGGGTTAATGGGGTGACGCGTACATCAATGCTTTTACTGGTTTCTGGAGACAGCTGAAGTGATGACCATGAACACGTGCACAAATCTAAACAGTTGTCTGTCCCTGTGTGTTGGCATGTTGTTTTTTAAGTAGATTTCATATCTCACTGCCCAAAAACAAACCCATTGGGCTCATTGATTGTCTGCTTAGCAAGAAGAGAGGGCTAATAAGGGGCAAATCATCTTCTCTAATAGCCCAGTATAGGCAGCTATTACCCTGTTTGAGCCCTCCATTGGCAGTAATGAGGCCAGTGGAGCTATAATCGGTTCATAATGCAGTATGGAGCTCTGGCACATGGAGCAACAGTGGAAAAAGACTGAGGCAGAAGAGAAGAAAAAGACAGCTGAGAAACCTCAGCCGAGGCCTGATGCCAACAACGCAATCTTTTGGAGGAAATTAATTCATTCCCAGAAGATGTATCACGTAACATCAGTGTACACACACTGCTGCTCAGCCACTGATAGCTCAATGGGAAACGATACCCAACACTGTTAAGCCACACAATATGTAACGGATTGTAAGCTTGACCACCTGCGTTCTGCGAAGGCGTCAGAGTGATGCCATAACGCTGAGTTGTCCCACGCGATTAGAAGACATTGGGACACGACAGCAAGCTTGAGCCGGGACTGAGTCTTCACAGGATTAAGGCAGAAGGCATGGCAAATCGATCAGGTCGTTCACTATACAGCGCTATGAATGGCTCGAAGCGTTTTACACCTCATCCATCAGGCAGGGTGGATTAAAACGGCTGCATGTTCAGTAAATTGGATTCTTTGTGTAGACATCCAACAAAACTGGCATTGTGCGTGTGTGTGTGTGTGTGTGTGTGTGTGTAGCCCAGTGGACTAATATGACTGTCTGGACATGAGACACAATATTCCGATAGTTTGTCCAGTGAATATTCCACGGTGTCTTATTCCAGGACAGTCTGCTCTACTTTGAAAGTGTGGGAAAGCAAAACTGCTGTCTGGATCAGGCCAGGCCGGCCAAAGGGCCTGGGAGGTTTGTTTGTGTGTGTGTGTCTGTGTGTGTGTGTGTGTGTTTTGCAGCTGCAGCATCACAGTCAGTCAGTCCAACTTATTTAGTGATGTCATCCAAAGACATACACACAAAAGCTGTGCGTATCGGGCTACTCTGTCTATGGCTGGGCTCATTACAGAGAGCTCTGTAGATGAGCTCATTGCACCTTTAAAGGACTTTAGCCTCGCAGTATGAAAAGCTATTTGATTCCCATACACAAGCTCTGATAAAGCATCGATACTTCATTAAAAGCCACTCACACACTCCTGAGCTGTGGGAAAATAAAAAACATGACACCTGCTTGATTACTAAAGGCTGGTTAAGTCAAGAAATGTGTCCCAGCTGATTCAGGTTTGGACAGACATGTTGACACAGTATGTAATGGGATTTTGTAAAAATACCCTTTGGCAAGAGTATGAACTATAAAAAATAAAAAAAATAAAATATATATATAGATATATAGATATATATAAGAGAGAGTGGAATTGAAGCTGGGAGGCGACGGGTACAATTGGATTGTTTCACAAGTAGCCAGTTTACAAGCTAATTTAAGCTTTTTTAAATAAAAAGCTGAATCATCGTCAGACAATAACTGGTGGGTGGCGATTGCATTTCAGCCAATGTGTTTTCCTTCTTTTGCTCTCCATGCGGACTGTTCACCTGCATTCAACCAACGCCTGAATTAACGTTATTTGTCAATACTACTCTGACTTTAAACACAAACCAGAATGCTTCTGATGCCAAAATGTTGTCTACAGATTCTACTTGTGAATGCAGAGTCTGTCTATATAGATTAGCAGACTATTGACGCTCACTCTATGTTCAACCAACTTGTTTTTGCCTAAAATGTGCTTTCAAATTCTGAAACTGTTCTCCCCTAGCTGCTGTCAGGTCAGTACAAACCGATGCAACCCTCCTCCATCCCATTCCCCTCCAGTCATCATGTCTGGTGCTCAGTTCTTCCTTCACCCCCACCATCAGTGTTTAGACTCCAGGGGAAATATTCCTGAACACACCACAGCATCACTACCCCCTTTAAAATAGTCCATCACAATGGGGTGTAATCGTCAAAGACTGGTCACCATTCATCTTATTGTGCAACATGTTCAATCCAAATGACGTCTCTCCTAATTGAATTGTTTGAGATCCGTATTTTTAAACAAAATATAACCGACATGTATTTTTAGTATTATGTATCCATACTATGGATCAAAACTACTGTAAGACGGACCGTCACTCCTAAAACTGATCATGAGTAATGACTATAAAAAAGTGACTAATTCTGCAAGCCTCATGTGATCCCCAGCAGCCCACCATTTTAACTGTACGATGTATATGTGTTTCAACGTCTTTCTTCTCTCTTACACCCACCCACACACACACACACACACACACACCACTACACAAAAATACACAAATGTTTCTCTCCTCCTTCCTGCCTGGACTGTTGCATACAAATGAGAGATAATGATAAAGACAGAGATTGCTTCATTTGGTGTGTGAGTGACTATGAGGTGTGTGTGTCTGGGCTGAAACCATGTGCCTCTTGCTGTCAGTCACCTGTTGGGCGTAGGCACTGATAAGACGCAATCAATCCACCTTCCCTCTGTCTGCCTGGTTAGCTTTTATCTCACTCTCCACTCTATCCATCCATCTCTCTGCATCTGCCTCTCTTTCAACCTTTCTTTCTTCATTCCTCTCTCTGTTAGCCCTTTCATTTCTTCACACACTTTTCCCTTTCTGCCTCTTTTGCCATTCATTTTTCCCCACCACTCCCATCTCTAATCTCTTCTTCACCAAACGGAAGCAGTGGAGCTTAATCAAGAGAGCTGGCAGGTGTGAATATCAACGAAGAAGGCAATATGAAAACTGACAAAACCTCTGACTGACACTATTCAGCATGTTTGAGTTTGAGAAATAGCCTTACATGTCTGTTGCATGGGGTTTGGTGGCAAACATGCTCTTGGCTTTCAGTGATTACATTGAAGTTACAAGGCATGGTTCGAGAAAAAGGCTTGAAGCAACTTCAAGCAAGTCGTTCAGAAATGAGCTGGTCAAAGAGTACCACTGATGACCAGTCAAACATTTGTATTCTATTACATCTTTTGATAAGGGTTACTGCCGCTCAACTAAAACCAGATGCTTACATCCCATTGAGACTACAGAGCACACAAGAAGAGTTATTATTAGGGCTGGACTATGTGACCAAAAATTATTTCACGATATGTTGAGTATTCTTCTTAGGACAGAACGCTACAAATAAACCAGAAGGTTAGTTATGGTTTATAATATAATGCTATTTATTATCAGTCGGGTCCTTGAGGGGTCGGGTCCTTGAGGGTGGATTACCTATGTATACTACGACACTTCTTGTTGGCCATCTCACTAGTGTGCGCTTTTTTTTTTAGCATGCGCCCCTGAAGATATCCGTCTGATGAGTCGACTAACTTCTGGTTAACCCTACGCTAACTTGAAGGGGAATAAAATAATTCAATCTCGCGGCTCTTCGAGACTTTCCAAATGTTATCGAACCAAATTGATCAAATTCCGATAGTGAATCTTCATTTGCAGGGCTTGTGACGCTCAAAACAATGTATCCACCATTTTACAGCCCCAACAGTGAGGACTGAGCTGGCTATGGCGGGCCCTACGACTCATTGGCTATTCAGCTAGTGCTTTTGTAGGTAAAGGAAAACAGATTTAAAACTAACTATTGAATTTAAATCTCGTAAGTTTATTGTTTCAGCGGAACATTTTCAATAAATGTTTTATTGCCCAGCCCTAGTTAGTATCACATCCCCCCCCCCCCCCCCCGGATCATTCACCAACAGCTGCACCCAAATACAGCTGCAAAAGTATTTAAAACTAATTTTAAGTTGCCAGGCAACCAATAAAATGTTGTGAACTAGCAAGAGATTTGGAAGAACTTTCAAAACTGTTTTATATCCAGGGTGGGACATTTTGAGCATTTCTGATCGTCCTGTGGTCACAACGCACTGGATGACCAGGAGAGCCCAAACCTTTCCACACACGGTGTGTCATTCCCAAAAGACATCATTCAATTGAAGAGGATGTTTTGATTGGCCCATCGTTCAATGGATGATTAATACATAATGTGTGTTTTAACATCTCATTACCAGGTCCTTTGCGTCAGAGTGGTCTGCTGAGTCCAGATTGTTGAGCCGCACCTAACTATTTAAAAACACATAAAATCCAAAATTTGGCAAATACTGTCAAAGGACAGGGAGGAGGAGAGGCAAGCAGAGAGTGAGTCACAATGCAACTACTTTTTGGCTGAATGTCGACAATCAGGGGTTTTATGACATGACCGTCATCAAGCACATCAGTCATTTCAAGCTTTATTTCAGCGCATTCCCATTCAGCTTTTGTTATTTTTCTCCAGGCAATTAATAAACCAGCCTTCACCAAGATAAAAGCCAGACATCAAACCATGGCAGAGGCTTATCTCTCAGAGAAAACAATTATGAGTCTTTGTCTCAAAGGACAAATACACAAAAGCAAAAAAGAAAATCACATTTCTAATATTGAACATTTCACTTTTACTGTCATGTCCAAACCGCATAATTTGTTGACATGAAAACTCCTGACATATTCAGTCATTATTCTCCGTCTGCAAACCGCTGGCACTTTAATACCAGTCAGGGGGACTTTTTCCCCTCTTTTTTTCTTGCGTCAGACTTCTTTCCCCAAGCATTCATTTGCGACAATGTACAAGTGATTATCAGGTCTGACAAAGGAAAGGCAATTTTCTGAATGTGAGCAAGAGAGAATGGCTCGCATCAAACTCTCCGTCGATCCTGAGATGACAAATGAAAATCCACTAAGCGTTGTCGGCTCTGCTTTGACAGCCTTTTGATAATGACAAATTGATTCATGAATCGAACCTGGTTTTCAACAATGTCTTCAGCGGTCAATCTAATACAAGTATTATCATTTGTAGAGCTCCAGCATGTCTCAGCTGGTCATGTTATTTTCACCGAAGGTGGATACTATTCATCAAAAATTCTTTTTTTGTGGTCGGAAAAACGTCATCATGTCATGCATTAATAATTCTGACCATGTACATTTAAACATGATGTGAAGATAAATGGATAACTAGAGATGGCACTGCACAATGATCACAGTTCAAGGCTTTAAGTTCAGATTTTGCCCGAAAGTGACAGCGATTGTCCAATCATAACTTAGCAACGGAAACTAGGTACAGCAGGCCTGCCAAGTCTTAGATTTCTCCGTATGTGGGCTTTTTTTTTCTTGCTTGGTCGGTATGTAAGCCAAGCATCAAAACAGGCTTATCGAAGGACAAATTAGCTCAGCACTAATGGTTGTCATTTTAGTGAGCAAAATCAACAGTCACTGGATAGAGGTCTCCTTTGGTCTGAAATCAAGGACACATTGTTTAATAACCTATTAAGAATTTCGATCAGCAGCTTCATATTTTAACACTACACTTTATAAATCCATCACACATTTTAGGGCATGAAAACTGTATAAAAAGTAGTTTGAGCCTGGACTGACTTTCTCTGACACAAATCTGCCTTTTATCTATAATTCCATTTAGTCTGTCAAAGCTTTTTTGTCGGCCACATGAAAAAGCGTTCAGTATGGTGCCCATAAAACTCTCTTTTGACTCGGCACTAAAATCAGCAGCAGTCGGGGAGGCTTCACTCAACAGGCAACAGTTGTAAAACCAGTTTAAAGTGCAATGAAATGAACTGAAACTGCGTTTGAAACTCAGCACTGTGAAACCTAAAGCAAAATGTGCAAACCCACAAAGTCAGCCAGGAGCAGTGTTGGCTCAATGTCGCTTTATTACAGTTGTTAGTTTGCACGTTGTGGAACTGGATCTTCTTTGACCTTTTGTACCCTACACAGTGGTTTATTCAGAGGTTCTTAAAACATTTTTGTTTAATCAAAATCCAATTTCAAGTGGCACACTTATGTCATATTGGCAGATGATAACAGCATTAAAGAGCAATAAACACATTTAGAGGCCTATTTGGCACCAGAGCAATACAATAAGATGCAATGACGTAAGTGTTGGGGGAGACGGAGAAAGTAACTCACTGTAGCAGGTTCTCTGCTACCCGGTGGGTCTGGGGAGCACAATGACGCCAGCACACGGTGGACTGACGGTTCAAATGTTCTTTATTGTCCTATACCCTAACGGGGCCTGGCCGTGTGCTCTCCTGCCTCGCCTCCGAGCACACGCCGCGGGAGCTTTCCGTGCTGTCCGTCTCAGCCTAACTCTGCGCTCGTCCCGAGCTGCCCCTCTCGCCTCCGTCTCTACTGTGGGATTAAATACAGCCGAGAGTGAGACAATCAGGATCCGTTTCAGCTGCGCCTAATTAAGTCCCTTCCCGGCACCGTTCCCCGAACCACTCCCACACTCCACCCCCTCCACAGCTGAGCCACCCACGCCCGCCACCACATACCCCCACCGCCCGACTTAGGCCAGGGAGCCATCCGGCCTGACCTACTCCCCCCCTTGAGGGCGAGAGAGGAAGTCGGCCACGACCATCTGCGCCCCCGGCCTATGGACCACCTTGAAGTTAAACGGCTGCAAAGCCAGATACCACCGAGTGATCCGGGCGTTAGTATCCTTCATGCGGTGGAGCCACTGGAGCGGGGCGTGGTCCGAACAGAGGGTGAAAGAGCATCCCAGGAGGTAGTAGTGCAGGGAGTCGACCGCCCACCGGATGGCCAGGCACTCCTTTTCCACCGTGCTGTACCTGGTCTCCCTCTCGGATAGCTTCCGGCTGATGTAGAGCACCGGGCGGTCAAACCCCTCTACCTGCTGGGACAAAACGGCCCCCAGCCCTCTGTTCGATGCGTCAGTCTGCAGAGTAAAGGGAAAAGAGAAGTTAGGTGTATGAAGGAGTGGTTCCCCACAGAGGGCTTGTTTTACCTGCTCAAATGCCAACTGGCACTGCTCCGACCACTGGACCGGATCTGAGGCACCTTTCCGGGTCAGGTCGGTCAAGGGGCTGGTCAGATCTGCGAAGTTGGGGATGAACCGCCTGTAATAACCCGCCAGCCCCAAAAACCCCCTAACCTCTTTTTTGGTCTTGGGCGGCGGGCTGGCTGTGATAGCCGCAGTCTTGTCCACCTGAGGGCGCACCTGCCCGCCACCCAAGTGGTACCCCAGATACCGTACCTCCCTCCGTCCAACCGCACACTTCCCCGGGTTGGTGGTGAGCCCCGCCTGCCTCAGGGACTCCAGCACCGCGCCCACCCGCTGCACATGCTCCGCCCAGGTGGTGCTGTGGATGATCACATCATCCAAGTAGGCGGCAGCATACGCAGCATGCGGACGCAGCACCCGGTCCATGAGGCGTTGAAAAGTGGCTGGGGCACCGAACAACCCAAAGGGAAGTGTGGTGAATTGGTATAACCCAAACGGAGTGGAGAAGGCCGTTTTTTCCCTGGACTCTGGCGACAAAGGAATCTGCCAGTAGCCCTTGGTTAAATCCAGTGTCGTAAAAAAACGTGCAGTGCCTAGTCGGTCCAGGAGGTCGTCGACCCGGGGCATTGGGTAAGCATCAAATCGTGACACATCATTCACCCTGCGATAGTCCACACAGAACCGTATAGACCCATCCTTCTTGACAACAAGAACAATGGGGCTACACCAGGCACTGTTGGACTCTTCTATTACCCCCATCTCCAGCATAGCCGCTAATTCCCTCTGAACCACTTTTCTTTTGTGTTCAGGTAACCTGTAGGGTCGTAACCGCACCGTCACGCCCAGAGGAGTCTCAATGTGGTGCATTATGAGGTTTGTGCGTCCTGGCAGCAGGGAGAACACATCGGCAAACTGTTCCTGTAACTGTGCAATGTCTGTTCTCTGGGTCCCGGAGAGATGGGCTTCACAAAGGAGCGAGGTTGGATCGGAGGATTTTGGAACCTCCGGCCCCAGCTCCTCCCTCTCAGGAACCGCGGACACCAGAGACTCAGACCCCACCTCTCTCCATGCTTTTAGGAGGTTGAGGTGGTAGATCTGAGTAGCTCCGCCCCTGTCAGAACGCACCACCTCATAGTCGACATCCCCCACCCGCCGTGTGACCACAAAGGGTCCTTGCCACTTGGCGAGGAGTTTAGAGCTGGAAGAAGGAAGCAATACAAGTACCTTTTCTCCCGGTGTGAATTGTCTCAGCTTGGCCCCTCTGTTGTACAGCCGCTGTTGACGTTCCTGGGCCTGGAGCAAATTATCACGTGACAGTCGACCCAGTATGTGGAGTTTTGCTCGCAGGTCCAGGACGTATTGGATCACACTTTTCCCGGTGCTCGGACCCTCCTCCCAGTTTTCTTTAATCAGGTCGAGCACCCCCGTGGTGTCCTGCCAAACAGTAGTTCAAAGGGAGAAAGTCCCGTGGAGGCCTGGGGAACCTCCCACACTGCAAACAACCGAGGATCAAGCCATTTATCGCAATTACGGACATCTTGAACGTGAATAAATTTACGGATCATGGATTTTAAAGTCTTATTCAGACGCTCCACCAGACCGTCGGTCTGTGGGTGGTACACACTGGTCCGAATAGATTTAATGCCCAGTAATCCGTAAAGTTCTCTCAGTGTGCGTGACATGAACGAGGTGCCCTGGTCAGTCAGAATGTCTTTCGGGATTCCGACTCGGGAGATGACCTGAAACAGAGCCTGCGCGACACTCTTTGCAGAAATGTTGCGCAACGGCACTGCCTCGGGATATCGTGTTGCATAATCCACTAGGACTAACACAAAGCGATATCCGCGTGCACTCCGGTGAAATGGCCCGATGAGGTCCATGGCGATACGCTCAAATGGGACCTCCATTAACGGCAGAGGATGCAAAGGCGCCCTCGGAATGGCCGGCTGGTTTACCAACTGACACTCTGGGCAGGAGGCACACCAACGGCGCACATCCACCCGAATGCCTGGCCAATAAAATCGGGCCATTATCCGGTCCAGTGTTTTCTCATATCCCATGTGGCCAGCCATCGGGTTATAGTGAGCCACCTGGAAAATAATTTCCCGGCGGTTTCTCGGCACCAACAACTGGGTATTTTCCTGACCTGACTGAGTGTCACGACTCACTCTATACAGTCTGTCCCTAATCAATGAAAAGTGCGGGTATGACTGTGCTGCGTCAGGGCGCACCAACTGACCATCAATTCGTATCACCTGGTCAAAGGCTGAGCGTAGAGTATCATCCCGAGACTGCTCAAGTGGAAAATCTTCCATGGAGTGTAGTTCGGGACCCAGCGGAGTCTCCACGGGAGGCTCTGCTGGTTCCCCCTCCCCATCTGCAGCGTCGGACAACCTCGCGTCACCGCTGAGCACAGCACACATACCGCATGACCCTGTCTGTCGTGAACGCACCCCCGCATCCCGCCCCATTAAATTTATCAAACCCTGGCCAATCCGTTCCCAAGATCAGGGGGTGCGTAAGGCGGGAGCTAATCGCAACTTTTAGACTATGTTTTCTCCCCATGTGTCTAATTTCTACTGGCACCACGGGATATTCGTGAATATCCCCATGCACACACTTCATTTTTACCCACAATGCCTCCACGAATGCCCCGGGCCGAACCAGGCTCTGGTGAATCATAGACTGCGTACAGCCAGTATCCACCATTGCCTGATGTATACCCCCCTGAATCCTTACCGGAACGCGGTACGTCGACCCTGGACCGGGGGAGGGCGTTGGAGGGCCGGCAACCCGAACCACCTGGCCCACCTCCATCAGTGGACATTCCCTCCGGAAGTGACCGGGCTGCCCGCACCTCCAACATTCCAGCCCTGGCGCTTGAGGGGCCCCATGTGGGTTGGGAAGAGTGCCGGCGGATGCGGAGGTCGGTGCCTCGGGAGAGGGGAGGAAGGGGGCCGACCGTGGAGCCACTGGGGGCCGCGCCAGCAGTTGCGGAGGCAGCCGCCTCCGAGGTGCCGGCGTCGGCTCCGTCCATTTCTCTGTGCTCGGCCCCACGTTGGGCTCCACTGTAGCAGGTTCTCTGCTACCCGGTGGGTCTGGGGAGCACAATGACGCCAGCACACGGTGGAATGACGGTTCAAATGTTCTTTATTGTCCTATACCCTAACGGGGCCTGGCCGTGTGCTCTCCTGCCTCGCCTCCGAGCACACGCCGCGGGAGCTTTCCGTGCTGTCCATCTCAGCCTAACTCTGCGCTCGTCCCGAGCTGCCCCTCTCGCCTCCGTCTCTACTGTGGGATTAAATACAGCCGAGAGCGAGACAATCAGGATCCGTTTCAGCTGCGCCTAATTAAGTCCCTTCCCGGCACCGTTCCCCGAACCACTCCCACACTCCGCCCCCTCCACAGGGGGCGGAGTGTGGTGCTGCTGTTTTCCCTCCAATTTGCCTGTCACCTGATCCAGCTCACTTGTGCGTAGTGTCTGTTTCACCCTCTTTTTTCTAGTTTTAATTAATCTACTAATAGTACGATGTCAGCCAACACGTACTAGAAGTTTTTTAGAACTTTTTTATAACTAGAACTGTTTTTGCATTGATCTGCTATGGCTTCACTCACCCCTCCATCCGACTGTGTCAGCTGCGCCCGCCTGGTGGATAAAATCACAGAGTTGGAGGGAAGAATATCCACGCTCTACAGGATCCAGTATGCCGAGAGCCTCATGGACACCATCATTTTCGGTCCATCACAGACTGACACAGCCAGCGACCGCGTGCATGAGTCCATCGCTTCCAGTCCTGCTGCCGCGGCACCTCCTCCGGTCGCAGCTCCTGAGGCCTCCTGGCTACGGCTCGGAGCTAAGCCCAAAGCCCTGGTCAGCTCTACTCCATCACATCACGAGCCCTGGTCCCTGGTCTGTGCTCGCGGCAGCCGGAGAGGGAGACGCTCATCTCCTACACCCCATGGCTTCGATGTCCAGCTGAAGAATGGATTTGACGCCCTTGCCCTGCACGAGTTCCCTCCTCTGACTACGGACTCCCAGCTTCCTACATCATCCCAGCTGCCGCCTCGGGGGACCCACAGCCCCGGGTCCACCGAGATCCCTACGCCAGTCATTCCTGAGCCCTCCTCTCGCCCCAGGACACGCCGCTCCATACCGTGCTTTACACCAGCACCGCGGCGAGCTTCGGTCGCCCGTTCTCTCAGTCCTTGCTTGTCTGCTCCGCCACCACTGGTTGAATCCTCGCCTCCATCCACGCGTATTACACGCGCAGTGTTGCCGCCTCGTCCCCTCTTCGCCCCGACGACGCTGATAGTCGGGGACTCAATCATCAGGAACACCCGTTTCTTCAACGCGGAGACACACTGCTTCCCCGGAGCAACGGCTCCAGACATCCTGCTGACACTGCCTGGCCTGATGCGCGCCCTCCCGTCTTCCATTCGGCGAATTATCGTTCATGTGGGAATCAACGATACAGCCCTCCACCAGTCCGAGTTGACCAAGATGGATTTTACAAATCTTTTAAGCTTTTTAAACAGCTGTGGACTGTCTGTTTTTATCAGTGGTCCAAGTCCAACACTCGGCCGTGGATCACAGCGGTTCAGCAGAGTCCTCAGCCTCCACACCTGGCTCCAGGCTGCCTGCAGGACCAACAACGTGAGCTTCATTGACAATTTTAATCTGTTTTGGGGCCGCTCTTCCGCTTTTAAGAAGGATGGTATTCATTTTAACAAGCTGGGTAGCCGCCTGCTAGCGGCTAATTTACAGTATGCTGTTCACTCCCATTCACATGATTGACTGTTTACACCTGGATCCCCTGTCCGCTGTCACTCTTCCTCTACGATAATTCATCAGCCGCATTCATCCCCTACAAGCAACACCAGCTCCCCCTGGCGGCATGGAGGATCTCCAGCCTCTAACGTAACTTCCACTCCACGACCCATGAGCATTCCCGTGAGAATCACAGACTCGCGCTCACGCCCTAGTTATGGTCGGTTTCGAGGTGCTGCACGAGTGATCCGTCCTATTGCACATACCCCCAAAGCTTCCTGTGCTGATGACGACACAGTGTCTTCCCCCATCAAAATGTGTCTGATTAATGCACGCTCTATAACAAACAAGGCTCACATTTTAAATGACTTGTTCACAAGTCATAATTTGGCTTTTTTATTTCTGACCGAGACCTGGCAACAGAATATGGAATGCATCCATTTCAATGAACTCTGCCCTGTGGACTGTTCTTATGTTGGGACACCGCGTCTGACAGGCCGCGGTGGAGGCCTCGCCGTGGTCTGGAAGAATCAGTTTTCCTGCCACTTGGGGAGCACAGAATCCTATGCTACTTTTGAACTACAGCTGACTAAAGTGGGCCGGCAAAAGCCGTTTTACTGTTTTTTAATTTACCGACCTCCAGGTCCTGCAGGTCAGTTTTTATCAGAATTCACAGACTTTCTGACCTCTATTATCAAGCTAGACAAAGTGCTTCTGGTTGGTGATTTTAATCTGCATGTCAATGATACCACAGACTGTATAGCTACTGAGTTTCTCAATATTACTGAATCTTTTAATTTCACGCAACATGTTTCTGGCGCCACTCACAGGGGTGGTCACACCTTGGACCTTGTGTTTTCTCTGGGTCTTGATATTGATAATACCCGTTGTGAGGACCTATTGATCAGTGACCATAAATGTATTTTCTTTGATCTTTCTGTCAATGCTGACCCCTTGTGTCTGAAACAAACATTCCACTCACGCATTATTACTCAGAGTACAGCTGATCAGTTCTCGATGCACTTCTGCTGTGATATTAACACAAATCTCAATGATGTTGAACACTTGATACAGTCATTTAATGAACATTGCACCACTTTGCTGGATAAAGTGGCACCTCTTAAGGAAAGGACCAGGGCTGCCTATAACACTACTCCGTGGATGACAGAAGCTGTGTGCAGCGTGAGACAGAAGTGTCGCAGGGCAGAGCGGCTCTGGAAAGCTACTGGGCTAGAAGTGCATCGTTTATATCTCAAAGACCTAAGAGTTTCTTTTAATACCACAGTAAAGGAAGCTAGAACTGCTTATTTTGCCAACCTAATCTCTTCTTCAAAGAAAAATCCCAAGATTCTGTTTGACACAATTAGAGGAATTGTTTCACCACCTGTCTCCACTGTACCATGCTATTCTGTTGACGATTGCAACAAATTCCTGATCTATTTTAATGATAAGGTAACAGGTATTAGGTCTGGCATTCGGCCTGGGATCTGTTCGGCTACTTGTAGCTCCTCGCAATCTCCTGCTGTTATGGGCTCTTTCCAGCCATCAGCCTTCAAGACCTGATGGACTTAATTAACAAAACAAAGCCATCATCTTGCCCTCTGGATATAATTCCATCCTCTCTATTTAAGAACGTTCTGTTAACTATTGGCCCTGCAGTAACATCTATTGTCAATTCCTCATTGTCTACAGGAATTGTCCCTTCCTATTTCAAACATGCCACTATCCAGCCCATATTAAAGAAACCTAACTTAGATCCAGCTTTGCCCATGAACTACAGGCCCATATCAAAACTGCCTTTCCTGTCCAAACTTTTAGAGAAAGTGGTGGCCAAACAACTTACTGCTGCACTGGAGAGGCACAACATGTACGACAAGTTCCAGTCTGGGTTTCGTAAGCAACACTCTACTGAAACCGCTCTCCTGAGGGTTTCAAATGACATTCTCATGTGTGCTGATGCAGGTGACTGCTCTGTGTTAGTTCTTTTGGACCTAAGTTCTGCATTTGACACTGTAGACCATGACATCCTGATTAAGAGGCTACGTGATTGGGTGGGCATAACTGGCATAGCGTTAGACTGGTTTACATCTTACCTCAGTGACAGAAGTTTCAATGTCTCTGTGGGTGCTTTTGTGTCTGTTACCTCTCCACTGTCTTGTGGTGTACCGCAGGGCTCGGTTCTGGGGCCTCTGTTATTTTCCCTTTATCTGTTACCTTTGGGACCGATCATAACAAGCTATAATGTGTCCTATCACTTATATGCAGACGACATCCAACTTCATCTGTCATTCAAACCCAGCGAGGCATTCACATTAACTAGGCTCCTGGACTGTGTCAATGCCATCAGAGACTGGACGGCAGAAAACTGCCTGCAACTCAACGACTCTAAGACGGAGGTCCTAGTTATTGCTCCAGAGGAGTTTGTCCCCATGATCAGGCAGATTATTAGTCCTCTCTCCTCTGCTTCCCATTGCAACCTGCGCAATCTTGGGATTTTCTTTGATCGCTCCATGTCATTTGACCCTCATGTTAAGCAGCTGTCCAGGTCATGTTTCTTCCATCTAAGAAATATCAGTAAACTGAGATCTGTATTATCAACGCCTGAATTAGAAATGATCATACACACATTTATCTCCTCTCGCATTGACTACTGCAACTCACTTTTCACATCACTCAGTGTATCTGCTCTTAACCGTCTGCAGGTCATCCAAAATGCTGCCGCCAGATTACTCACCAGGACAAACCGACGGTCTCACATCACCCCCGTACTCCGATCTCTCCACTGGCTTCCTGTAGCATCTCGGATACACTTCAAAATTCTCACCATCACTTACAGAGCACTTCACGGTCAGGCTCCGACTTATGTAGCTGATCTACTTCGCCCCTATTCACCCGCCCGCACTCTCAGGTCAAATGCTCTAGGTCTTCTGTCAGTCCCACGCACACGATTTAAGACCCGTGGTGACCGAGCCTTTGAGGCAGTGGCCCCGAGGCTCTGGAATGCTCTGCCTGCAACTCTGCGCCTCGCAGATACTGTGGATACTTTTAAAAGCCAGCTAAAAACCCACCTGTTTAGGCTGGCGTTTGTGTAAAAGTAAACCCATGTCCTAGACCTGCTCTTAACATTTGTTTTACATTTTTATTTTATTTTTATTTTATTCTTTAACATTTTTTATTCACTCTGTGTATGTAATTTATTGACCCTAGGGTCACATTGTGTTTTTTATGCTTTTAAATGTCTGCTCTGTTAAGCACTTTGTGATAGTACTGTCTGTGAAAAGCGCTATATAAATAAAATTCATTCATTCATTCATTCATTCATTCATTCATTCACAGCTGAGCCACCCACGCCCGCCACCACACTCACCAATAGGATTTGTTTTCCAATGGCTCTCATTAATTATAGGCTAAATGTGTTACTGATTTAGCTCTGTGGTTTCCAAAGACCCATAGCCCATAATTTAATCAACAAATGTAATCATAGCTTACAGAACAATGACTCCCCAATGGAGAAATGACCTTCCTAGCTCAATCTTTACTGAAACTGAACTGAAAACACTTTAGAAAAGCTTCAGATCCCTCTGCCCATTAGAACAGTATAGTCATATAAAGCCCAAGTCACATCCCTGCCTTAATCTTATTTAATAGTCAATGGTTTATGATGAACATACAATTGAATTTCAATGATTGTCATGATCAATTCTAAAAAGAAAATCTGAATTGGAAGATCAGCCAAGAAAATTGCAACTTGTGTGCATCTTTATTTTGAACAACTCGTGGTCTGGCCCTTCACCCATTGGACCAATCATCCTTGAGAGACCCAACCAGGAGCTTAAGCCCTGACGAGATCAAGTTGTTTGATGATATCAGACATTTTGTAGACAAAACAAATAAGTTATTGAACAAAAAATAATAATCAACTGCTAGATTAATCATGAAACGAATCATTAGTTCCAGCCCGAATGCAATCTAACATTAAGTTGCAGAGTGACGAAAGGAGCTGATTGAAAAGAGAGAGGACTGCAAGAAAGGGGAACGATTGCTTTTCCTGCTTTCATTTGTTGGTCATTGCTTCAGTAGAGACAAGTTGTTTCAGAGGCTAAATGGCTGACAGCTTTTTGCAAGTGGTGGAATCCCCTGTGGTGCTTCTCATCTCCTGTCATTCCTCTTCCACTTTCCTCCCTCCGGTCCTCTTCGTTACTTTACTCCCTTTCTCCTCTCCCCTTTTCCTCTTCCCTTCCTCTATCTTTCTTTCCTCCTCTGTATTTTTCATCCTGTTTTCTGTCCACTTCCTTCTTCACCACATGGAAGGGGGGGTTTCCAAATATCCTTAATTTGGCCGACCCTGGATGAAGAAGGAGCCCTTCGGCTGAGTAGCGGAGTGAATTATAGATGGATGGATGGAGACTGAATAATTAAAAGAAACAGAGGCAGATGGGACTGCTTTGGGGCAGTCAGACAGCTCCCTTGATATTCATGTTCAATCATCTTATAGAAAATATGGTTCAGAATGGTCTGATGGTATGTGTGTGTGTGTGTGTGTGTGTGTGTTTACTTCCATACATATGGATAAGTGTGTGCGCTCAAACATCCACGTCTGATGATTGTCCAGGCGTGAGCAGGCAGACAGACTCTCCCTGTTTGTTTTGCCTCCCGCCTCCCTACAGCTAAATCTAATAGACACGCAGACAGAGCGGCCTGCAAGCTTGATGTATTCAAATGCCTTTGGTGAATAGAATGAATAATAGATGGTGATTGTAGGTGTTTTTTGTGTCTTCAATGTGATGGAGAGCGGTGGCGGGGAATGGGGCTGTCTAAAGCAATAACATCAAAGCTTTCTTTGACTGTATAGGAAAACAAAAAGCGAAAGAGTTTAACCGGCTGTCAACCTGCCTGCCTGTCTGTCTATATGACTCACCTGCCTGTCTGTTGGCCCACCTGTCTGTCTTCTCTCATCGTATGTCTCCATGGGAACTTTGAGCAACAGACGAACTGGTTATATCGTGGCTACAGTGGTCTTTGAAGTGACATTTAATACATAAGAAACTGAAAATGAGGCGTTTAAAAGACACTTTTTTTGCCCTGACCAATAGCCGACCCTCGTTAACCGAAAGTTAACCGTTAACTGACAGGATTAGTGCTTTGCATGCAGGAGGGCTGAGGTTAAAGATCCTAATAAGCCGCCCGATGCACGGGTAGGTTTACTCAGTCATTTACTGGCAGCTGCAGTGTTCGTGCAAAACACGCATACTCCCCAGTTCACCCGTTCGTGAGCGTTAGCATCCGCAATGTTGCTTGCATGTTGCCTCCACCGGATCAATTAGTTTAGCTGTGAGGTTGTCAATAGCTGGTCCACTTTAAAAGCGGACCAGCTATTCTCATAGTGACAAGCCGCTCCTCTGAGTTTTGCTGAGCTTCTTTTTTTATTTTTAAATATTTATTTAACTGTTTAACCATTAGCATTAATCGGTAAAATTCTTACTGTCGGTAAATGGTGATATGGTTTGATATTCACATGCCGTACGTTGATTTGGATATGGCTGAAGGAATGCAGACATACAGTATACTGTAGCTTTAAGCAGCGGCCACACCACAAAGTTACATTCACTAAGCCATGCAAAATATTGGATGACATAGTGACTAGTCGCAGTGCTAGGTGTTCACTGTTTGCGTAAATTCCCACAGTGGAGAAAATGAATGCATTTTCAGTGGTCCAAACAGGGAATGGATGGCACACTACATAGTCTGCCAGAAAACAGCCTTTTCTTCCTGTGCAGTAAAATACTCTCAGTGACTACTTTTCTGAGGTGAGATGTCTATGATCGTATTACAACTGGCATGTTGTACTTTCAACATCGTTGGGGGAAAAAAGTCACCAGGAACACACTGCCACTGTGCTTTTGTTTGTGAATGTGCGTGTGTGTGTGTGTGTTTTTCTCCACCAGATAGAGCAGTGACGATGATAGGGTAATTAGGTTGCCGACGTGGCTGCCTGCTCGCAGAATAGGTCATAGACATCAATCACAGAAACCTCCACAATGCAGGCCTGCTGGGAAACTGTAGACACTGTGTGTATATGTGCGTGAGTCTGAGGGAGACGGAGGGAGACGCTATTGTGGACGCTTTTTCATTTACTCATACGGTTGCTATATGATTACAGAAACTTGTGTTGTTTTTCCACTCTGAAGATGCATTCACAATGTAACAAAGAAGCCACATCACACATAGTAACATCTTTTTTCCCCCTCTTCCTCGACACCGCTATCATCTCATTGTAAATGTGAATGGAGGAAAACTAACTGAAATTTTAGCACTGCATTTTTTGTACATAAAACAAATCTTTTTTAATCTACCACCTGACAAAACAGCTGTGGAACAAAATACTGTGTTGGTACATAACTATGCTTCATTTCACATTTAATTTCATTTTTGGTGCCAAGTTCTGTCCATAAGGACTATTTGTGCCAATGTTCGCATTCATCCTTTTGTTTTCCTTTTGAAAACAGCAAACATCCATTTGGGATATTTTATGCAAACCACAAAAAAGAATGCACTTTAGTTGTTTCCAATCAGTCACCATGACACCTGCGTTGCAGTCCTGTTTTTGTACGCAAGTTGATGCTCCCACGTGTCGACATGGCATTCTTTAGTCGGCATGATTCATGTTGTTCAGCAAGGGACTGATGAAGAGTCACAATGCTGTCAACACTGAAGATGGAGAAGTCCGAATCCCAAACATTTATTGCACGCCGATGACAAAAACAGAGCATAGCTGCAAGCGGCTATTTGACAGGACAATCAAAGTATTATATGAATCACTTCCTGCTTTTCTGCCAGCTCCATTTCATTCCTGCCCAGGGTTTGGAAAATACTGTTGTACAGAAAGTACCAACACAGGAAGTAGTGTACCTTGTATTTGTCATCATAACCATGATCTTTTCCTAACTTCATCCTTACTGTAGTTGACATGTGCAGATATTGCAGCGAGCAATAATTAAGAAATCGACTTAGAAATGTTTTAACTCAATGACGTACAGTATAAAAATACTATTCACACTACACACTCTACTCACTCTACTCCTGAGGCGTCTGTTTGCAGGGTGAACGGCTTGTCAAAGTCAGGGCTCTGCAGCACGGACTGGGAGCAGATGGAGCTTTTCAGCTCCATGAAAGCTTGATCACACTCCTTGGTCCACTGCACTTTGTTGGATGCTGAGGCTCTTGTTAGGTTGTTAATAACCAGTGAATGCTCTGCAAAGTGGGGAATGAACTTCCTGTACCACCCCACCAGGCCCATGAAACTCTTCACCTTCTTCTTGGTGGTAGGTACAGGGAAGGCCTGAATGCCATCCACCTTCCCCACTTGAGGCTTGATCTCGCCTAAGCCAATAACATAACCCAAATGCTCAACCTCTTTCTGGGCTACTGCACATTTCTTTGGATTAATGGCTAACCCTGCAGCTTTAATACATTGCAGAACTTGTTGCAGATGTGACATGTGTTCCTCCCAAGACTGGATAAAAATGACCACGTCATCCAAGTAGGCAGCTGAAAACTCTGACACAGCTCTCAAAACATGGTTCATTAGTCTCTGAAAAGTAGCTGGTGCTCCATGGAGGCCAAATGGCATCACCTTAAAGTGATACATACCAAAAGGAGTCCTAAAGGCTGAGAGGACCTCCTCTCCGACCGAGTCATGCATGTATTTTGCTGAGCTCTGCCTCAGCTGATTTCAAAGGTTCAGTGCTTGAGAAGTTCAAAGAACTTGCATGCTAAATCGATGCTTCTACATATATAGTCACACTGGGGCCAACAGCCTGTGGTATCTGCATTTGATTTCCTTCTTATGGCGCGATTGTATTTGTAAGCATAACGCAATAATTAGTTTATGGTTATTGCACCTCATGAGACTGGATGAGCTCAGTGCATCAGTTATATCAGAGCCAAAGTCAGCGGTTTTATGCTGAGCTGTGCTGTTTGAATCTGTTTTAACAATATTCATGAGACTGTGGGGGGTTTCCCATTTTCTTCTGAAGTCTCAGAGGGAGCACATGTGTCTTTTCTGACCACTAAAATGAAAATAAGAAGTATACCGTGGATTTATTTTCTTCTATGCACAGTCATCCGAACAGTTGTGAATCGTAACACGCAGTATGTGTACCTAGACCCTTAAGTCTACTGTACCTAGACTATGTATAAGCAAATGGAAAACTGCATAAACAGTAGAGAAAGGGGTTTTGTGTGATATATTTAATATATTCATATATATATTCATCAAACTACACAACATGAATGTCTGCCCATGCTCTCTGCACTGTGTGAAGACTCTTGACCAGATCTCTGTGAACACCAACCTCGATTCACTGACCATTTTCCCTTGCAGACTTTTCGCTGCTGCCATCTTGAGGCTTGACTTCCTGACCTGAAGATAAAATGAATGTGCTTCCTCTCTGACAGTTAAGGGCATCACAAGCCGCATAATTCATACCACGTGTTGCTGTCCAAAGTGAAGGTTTGGTGATGTATTGGCTGTAGGCAAAAATAAAGCATGCTATAACCATCCCTGTCTCGATAATGAGCAAAGTAAGACGTCCTAAATCATCTGAGGACTTCTTTATATGTGGCTGAACTTTCACTCCCACTGTAGGTAAGCAAAACATTTACAACTGAGGAATGATGCAGTGAAAATGTAATCAAATGCTATAATTGTCACAACACCACATTTAAATAAAGCTGACAACTAGTTGAAGCGTGGACATTGGATTTTCTCTGTTTACCTCACCATTTTCGTAATACAATTTGAAATAATTGCAAGCGTGACGATGTAAAATCCTCTGTCAGAACATTAAAAACTTCTCTGCTGTGTTTTGGGGTGTGATAAACCTTCGAACTCTCAGATCTGTTCATTCAAACTGGGCCTTCTGTATGGTATTTCAGTGTCAGCCAGTCTCTTGCTTTGCAGAGCTGTTCACATTGACATTAACTACAATGTTACATTCATGACTTCATTACATGTTTACTGTTACCCTCGGGGTGCGCGAGCTGCCTCTAGGGGGTGCGCGAGAGGAAAAGTGTAATGGCGGTCTGATGGTGTAATAATATTAAATATTAAAAAAAAATGTAATTTTAATTTAAAAACTGTCAGGTGGGACATCTGAAGCTATCAGTCGTAAAAGAGGAGAGGGACAGAGAGAGAGAGAGAGGAATCGGAGGCGAGGGGAACGGAGAGGTGCGTTGGGGAGAGACCGGGAGAAGAAATCGAGCCAGAGTCAGAGGAAGATGAGACGGAGGAGACCGAAAGGAGGAAGGGATAGCACAGACAAATCGGGAGCACATCGGCCCATCGCGGAGTCAAGGTGAAAAAAGAGGAAACGAGGGTGAGCATCAGACTGCCAAAAAACAGCCAAAAACAACTGGAGTCTCATTCATGTGTTGGGTCTATAAATGACGCACTACGGGCTTCATATCTGGTTACAGAATAGCGAGAAAGGGGCTACCGCACACAATCGCCGAAGACGTGAGCTTGCCAGCTGCCAGAGAGATGGTGGAATGTATGATTGGGGAGAAAGAAGCAAAAAAGTTGGACATGATCCCGGTGTCCAACAACACTGTGTCGCGCCGCATCGATGCTTTGTCCGAAGACATCCTGGCTACATTAGTCGCTCATTAATTGTAAATTAAATGTGATAATCTGCCTCTGAGCCTGTGCGTGTGTGCTCGCATCCGTATTGCTCTTTAAAAGTGACGCCTTGTGTAACTGAAAGTTATTGAAAGTTGTTGCAGTGTTTCAGGGCGTTTTCACACCTTCAGTTCGTTTGCTTTGTTCTGATTCAGGGATTAATATGATACAATGTTGCAGTTTGTGTTCACACTGCAACATTTAATAGCGGACTAAATCTTGTAAACAAATGCCACGCGCGAGCAAACTGTTCTCTCATTGGTCCGATTCTTATGCGGCTATGAAGGCTTAAAAGGCTCTGTTGCTTCTTTTTTTTTTTTTTATTAAGGGGGGGGGGGGAGGGTGCGCGAACCCGGTCGGGATGTAGAAGGGGGTGCGCGGCCTAAAAAGTTTGGGAACCGCTGATCTAATGTATTGGTTGTGAAACTCCTAAATTCATCCTCCTCACTAGAAAAGTAGAACAATTCATGTATGAACTACAGGACATCGTGGTGACTTGTTGGCCAATTTCCTTGGTCAGCTCCAGTTGGAGCCATTAGAAAGATCTTGTGCAGAGCGATATATGTGGCCGGAAAGCCAAGCTGGATGAGGCTCAGGCTAAACATGCCAGGGATACAGACTAACTGAACTCCCAGCTGGGTGAGATCTGCCTGATGCTGCGTAAAGCTCAGAAAGATGTCGAGCAGCAGACCTCCAACAAAAAAGGACCTGCAAATCAAATTAGAGCAGATGATGGCAGAGAAAGAGGCCCCTCAACAATTACGTAATGCACCTACACACACTTGTTCTTGTATTCTTGTGAGGATTAATCAGTCTTTCAAAAGTAGTGTCAAAGACAAAGTGTCACAGCTCTGCCACCATTATCCTGTTTTTTCCATCTCTCACTCACCTAATCAGTTTATTCAGTGCACCTGCCAGTCACACCCACCTCGTCAGCTCATTACTCTCACCTGCGCACTCTGCTGCATCCACTATTTAAACCCCAGTCACACCCACTGCCAGATCATGTTCATGTCTACCTTTGGCTCGTCTGGTTCCCGGGTTCCCCGGCTGCCTGCATGCCCGTCCTGCTGGATTTCCCCTAGTGATGGCGAGATGAAGCCTCATGAGGCCTCGCAACACTTTAGCCAATTGGTTCGAGAAAGGGTTCATTACTCGATGCTTCATGTGCACACGATACCACCTACTGGCCAAGTGTATAATCACAGGCAGCTGTATCTGAACCACATAATGTGATGCATTGAATTGTTGTGTCTGTTATGGCTGTTGGGAATGACTGAATTACAAAAATGTATGACCAAATCATTTCTGTACATAAATTATGACATATGTGCATAATAAAATATTGTTTTAATGTGTTCTGTGTGTGTACATTTTCCCAAAATGGTAGTATCATGTTATGGCAGGTTGTGTAATAATGTTATTATGCCACTTTAGGAAAATGGCATGGGCTTAAGCAGGCAGAGGACAGTGAAAGTGCTTGTGGAACTAGGAAGAGGGGACTGAATATGCTTGTGGAACTTGGACAGTGATGTACAGGACACGGGACATTTTATTCATTTTTATTCAGAAATAACAGTTTCTCAATTTCATGCATGCAGCCATACATACCTGCCTTGTAGGGATAACATAATTAGGATCCAGTTTGGACACAAATGCCCTGAATCCAACATCATCCACAAGACTGAAGGGCTGTGTGTCCGTCACTATCATGGAGACGAGGGCTTCATCCAGCTCTTGTGTTCTGGTGGCTGGTTAAAAGAGAATAAATACAGTGTCTGTTACCTGTCTTAATTTGCACAATACACAAAAGTGAACAGGGACAAATTGTGATGGTGCATTTGTAATATTGTAATCACTTACAATGGCTGGCTGAAGCTCCAGTTTCCTCCTTATTCTCATGCAAGGCACGGTAATGCCTTAGCATGGATGAGGTGTTGTTATTGTACCCCAACTCCTTGGAGCACAATAAACACCTCACCTTTGAATAAAAGAAGAAACTGTGAAAAATACAGTTCTTGATAAGCAAACCTAATGTCTCTGAAATAGAGTTAGCTTTAGCTTACCTTATTAGGAGTTATCAAATCAAAGTGTTCCCACACAGGGGAAACCCTCCTCTTCCTAGCTGGCTCCATCACCTATCCTTCTCTCCTCACTCTCCTAACTCTCCAAACTATCTCTCTCTAAACTCTCCAAACTATATAAACGCGATCCAAACTATCTCTCTCTAAACTCTCCAAACTATATAAACGCTATCCAAACTATCTCTCTCTCTCCAAACTATATAAACGCTATCCAAACTATCTCTCTCTCTCCAAACTATCCAAACTCTCAACTGACCGCAACTCTCCACGAACAACCCACATTTTGAATGGAGCCTGAGTGGTTTATATTGCTGTCGAACCTCCCGGCAAACTCTGAACCACTTCCCGAAGCAGTCACGTGGTACCGCCGGGCAGCGAGGCTTCGGACGTCATCATTTTTGGCTCCTCCCCTACATGAAGCACGCCTCGATACGCGCTTCAAGGAAACGCCCCCTCCATTACTCGACACACGCTTCGAAGCGTCGGCACATCTCGTAACATCACTAATTTCCCCCCTCGACCCTTGTCGGCTGTGGATTCCCTGTTGTGTTCCTGTAAGTTTCCTGTTCTGATTTCATGTTTCATTAAATACCTGCTTCGCTCTATGTCTGGTCTGCATTTGAGTCCTCCACCACACCCTGTGACACAAAGTCTGTCTTTTCTGAAAAGCTCCAGGAGGCTTTGTAAAAATGCTGTGTTCTGCGCACACTGCAAGAAACACTGTAAAAGTAGATTTTCAGTCACACACTGTGGTAATGCCGATTATAAAAGATCCTGTTTAGACGGCCAATTTGCAATACAGCTTACAATAGCAAGCTTACGGCGCATAAGCGCAAGCAGGAACGTGGCATCTGAAACACTTAAGGGTACCGGTTTGGGGCTTGAAAATTTGGTCGACCTAGTTTTAGGTCTGAAAGCCTGCTAAGAGTCTACAGCTATGCTACAAACTCTGAGAGACCTTAATTGGGAACAGCTTTGAGCTAGGTTAGATACGTTTGCCATCTTGGCATGCTAACATTTGTCAAGTAAATATTTAGAAGATATCTGGTTAAAAACCAAAGTGTTGACACATTTTCATCAGATGATGGCACCCAGGATGAATTGTAGTAACTTAAGTAGCTACTTGTATGTAGCATCACCATGAGGTCAAATTATGTTAATGTCTATATTAGTTTACGATTAAATAGCATCTCTTTGCTTTTAGTGCTAATCAGCAGATGTTTGCATGCTAATATGCTAAACTCAGATGGTGAACATGGTCAACAGTACTGCAGCTAAACATCAACACGTTAGCAGGCTGTGAGCTTGTTAGCCTTTAGCAAGCCTTAGGCAACTTTAGCTAACAAGCAACTATAATAGCTGCACTCGGAGCACTGCTGTAGCATCTTGTTGTTGTATTTCAAGTAGCATCATTTTGTCAAACTTGCTTCTTTTTTTAAACTTCAAATGCAATTGGATTTACATTATTAGTGATTCTTTTGATTTTGGGATTTCTAAGGCAAAGCAAAAATAGTGACCTTCTCTAGCCCTATATTTTAGAACGTATTTCAGTGAGAGTATACTCTGCTCAGAGGATGAATAAAACCCTAAAATAGCAAAGCTTTGCATTTCTTAAAACCTCAAGGTTAGGCCATGAGGAGTGCTCGGTCTTCATCCTGCTTTCACAGTAAACAAACCTCTCCAATTGATTCAGGCTTCAACTGCAATTTCATACAACACTTGGTGACACTAATCATACATTTTATAGTGATAAGAATAATTATTCTAATCCTTCCATACATTTATAATTAACTGGTGGAAAAGTTTATCATTGTTAGTACAGCGAGGACTTGAATTATTATTGGGGGGAAAAAAACACTTTCTGCAGTGTCAAGGATTTGTAGCTCCTTGATGCGCACAAACACCCACAGCAAGGAGCTGAGCAGTCAGAAAAGGGACAATTGTGTAAGCAGAATGGCAGATTGAATTGTGAGGTGCATGGTGTGTGCGCGCGCATGCCAGGAGTGTATGGGTGAGAGCGACAGACTCAGTGTCCTATGCCAGAGGGGGTCAGCCATGTGCTGCAGCAGTGTGGTGCTGAGCGCAGAGCTATACAGCTTCTGTTTATGCTGTACCCCGAGAGTTTGTCTCTCAGGAAAAACATGGTAGTAAAGAGGCAGACACATAGAGAGGATGATCTAAACTCCTGCACCAACGGATGCTGACACAGTCCATCCGCTTCCATTTTGTCATTTGTCTTCATCTTGCATTCCCTTCCTTTGACAGTCTGTTTGAGCTTTCTGTTTCAATCATCATCTGCCGATCCTTTTTTTTCCCCCCTTTTCTTTTTCCACTTTAATCTCTTCGTCTAGCATTCATTTTTTGAGAAAGAAAAAGATCGAAAGTTTTGGCTAAATTTTACATAAGTTGATTCTGATAACTCTCGTTGTCACAAACACAATAATTCCTTTACAAGTATAGGAAGGTAATACCAAAAATGTATCAAACATTTGGCAAACAAGCATAACAAATCTGCAGAAATGCAAAGTTTTTGACGGTTTGGCGAGCAGTCGTCCATCCTCATCCACTGCAAGTAACGTTAGCGATGCCATTCGGAGTTTGCAAATAAGAATAGGCTAATGTATTTTAAAGATTTTGGAACTTTTTGTATACGTAGAATAATAAAGCAATGTTCATTATTGTCTCAATTGTCTTGTTTCTCAGAATATAATCAAAGAGAACCGATGAGTATCAATAAGGAACCGAACTGATAAGCAGAATCAATAAGAGTGCTGGTATCAATAAAATCCCAACGATGCCTATGATTCAGCTGTCTGCAGATATAGGGCCAAAGTTTTGTTAAGAAAAACGAGGAAGTCTGCAGCTTACCATGTTCTGTGTCCTTAAAATGTGCTTATGGCTTTAAAGTGCCAACCTTTCTGTGCTGAAACTGATCATTCAATTGTAATGATCTGACACATCAGTCTATAAGTCTAAGAACATTCTAGTCCTTGTTACCTGCTAGGTGAAGATAATTTTCAAAGGGCAGGTTTGATAAGTTCACAGAACGTAACACTGTTCGATCATGGCACAGGTTATATTGGGCTCTTACAAGCTACCAGCACTGTCCGTCCCTTTACACGCCATCTCTGCATTACTATACTAATAAAATCCATGAGCAGAGCAGAAGCTGACCCACAGGAGTTACGTTAATAGAAATTGTTGGCAGTGTTGTTACCATCAGTAGTACAGTAAAACTAGTATACCCACACATCTTTAGTCAGAGGCACTGTAAAAGACCTAAAGCACAGTGATTCAAATCTGTATTTTTTTTTAAATCAAATGCTCTTTAAAGCTGATTAGAAACATTCTAATGCAAGCAAAGGAAAGCTCTGATTTGTTGCCTGGTTGTCATAAATGTTGGCAGAGCAACCAAGAGACAACCACATGTGCTTTCATGAGAATGATCAGAAGTGTTGGAACGCGAATCAGCAGGATACCAAAAGCTTGTTTTATAATTGAGGATAATCTGACTCTCTCTGGAGAGTTGGTGGCCTTTAACTGTTGGAAAAGATTAGTGTCCATCGTCAATCTGCCATCGCTAATAATCACACGGCTGCTGATTCCACCTCCACACGTCCTGCTACTCCAGCGTCATCACATCAAAGGCTTTAACAGCCAACACTCTGGGCGTGGAGGTGCTGGATCAGATTAGGTTCAGGTCCACCAATGCCCAAACGTTGCTGTGTAGCTTTCAGGGTATTGGTATGAGAAAGAGACCCGCTGTTAGTGACCCGACAAGCGACAGAGCCCTAGTTAAGCCTAGCTAAAGAGCAAAGTGCCCCACTGACACTGGGTAAAGTGGGATAAGGGCTGAAAAGAGAACGGTGATAAACTCCATTCTAAGTCAAAGTGCCACTTTCCTTCTGCGATAACAGCAGGGAAGGCCTCTGCCATCTTGTTCAGTGGGATCTGGAGTCTTAGATTACCTTTGTGAAGGCCCTCAGCTGTCCTTTTGTGTGTTTTTTCTCAGATCTTTTTCTTGCCTTTGCTGTACTTTTCTTCAGAAAGAACTTGAGAAGGTCAAAGGTCAGTCCTGTGGAAATGGGCAGGCTGGTTCAGTTTAAATTTTAGCAGCAGTAGGGGGATTGCAGAGGAAGCTGTAGCCTAGTCATGTCTTTTGGGGATTGTGGGGCAATGAGATTCCTACCAAAGCCACTTCGAGCTTTATCAGCACTAGCCAATCACTATGGCCACTGTGGAGCGCCGAGGACCATCCATCACAGCCCAGAGAGCAGGGCCTGGGACGCCTATGTCACTAGATAATGCATTGTGAGGAGAGAAGGGGGGGGGGGGGGGGGAATGTCTCAAGAGGAGTGTGAATGTCCTCCACTAACCCGTCTTTTTTTCACTATGATGTCTTTGACTGTAGGCGTAACTTGTACTGTGCAGCAAAGACAGAGACAAAGTGAAACTTACCCAGAAACTTAAAAATCTTTCCACACTCTTAATAGCCATGTTTTTCTAGAAGCCTCTGCTAAAACGCCAACAGCACCAGTAAGGCCGGAGCACTGAGAGCCAGAGGGCTCAATGTCCACCACCATCACCCAGTCTGGAGCAACTCCCAACACTCAGCCACTGGAACATTGCGTTTGATGAATGCCCTGACTCCTCTAACTGTTACCAAGTGAGAGAGTTGGAGAGCCAGGGGATGAGAACAACCCGAACGGAGAAGAAATAAATGAGCAGCGAATGGGTGTTTCGAAGAACTCTTTACCCATGAGGTTTTCCCCCAGCAAGAAGCAGCAGAAGCATCAGCTGTCTTTAAGCTGGAAGAGAGACCTGGCTGTATTATGTGAGGTTACGTCCCACCTCTGCCAGAAAGAATTGAGTCTCGACAAAAACAAATCCAACACAGAGATTGCAGTGATAATATTTCAACTCAAATGAGGCTCTGAAAGGGGTGGGGTGGTGAGGAACAGAAAAAATTATCCAATATGAGATAGATCAGGTCTATTATATTGCCTAACAGACAGAGTATATCTTTTTTTATTATTGGCAATAACATCTGCCACATACAGTACGATAAAAGATAAAAAAAGAAGCCCTCTTTATTAAAAGTGTCAATCAGATAGCTGTTCTCTCTTTTGAGTTCACAAAGAAACCACAAAGTTTAATCTTCAGCACCAGCTCCTCTGACACCACAAAATGGGAGATAACCTTCAGTAATCAAAGTAATACAACGGATCGGTCCTCTTTCTGAAAAACTTAGTATCAATACTTTTGACCAAGCATGAAATTGAAGTGTTGAAGACGCATCGCTAAACCGCTTCTGATCTACATATTGCCAAGACTGAATATAGAAATATGACTGTAAATATGCTCTTATCTTACAGCGCACAACACAACACACAATTATTGCTTGCTACTATTGTTTGTTGGGCATATCACATTAATTTTTCAGATCATAGGTGGACAAAATTATCATTTTGGTGTAATAAGCCTTAGTTTTCTCATTTCGGGAAATCAGTACACGTTGGCCTGCCGTAGGCGCCTGTGTCCAACTTGGACTTTGAATGTTGGCTGTCACCTCAGGCCACCCTTGAATATTATTACACAGTGCTATATCAACCTCAAAATTAGATTGTGTTGGGACTGTTTCTGTGGAGGATTTGGATCAGAGAATGGAAATGGTATGGTAACATTTTCCAGCAAAGAAAAATAAGTGCACAGAGCACAAAACCTTGGTGGTGCTGTGCTTATTTTATGAATTGAAAAAAATAAAGAACTGTTTGATTTTGCCACACTACAGACCACGCATCCAGATGCCATTTCATTAAGGTGTATGTCGGCTGTATGTAGGGAGCGTTGGTGGAGACATTTGTCTCTCTGATGGATATAATGGTTTTCTCTCTGGCTGTCTGGTCATTTCATCTTGAGGCTCCACTGGTGTTATCATAGAGCTGCAGGATATATATTAAAGCTGATATAATGTTGGCTGTTTAGAAATGAGAGGCAGCTGTATGCTTCCTGTTCTTATCGACAGTGTTTTGTGACCATGTCCACGGGTGATAAAAAAACAACACATTTATTTCTGTAACGTTTTTGGATGGCACTGACAAAATGTCGTCATCCTACTGATAGTGGGGGTTAGATCAGAAAATGAAATGCTTAGATGTGTACAAAAACCCGCAAATATTGGCCATTTTATTTCACGTTTCAGTATTTTGCAATAACACTTGATACACAATGTGCCGTAAATATATTGGATTAAGAGGTATTCCATAGTCAACCACCATGACTTCATGTGTTTGACCATTTCTACCTTCAACATCTGTCTGTAACTATAAAGAAACAGAGTTAGAGGAAGGGATGTTTAGAGAGAGACAGCAGTGCCATATAGAAGTGTTATACATCATCTTAAGGCTTGGAGCCTCAAGATTAATTTCAGATGCAGCTCAGCAGTGTGTGTCAGGTTGTTCTAGTCATATATCAGAGATAGAAAATGATGCACGAATGAATGAATGATTTAGAATACATTGTGAAAGTGTAAAAAGGCTTAGAACATTATGATGGAAGTATATGATGCCTAACCCCATGCTCTATTATGTGTCATAAGTTGTCACCGCAATTTGTGTTGCATTTTTTGGCGATGAGTGCTTCTTTTCTGGAAAATACTCATGAACCCCCTTATCCTCAATATACTTAAGAAAGACATACAGCCTACAAATAATAGAAACGTGAAGTTTCAAAAAAATGGTCTCACTATGTGAAATGGCTACTATGAGGAGTACCATCATGAAGAATAGGCGAAAGTATAACACATTTACACTGCATGCAACAACTACATGGTTTTTGCCCAAAACTGCATGGGATTAGTTAAGAAGTTGGAATCTCTTTAAAGGGGAGACTCATGGGTACCCAAAGAACCCATTTTATTCACATATCTTGAGGTGAAAGGTCAAGGCACTCCTCCGATTCGCCTTGCCAATTTTCCCTTGCCAAAACTTAGCCTAAGTTTGGAACGTTATTCAGTCCTTTTCTTGACAAGCTAGCGTGACATGGTTGATACCAATCAGGTCGTCGAGTTTCATATTTTACCTTCACTCTAGCTTCAAAACAGAGGCAGCTACAGCCTCTGAAAGACGTTTCATCTGGGATCACCGGCAAACCCACGGGTCTCAGCAGGTTTTGAGAGATTGCCTAAATTATTTTCATTATATATTTGCTTGATACTTCATGATATCGGTGTAATGCAGAGTAGGCATCACATGCTGCAGATTCAGGTGATCACGCGGTCACATTTAGACACAGATTTCATCAACTTTCACTTGTCCTGAAATGTTCTATTTCTGTCTTTTGTAAGGTGACTGAGCTGAGCTGTACTCTGTTATTTTCTATGCCCCAGGGAACTTTCTGTCTCTCATGCTTCACCACCATACTGGAGGCACTCCATGGGCAATTGCAGAGTGAGGAGTTCATGCAACTCGTAATGCATGACGCCGCTACGTCCTTTGGCCTTTTACTCAGTCCTGAAATGACTGTCTGGCCTCGAAAACTGAAATAAAATGCAGTTTCTTGCCTGACAGTAAGCCGAGTAGGATTTCCCTGCACCTGACTAGCTCTGAAAGACGCTCTACCTCGGTTGACCCTCAGAGCAAGATGGGAAGGAAAAGTCATTTAGCATTGTGGCGCTCCACAGGATGACTCACTCCTCCTCTGCCAGAGCCAGATGAGAGGGGAACTTCCCTTCTCTCTTCCTTCAGCAACTCCTGTCTCTCCACTCCTTTCTCAGTGTCGACGTTTCCACAGCATTATGAGCACCCGGGTGATATTTATGTCCTGCTTCTTTTTCCCCTCCCGGCACAGTGTCAGACACATTTAAATAAAAAATAAAAAAGAGAGATGGGCATAAAATGAGGTAAGAGCCAGATGTTGAAAATGATAGGGGTGGAAGTAATCTGGAGGGATATTGTATTTCCAGTACTGCAGGAGGGTTTTTATCGCTGGACGGGCCTCGGTGCTACAAAACTGCTTCCAAGCACCTCTTTTATATTGGAGAGTGACGCTCAGCCTCTCAGTATGGTTCACTCCATCATTGCTGTGGCAGGCAATGCTGGCAGAGACTCCTCAGCAATCTATCTATCTCCACGGGCACACATCTTTACGGACGCATACTCTACTGCATTAAAACCATTTTTCTACTGCGCATAAGTCTAGCAAAGATGGCTGTGCTGTTTGAAAAAGCCTAATGTACTTATCAGACTAGATGTATATTGCCCTATGAAAACATGCCGCAGCCCCTTGGTTTGAGTCATCTAGCACACAGGCCACATTAACAGAGCTGAGGTTGAGCAGAGAGGGAGGGAGAGGGCTGGTTAAAGCATTTGCTCATGAGACAAGACATCAGTCCCAGCCAGAGTTCTGGCAGCACTTTGGATGTTTACAGTCTCTATAAAATACTTCAGCATACCCCCAGTCCTGTAGGTATCTGGTTTCTGGGAAAACCCGGGGAAGATCAGAGTCTGGAGGCAAAACAGGGACGCTGGAAAGATGCATGCATGTATGAGGATCTCAAAAAAAGGATAATTTCACCGATACCTGGGTCTTGTTTTCATAGTATTATAGCATACTTTTTTTGCTGATAACTGCTGATAAGCAATGCATGAAGGACCATTTTCAGGAGAGGAAGTGCTGCTCAGAATACATGCAAACATATGCATCAGTGTTTGTGCACGTGTGCATACTCGCTACCAACGAGTATAATCACTTTTTACTAAAACTGACTTTAACCCCTTAAGGCCAATGCATGGTTGCAGCATCTGCGTTGCTGCGATGGCCCATGATACGTACATTCCGGCATCTGCATCATTATAATGTGCTAGAAAGCAAACTTCAAGTTGTATTGGACCAGAACTGTTCTTTTAATTAACTACGGATGCAAGTGAGGACCTAGGTTCTTTGCACAGTTACCATGCAGCAACCCTATTACACAGCTTTGCTTTTAGACCGTGAGTCACTATGTCTGATGCCTCAGGACTTGCCGCATATTGATCGCAGCTTCCAGTTCAGTGAACCAACACAGACACAACGCCAGAGCAGGCTATCAAATTTCCATATCCACTCTAACATGATGGTGCATATTGATTGTGCGCATCCCAATGGCTGCTAATAAATACCTTGTTGCTTCATTTGCTGCGGCTGCTGCAGATTTTCCCTGAGCTTGCATCTCTCAAATATGGATCCCCCGTCGCTTGAATCCCCCATTTGCTCTAAGTGGGACCTCCTGCCATTACTTTCTAATAAAGATTAAATATATAGGATCTTAGATAATGGTGTCGATGCAAATGGACGGATAATGATAACAGATGCTATTAGAGCAGAGCCCCTTGCTAGGGCAGGGAGAAAATCAAGAATAGCTGCAGTGATTGTGTGTAGTGTGTGTGTGTGTGTGTGTGTGTGTGTGTGTGCAGCATACTTGGCTTTCATGGCAGTTTTTGCGGTGTACAACACGGAGACATTCTTTTTTGACCCACCTGACAGGTCCTCACTCATTCGGAGTGTTGTGACATTTTGTAGCTGCAGCTCCCAGACAGCAGAGTGACTGACATTATAGTGAGCTGCTCACCTCTCTGTCCTCTCCGTCAGTTCCTTTTTTTGAGGCAGCGGCGTCGATTAGGCTGCTCATTGTAGGCCACCTCAGTCGTAATTATCCCGGTACTGCTTTATTAATTTACTGGACTAAATTTTAACTAAAACAAGTTGACATCCAGTGATATTGTTGATATAATACATTACTCTTGCATGTATACACCGCGGCATGTCCAAGAAATAGTAGAAAGTAGAGCAGCACTGAGTCATCAGTGGAGATGACAAGGAGTCGACTTGCATTCTCTCAAGTGTCTTCGTTTTAGCTGTGTCATTGTTCACAGCCCGAGTAGATATGGGTTCATTGTTAAGATTTTTCATTTAAAAAGGGGAAATTGTTGGTGTTAATTTGGATAGGAAAAAAGGATTACATTTGTATTTTTAGAAATAAAAAATACAGGTGACAAATTTGAATCACTCCGTTTCTATTTCTTCCTTACTTTGACGGACTCTGGTGTATCAACAGTTTTTTTTTGTGTTATCTCGCCCTTTTCTAAACAGAGCTTGAAGCTCATTCATGACCCTCGGAATGTGTAACAAAATAATCTCAACTCAAGGAGATTTCAATCACATCTCACAGTCTTTATATGGGAGCCAACTCCATTCACTGATAAAGACTGTGATGTGGTTAACGGCTCGGTAAAGGCTTTAAGTAAAGGTCAGAGTACCTTTGATTTTTGATCATTTTGTTACACATTTCCTGAGCCGTTCTTTTATCAAAAGACCTTGATTATTGTTAACTACAATGATTGGTGTCCTTTTACGTACTTAAAAAAAAAAATCTGTTTTTGTTCTTGCGGAAGCCAGGCAAGTGACTAGGTTAGGAAAAGAGGGGAAAGGAAACAGATTTTTCTCTATCCACCTTCTGGAACAATGCTGTAAAAGTTGGAAAGAGGAAATGAAACTGGAAAAAGGAGACAAGATATAAGAAACATAAATAGATGAAATCAGAAAGAAAAACATTCTGAAAACAAAGACAAAGCAAGTCCTTTGCTGGAGTCCAATCTTCCTTCAGAAAACAGGTCATGAGTTCCGGTGAGCTCACGCATCAAAGGCTCCTGTTCCTCTGGCCGTTACCCACGAGCACCAGGGCTGGACACCCATCCCATCCTGTCCCAGAGAGACACATCGTCTCACGTGGTAGGGGTGGCAGGGCAGGTGCTGCGTCCCAGCAGGATGACAAGGGGAGGGACAATGTATGCAATTCCTGTCTGGCACACAGTCGGGCTCTCACAGGAACAAGGCACAGGAACACTTCCTTTCCTTTGTGTGCGTGCGTGCAAGCGTAAATGCTACCATTTGGGACTCTGCTCCCCGCCTCGCTGAAAGTGAAAATCTGGTGAGGCAGCAGGCATAGGTGTAAAAAACTGCAATGCACTTGGACTTGACATAAGGTCAGCAGTACTGTAGATGCACACACAGACATACACACACACAAACACGCCATAAATGCCTTTCAGCAGGTCTGTTGTAAAAGTCAAGCGATTCATTTGAGACACATTATACAGTATGTGAGCAACACCTCTACCTGCAAGAAATGAAATTCAAACAAACTCACACAGACTCATTTATTTGGAGTCATACACATGTACATATATATATATGTACTGTGTATATATATGGCTGATGATGGGTCGCCAAAAGGTCATTTTTGTTGGAATCAGGCTATTGAGGTACCGCCCACACACCCGGCCGGGTCATTCACGAGTCGAGCACAGAGCACTGCTACAGCTTGTTAGCGTGAGCCACCTAGCTGCTACATTAGCACCACAGTAGTTGGTTGGCTATGCACAGTGATTTGTTTGTCAGAAGTGATATACGTGTGGATATGAACACACACGGTCCGATGCCGCTGGTCCGACGGCGCTTGCTAATCTTACACTCAGTGGAAAAGTTCAGCTAAGCTAAAATAAGCTAGCTACCGACACAGTGAGTGTTTGAGCCATAAACTAGATATTAGGATCTTAGTGACATTCCTATATATAAAGATCTTATATACAGTTCAAAAACAATTTGAAAAATGATCACTTAAACATAAACCAGCGGGATGAGTATGGCTTTACTTTTTCTTACTGTCATGCTGTCCATCTCAATACACAGTCCATGGTTTTAAATTGAAAGGGTATATACAGGAATAATGTAAGTCAGTGAGCTATCAGTCTTGTTCTTCTTCTTTCTGTGATGTGAAGATAGAAGTGTTGAGTGCAGTGGATTCTTAGATTTATAGTATGTGGAGTCTGCACTGTTCCTGAGTTCAAATCCAGCAGCTGGCTGGGGCGTTTCTGTGTAGACTAAGAATATTTTCCCATGTCTGTGGGTTTCCTCTGTGGTCTCCTCCCATAGTCCAAAGACATGCAGGTCAGGTGAATTGGAGACTGTAAATTCCAACCTAGGTGTAAGTGTGAATGTAGATATCTGTTTATGTATTTTAGTCAGGGTTGGGGCAGGGGGGTATTCCGACACAATTACTGTTAAGAAATGTATTGTCAGTAATCCAAGTATCACACTATTATGGTAACGTAACGTGCTTACTTTCCGTTACTTTTGGATAATCTCAGTACCAAATATGAAAATAAAGACGAGAAAAGAAAAAGACTGAATCGTCCCTGAATCGGTCATCAGATTTATTTTCCGTAACACAACTGTACATAACTGTATCAGTTACCTTTTTTGTATTATAATTACGTACCGCTGTTCTATGTTTTTCGGTTACTCCCCAAGCCTGGTTTTAGGCCTGTGATAGTCTGGAGACCTGTCCATGTTGTACCCTGTGTGCGTAGATGGACACCAGCCCAAGGGTATCCATGCACCGGGAAAAAAAGAGTGTCGGATTGGATTGACAAATGTAGTATGCAATCTGATATTTACCTTCTTCTCAGGCCTGCAGGGGCACAGATCAAATTTTCGGTCAGACCACAGTCTGTGCACTCCCAAGCCAAACAAATGAGTGGCAGCGTAACCAAGACAGAGTTAGAAATGATCCTCTGTGGTGCTGCGGGCTAAGTGGAAGCCACAGCGTAGGTGCAAGGTGGAGGAAGTCAACAGCAGTGGGCAAAAGTGGGTGTAATCGCTACTAAGTGTGAGTGCAGGAGAAGGCTCTGTTAAGGCTTCTGAAGGTGAGTGTGTGATGGGTTTTAAATTCATCCACTGTATGCTTAATTGTAGCTTTGCCAGTTACAGCATTTCAACACAGCACAGGCTCTTCATTATTCCCACAAGAAGTTCAATTGAATTTGTTGTACAGGATTGTCACAAATTTACAGTCATAATAATTTCATCATATGGAAATCATATCACAACATTTGTTTTAAAAAAATGCATGTTTGGTATAGTACAACTCCCAGTTCACATGTCTAAATGCATCTGAATAGCATTTTCATTTACATTAAGTTACATTTCTTAAGTTCCATGTTTTACTTATTTTACATTAATAAGTGTCAATGCCTCTGCTTCTATCTATGCAGCGCTCTGTCACAGTGATTTAACCTCATGAAACATTTGCATTTGTCGCTCTTAGCAATCAATGTCCTCCAAGACAAAAGGCCTTTAATTCACAGGGGTGGGATGTGTTTATGTCTCTTGTTTGTTTCAAAATCAATGTAAAAAAAATACTACAGTCAGTGGTTGCCATGAGATTACAGTCGTCAACACTAAACGGCCAACAGATAACCACCACCTACAGAAACTACATCTTTAGAAATTGCCCAGAAAAGACACTGATTACGTTGTTCCACCGAGGTGATCTCTTAGTGCACTATAAATCACCAAAAATTAGGAGGTTGCGATGAGAAAAGGAACTCCCAGATTGCCACTCCTAAAGGGTAATGCCAGTGTTTTCGGTCTCTGTCTCCGCTGGTGTCTGACCGCAGCCTAGGAAGCAGGAGAAACCCATTGCATAATAGATTGATAGTGTGAATTAAACTCCTTTTTCGGTACAGTGGTTGTACAGTAGTATAAAAAGAACTGCAATAACAATATAGTCCTACTGGGGGGCTTGTTCACGTGCACGTCCACCTGCTCTGCACAGGCCTCAGAAGCACCATGATAACACTATCAAAAGAAAAACAGCGTTTTATCCCTTTAAAAACACCAATTGGAATCACAATATGTATCCTTAAGCTGAGGTTAAACTTCCCTTATATGGCTGCTTTAACTTGAGGAAACCAGCACTACTATGCACATACTGTCTCGACAATGAAATGCATTCCTCACGTATAAAACACAGAGACCTGACGGATTACGGTTGGCATCCGTAGCCTAGATATGAAGATAGTTGGTGCTACAGCTCTTATCCAGAGGAAGTGGAGCTCAGTGGGGAGGCAGCCGGGGGCCAGAACGGCTCTGAGAGGAGAGGAAAAAGGGAGGATGTTATCACTTTTAACATCTTGTCTTGTGCCATGAGGGTGGCACAAGACAAGATGTGGGACGCACCTTTCATTAACCTTCACCTTCCTCCTCTTGTTCTCTCGCATGTGTGTTTGTGTCTATGCGGTCAGATGGCAGATAAAACGCTGGCGGAGCAGTGTGTGGAAAGTTATTAAGACTAAGAGGGGTAATAAAGAGGTTTAAGATTTGTCTTTACTGTACCTACATCAATTGTGTCCTGCTCACTTGTTTTATGTTTCAAACACATAAACATTTACATTTTTTCCATATGTTCCGTCTTTAGTGATCCAATTCAAAAACAAAACAAACAAGCACAAAAATAAATTCAATCACAAATAGGTGTCGCTGCAAGCTTTGTGATGCAGAGACCTAAAAATACTTTTCACTTGATTTATTACCTCAGTAAACATTGTAAACATGAGTTTATGGTCTCAATTGTTAGTTTCACATTTTCTTCAATACAGAAGATTTAGTAAATTATGGTCCTATTTGGAGTAAAATAGACCATAAAGCAGGGAAGGCTGTAGGGTGTGGCTCCCTTGGGATTGACGGGTTGCTATCACAGCATTGTCTGCAAACCAATGGGTGACGTCACATTGGCGAAGTTCACTTCTTATATAAAGTTTATGTACAGTAGAGAAGAGAAGAGAGGATACTGTTTTAAATATGGCGTCTCATTCATTCCAATGAAAGTTGCTCTCATTGCTATTCAGAACTTATTCAGACTGTCCTCAATTCAGTGTGTTGCAACAGTTGACCTTTGTCTGGCTGGAAGTGTTGCGATGAGGAGACCTGTAGCTTAATGCTGGCTGACAGCCTTGTCGTGTAGGATTTGATTGGTCCCAGGGGGGGAGTCAGACACTGACACGAAAAAGAGAAAAAAAAATGAGGTTGTTAACATTCATGAGAAATGATCGTGATGTCAAAGGGAGTTCATCAACTTGTCATATCTTCAGACAGCACTGATCCATTTGACTGGTCGTCTATCTTCTATTCAGCCCTGTGATGTGTAGATCTATCTCATCTGCTCACTCTTCTTACATTCTTTCTTTCTTTACACCCTCCATCCCTTCATTCCATTCCATCCTCCTTCTGTATTTCCCTCTGTCCCTCCCCTCCCTCCTTCCTTTTTTTTTTTACCTTTTCCTTCCTTCCTTCGCTCCCTCTCTCCATTGCCCCCTCACCTTTTTCCTTCACTCACTTGCTCCCTCACTTTTCTTTCCCTTTCCTTTTGTCAACTTTTTTTTTAGCCAGTTTGTGGTGTGATCTGAGTCAGGTCATAGGGCAGTGAATAGGGCAGCTAATCATTTATTTCGCTTTTTAAAACAACGGGGACGGATCCAGCACGGACAGTTACGGGAGTGAGGGATGAGGAGGTAAGGAAACATGAGAACACCAGGGTAGGGAGTGAGGGATGAGGAGGTAAGGAAACATGAGAACACCAGGGTAGGGAGTGAGGGATGAGGAGGTAAGGAAACATGAGAACACCAGGACACACATGGAGAACTCTGTCAAGCTCCATATTATGCAAAGTGAACATATTTTATTCTACATAGCTGTCCTCAGTCTCATCTGCTTAACTTGGTCATGGAGGCATCAACATGTAATAGAGATGTTAAATTAACAGTGAAAACTCATCATAGCTTAATTTAACATCAGTATTCATAATTACACTTCATGTTTACTTCTCCTGATCTTTACCTCCTATAACAAGGTCCATAGGGGCATCTCAATAAATGAACATGTTATATTATATTATATTATATCAGTGTTATTTACTGCTTTTTTTCGTGTTGGAATAAATGTTAAATATTTAACTGCCAAGTAATAATGCGTGTTTGATACTTAATATTTTTTGCATTAAATCATACTAGGATGTTTGCTGAAATTGATAGGATGGCCCTACCTAGAACATTTTCCACCAGCCGCCACTGTCATAGGGCCATATCAATAAGTTGAAAAAATACGTACTGTAGATATACTGTAGACATACTGTAGATATGAATAACTACAGCCACAAGAGACATTTAGCATCACGACGCAGATCTCAAGGCCTGATGTTAAATGTTAAGTTTTAGCGTATCGCTACTTATCCATGTCCATCCAGAACCCTCTGCTCAGTAGGCGGCCCAAAGCACCCGATGTGCCGGCCGATTCTTCCCAGCCCAGAGCCCCACTGTTGTGACAGTGGGAAACACGTGACTGTAAGCTTTAATAGGCAGTCTAAATCACTGCCTGTCACTTTGTGCCTTGATTCAGATTAATGTGCACACCGACTGGCCAGCCATTAAGCCCCACACAGGCCCTCTCAATGACACACCTCAGTGCTCTGTGGCTCTTTGCTGCGCACCTGCCATACAGAAATGCACTCTGAAAAGCCACACCGAAGCTTGTCATGCTTTCCCTACGAAGCACGTTCACTCAAAACACAAACACACACACACACACACACACACACACACACACACACACACACACACACACACACACACACACACATTTTTACCACGAAAAAAGCCAGTAAACCAACACACTGCAAACTTGGGAAGAGAGATGAGGTGGAAAGAGTGAAACAATGGGAATGTCAGGGAATCAGATGTGTCTCAACTGTGGAGTTCTCCAATAAAAACACAGCTATGGCCTCGCTAACCTCATCTCACAGCTTCTTTAGTTAGCGGCTGACACACACTCCAAGATGGAGAATCAATTATTCGTGAAGAATATTATTGATTGGTGTCCAGGAAATTTGAAGTGAATCTTTGACATGAGACAAAAAAAATATGATGTGAATCAGGTGTGTTTGTATAAGCTTTTGTGAAAGATAAAAAATAATACAATCAAAGAAATTCATTCACTGGTAGATATACACCATGGATCTAAACAACATCTAACAAAACAGAGGTTATAATGTTAACTTAACATCAAAACACTGTTCAACAGCTGTTAGGGATCATTCAAGTGGGAACTTTCCTGAAAAATGTCCCCACTGTTTATTCCCTACGTAATACATCGTCATTCACTTAAAAATCCCTTTTCAAAACCAAGCTTTTTTGGAACTGGAACTGTTGTAGTATCATAACAGTCACAGCCCAAAAAATGCCTCATCCAAAAGAATCAGATGTTAAGTATTAATTCTTCGGTTTGACGATGAATTAGTGGCTATTTTTATTTTCTTGGCACAAGTTCTTTAGTGCCACCAGATGTTGCTGTCTTTAAAAATGCTCATAAGTCACACTGGTGTCTGTTCTTGTTCGCTTTCTCAGAGCTCAGAGTAATTCTCAACAGCATCTGGCTAATTCTAATGAAAACAGTTTCATCATCTGTAGGAGAGGAGAGGAGAGGAGAGATGGGAAGGGATACTCTGCCCCCATTTGGTGGCAGACAGAAGTGCAGCGCTCCACATTCAGGACACCTATAGCACCAACACTCAGCCTTTTTACACTTTTCAGATATTCCCTTTGAAGATAAATGTAGTACCATTCCCAAGCTACACTGCCCATGTGCCAAGTGTTTGATCACCCACATCTAAATTACATGTCGGAGTATATATTACAGGCAGCACATTATTTCACTAGATTTAAATTAAAGACCATTTCATGATTGTGAATCTAAAGAACATTTTGAACTATTATCTTGATTTACAGACATGCATTTTCTTCGGGTTTCGAGGCGGTAAATTGCAATATGTAATGTAATAGAGAAGAACTTGATATTTAGCATGAGCAGTGAGGGCCAGCGTTGCTCAACAGCAAAGCAAAAAATACCACAAAATACAGAATCCTTAGCAACGACATTGTGTATAGTATAAAAGAGGTTACTCATAGCGACAAACCTCAAAGAAATGTCACCCAGCATCCATTTCCCTAAAACGTTTTAGTGTCTTTCATGTCATTGTTGTGGTTTTTTCAACCCCCAACCTTGCTATTGTTTTTTCACTCTCACTGCTCCCATCAGTGTTTACAGCTGACTTTAAAAACAAAAAAAACTCTACACTACCTGAGGGACACCGGTGGGCCTTTAGTTTTTGCACCCATCCACAGACACTTAGAGCTGAAATTAGACAAGAAGGGGTTATCATACAGTACCTGAAAGAAACTATATAACCAACATTATGTAACATATTTAACCCTTCAGACAATCCAAAGCTAAATCAAATTAAATATACTTTCAAGCTACATCCTCAACTATGATCAAGCTGTTTAGGCCCGTTGACTTCAGATAACACAAAAAAAACACTGGGAGAAGTGTTCTCTTTCAGAAAACTGAAAAAGTCCTTCAAATAGCTGTTTTTCTACGAAACAAATCACTGCCACTTTCACTGCTACTTCTCTTCACTGAACCCCTCACATTGTAACTGAACAGTGCTTGATTTTTATGGCATTGTTAAAGGAGTAATCATTGTGGCATTTGCATCAATGATTACTCTATGAATTGGCCTCCCTTGGTTAGACCTTATAATTTCCAGACCCCTGGTTGAGAGCAGCTCTGTATTATGCCAATTGGAGCGGTGAGTCATATGTCACTGGCCACCGGAGAATTCAGCCTCCTCCACTTTGTGCAATAAATTTACCTCTAGCTGTTACACTGTCAAGGTCTATTGTCATTCTGGTGCTGACTGACAGGGGAAACTAATATATTGACTACATGCTGCTGTCAAGGCGATGTGGTGGAGTGTGTGTGTGTGTGTGTGCGTGTGTTTGTGTGTGTTTGCGAGAAGGTAAAAGGTCGGGATTTAATCTGATATTATATCGCAATTGCAGTCATTCATCTCCTTTAATCACTTTCTCTTCATTCAGTCATTTGCTAAATATTCTACCAGAAAACAAGGGCATTGGAGGGGTTTCCTTCACCTTTCCCTGAGTGCAGAGTGAGAAAAACAACAAACATGACAAAGGATTTGCTCTTTTTAATATGTGCTGAGCTCTTACAATGTCAGGGGATATAAGCCCAACCCCCAAGGCCTAATTAGATTAATGGAAGAGATGGAGAGGATCTAATGACCTGTCTCCCTGCAACAGAGGAAAGATGGAGAGGCATAAAAAAGTGCATCTCCACTCATAGCTTCCTCCTCCACTCATCCTCTCTCTTCTCTGCACCAGACATGTCAATGGTCCTTGAGAACTCTCGGAGACATTACACGAAGCCCACGGCTGAGTCAAGCCCCATCTGCATCACTGTGGCATTTTGTTGGTCATTCCCCCACTTGACAAGAGGAATGGAACGGCAGAATATGGGGCTGAGTGGGTGGGCGATAGTGGTGTAATTTCATTCTTAATGCCAAGCGAGCGTATGAGTGTCTCACTAAGATATGGGCTAAATGAAAACAAGATAATGAAAATGACAATGGAGAGAGATTTATGGGCGGAAATGGCCCTACTTCTATTTTGCTGATTATGAAACCAGCTTAATGTATTCGTGATGTAGAGTTTACATACTATGAATCACTGTTAGACTGTGCAGTTGCAGATGGATGATATGTACTGGTAGACTGCTACAAAGAAAAAAACATAGAGCAAAACATTTCAGATTTTGAGAGAGCAGTTTTTGGATAGGTTTGGTGTGTATCTAGTGCACGTACTCGTAGTAACGAGTACGTGCCCAAAGACAATTATGTAGGCGCACGAGCACACAGGTGGCACAACCCATTTTGTTCCATGTGAATTTAGCAGCTGAGTTTCTGAGCATTTTTGTTACTTTTCTTCTTTATCCAAGGTTTTCACTGCTGGAAAAAGGCAGGAAAGAGAAGACTGCTGGCTGACATGGATGAAAACAATGCAACGTTTCGAAAATGTTTAAAAAAAAACATATGAACATGAAAATTTAATAAAAACACTAAATATTACAAAACTACCCAGGGCACCTTTTCACAAAACTGCATTTTTTAAGATATTCAGACAATGTGAAAAGTAGTCATTTTTGCTGAGTTTAAGTTGACTATAATTGACCAAGCTTCACTCTCATATCTTTGCTCTAAGTGTAGAATGTTCGAGCATAATTCATTGCAAAGTCAACAAGCAATGAGAGGAAGCATGGGGCAGTGTTGTAAGTCAGTAAACTGTTGCGTCATTTTAAAATGCTGTATGTTTGAGCCGCAAAGGATATAACTGCAAATATAATTTCAATTTGTCACATCAAACTGCACTGTATAATTTAAAACTGTCATTATTCATGAGGAAATCAAACAGTGGAGCAGGACTCGTACACATTGCCGTTTCTCTTGCTGTCATATTTTCAATACTCAACTCTAGCCTACACTGCATCAATGCATTTCACCAGCATTGTTTCTCTAATTATTCTCTCATAATTCTCAGATCAGTAGTACTTTACTGTACCCTGGCAAAAGACAGTAAGGCTGGTCATTCAGCATGTACATGCTGGTATCAACAACATCCCAACTGTATTGAAGTAAATGAAAAACCTTACTAAATCTGCTCCAAATGTGTTGTGGTGGCGTTGTTTCATTAATAAGACAGTAAGGTCTAACACTTGCATTTGGAGCACCTTTGCTTAATGGAAATGTTTTATCACACTCAGCCATGCAAGTTGTCACTTTAAGTCAACCCACCTCAGCTTCAAACATGTTCTACCTTACAGGGAAAGTTTGGGTGCTTCAGGGTTGAATGAGGTACTTATCCATAATACTGCAGGTAATAATCCTTGTATTATCTACAATACATCGCCACCCGTTTTTAGAAGCAGGTGAGATTACTGGACACTCGAGCAAACGAATGTACTGCTGCGGACGGAGGCAGCAGTAAAACGTGTTTTAGCCACATAAAAAGGGCCACCGAAAAAAATTGATATGAGCGTATAAGTGTATGGTATATTTGGAATATTTTCACCACCATACGTTGCCATCAGACAGCCCTTCTCGACGAGGAGCTGAAAAAGTTATATCCACCTTCAAAGCCACAAGACTCCATTGTCAAAAACAGTATTTTTACCTCCCAGAAAAAAAGGAGTTGCTGGTCTATCGCTGCCTCAATCGTTTGTTTGTTTGTGTTATTGTGTGACTTTGGTGAATCTGAACTAACTCATAAAACACCAAAGTCACACAATAACACAAACCAACCAATAGAGGCAGCGGTAGACCAGCAACTTCCATGTTCTGCAAGGTAAAGTTACTGTTTTTGTTTGCGTTGTTGTGCTCCTGTGTCCTTACTCCAGTTTGTTTGTCCAAACTGGGTGCATGCTGATTTCCATCTACTGTAGGTAATACACTGACTATGTATATGTACACTGTCACTTCCAAACATCCAAACTACCCATTTATTGCCTTTATGATGCATTCAGATGCTGGTTCATTTACTTGAGCAATGAAGAGGATACTACATTATCTCCCTCAAGGCACGGGGATAACCGTGTCAATAAAACTTGTAAAGTGTCTTGTGCTTAGATAGATTTCTTACTGCCTATAGCCAATTGAAGCTTACAGTAATGTTGCTTACAGAATGGGCTGCAGTGCATTCACCAAGACGTGGGTTGAAGCAGCTCACGACATGAACAGTAGCATTTCATTTACTATAAGTGCAACGGTTCTTGCAGTCTGTATGTACTCCACACACATGCATTCTGTATATGCTACCCTAAGCCCTGCTTTACTGGTCACCTGTAAGCCTATTGGGTGACCACTTGTTTTTAGTGGTGCTAAAAACAATAATACCATGGGAGAGAAAAGAGAGGTGGGGGATCTTTCAGCTCCTCAGGAATCAGTACTCTTTATACTCACTTGCAGACGGCAAAGCAAATGCACCTTTAGGATTCTAGACATGTTTGGCAAGTTGAAGGGTCTCTTCAAAGGCCCGCAGGTGCCAGCCGATTCGAGGACCCCTGACCCAGCTCTGGCTCTGGCTCCGGCTCCGGCTCCGGCTAAGGTAAGACTTGTCTGGTGGTAGAAAATAGTGTGCTGTATATTCACTGAGTAAATACAAATGTATATATATATGACTTCATACACATATATATATATATATATATATGTATGTGTATGAAGTCATATATATATATATATGTGTATGAAGTCATATATATATATATATGTGTATGAAGTCATATATATATATATGACTTCATACACATATATATATATATGACTTCATACACATATATATATATATATATGACTTCATACACATATATATATATATGACTTCATACACATATATATATATATATATATATATATATATATGACTTCATACACATATATATATATATATGTGTATGAAGTCACATATATATATATATATATATATATGTGTATGAAGTCATATATATATATATATGTGTATGAAGTCATATATATATATATATATATATGTGTATGAAGTCATATATATATATATGTGTATGAAGTCATATATATATATATGTGTATGAAGTCATATATATATATATATATATATATATATATATATATATATATATATATATATATATATATATGTATGTGTATGAAGTCATATATATATATGTGTATGAAGTCATATATATATGTATGTGTATGAAGTCATATATATATATATGTGTATGAAGTCATATATATATATATATGTGTATGAAGTCATATATATATATATGACTTCATACACATATATATATATATGACTTCATACACATATATATATATATATATATATGTGTATGAAGTCATATATATATATATATATGACTTCATACACATTATATATATATATATATATGACTTCATACACATATATATATATGACTTCATACACATATATATATATATATATATATATATATATATATATGACTTCATACACATATATATATATATATATGACTTCATACACATATATATATATATGACTTCATACACATATATATATATATATATATATGACTTCATACACATATATATATATATATATATGTGTATGAAGTCTTATATATATATATATGTGTATGAAGTCATATATATATATATATGTGTATGAAGTCATATATATATATATATGACTTCATATACATATATATGTGTATGAAGTCATATATATATATATATGTGTATGAAGTCATATATATATATATGTGTATGAAGTCATATATATATATGTGTATGAAGTCATATATATATATATATGTGTATGAAGTCATATATATATATATATGACTTCATACACATATATATATATATATATATATATATATATGTGTATGAAGTCATATATATATATGTGTATGAAGTCATATATATATATATATGTGTATGAAGTCATATATATATATATATATGTGTATGAAGTCATATATATATATATGTGTATGAAGTCATATATATATATGTGTATGAAGTCATATATATATATATATGTGTATGAAGTCATATATATATATATATGTGTATGAAGTCATATATATATATATGTGTATGAAGTCATATATATATATGTGTATGAAGTCATATATGAAGTGTATGAAGTCATATATATATATATGTGTATGAAGTCATATATATATATATGTGTATGAAGTCATATATATATATATGTGTATGAAGTCATATATATATATATGTGTATGAAGTCATATATATATATATATATGTGTATGAAGTCATATATATATATATATGTGTATGAAGTCATATATATATATATATGTGTATGAAGTCATATATATATATATGACTTCATACACATATATATATATATGACTTCATACACATATATATATATATATATGACTTCATACACATATATATATATGACTTCATACACATATATATATATATATATATATATATATATATGTGTATGAAGTCATATATATATATATATGTGTATGAAGTCATATATATATATATGTGTATGAAGTCATATATATATATATATATATATGTGTATGAAGTCATATATATATATATGTGTATGAAGTCATATATATATATATGTGTATGAAGTCATATATATATATATATATATATATATATATATATATATATATATATATATATATATATATATATATGTATGTGTATGAAGTCATATATATATATGTGTATGAAGTCATATATATATGTATGTGTATGAAGTCATATATATATATATGTGTATGAAGTCATATATATATATATATGTGTATGAAGTCATATATATATATATATATATATGACTTCATACACATTATATATATATATATATATGACTTCATACACATATATATATATGACTTCATACACATATATATATATATATATATATATATATATATATATATATATGACTTCATACACATATATATATATATATATGACTTCATACACATATATATATATATATGACTTCATACACATATATATATATATATATATATATATGACTTCATACACATATATATATATATATATATGTGTATGAAGTCTTATATATATATATATGTGTATGAAGTCATATATATATATATATGTGTATGAAGTCATATATATATATATATGACTTCATATACATATATATGTGTATGAAGTCATATATATATATATATGTGTATGAAGTCATATATATATATATGTGTATGAAGTCATATATATATATGTGTATGAAGTCATATATATATATATATATGTGTATGAAGTCATATATATATATATATGACTTCATACACATATATATATATATATATATATATATATATATATATGTGTATGAAGTCATATATATATATGTGTATGAAGTCATATATATATATATATGTGTATGAAGTCATATATATATATATATATGTGTATGAAGTCATATATATATATATGTGTATGAAGTCATATATATATATGTGTATGAAGTCATATATATATATATATGTGTATGAAGTCATATATATATATATATGTGTATGAAGTCATATATATATATATGTGTATGAAGTCATATATATATATGTGTATGAAGTCATATATGAAGTGTATGAAGTCATATATATATATATGTGTATGAAGTCATATATATATATATGTGTATGAAGTCATATATATATATATGTGTATGAAGTCATATATATATATATATATATGTGTATGAAGTCATATATATATATATATATATATGTGTATGAAGTCATATATATATATATATGTGTATGAAGTCATATATATATATATATGTGTATGAAGTCATATATATATATATATATATATATATATATATATATATATATGTGTATGAACTTCATACACATATATATATATATATATATATATATATATGTGTATGAAGTTCATACACATATATATATATATGACTTCATACTATGAAGTCATATATATATATGACTTCATACTATGAAGTCATATATATATATATGTGTATGAAGTCATGTGTATCTTTGTTTGTGGCACCAAGGGATTTGGGATAGCTTGGTATTTATTTTTCACCAGTTGTGGAGCTGTTACAAGACTACTGTTTTAATATTTAAAAACGATGAAAGATGCACTGTATAGATCCTTTTGGAATTTTTTTGCTATCCTTTTCTGATCAGTGTTTTTGTAAAAAAAAAAAAAATGATATTTAAAAAATGAAATGCAGGCTCTAGAATCATGGCTGGTCAGATTTGTACCATATTTAATGTATTTAAGCATTTTCAATAAAAAACACTTGAACTAGGTTTTGTATCTAGGTATTTTTTTATTTAGGTTGTATTTGATAAAATTGAGTCGGACTAACTCAAAATAAACAAACAATATTACTCATCTAAACCACATTTAGACGACTTAAACAAACAATGTTACAATCGTCTAAACCACGTTTAGACTACTTAAACAAACAATATTACTCATCTAAACCACGTTTAGAGTACTTAAACAAACAATATTACTCATCTAAACCACGTTTAGACTACTTAAACAAACAATGTTACAATCGTCTAAACCACGTTTAGACGACTTAAACAAACAATATTACTCATCTAAACCACGTTTAGACTACTTAAACAAACAATGTTACAATCGTCTAAACCACGTTTAGACTACTTAAACAAACAATATTACTCATCTAAACCACGTTTAGACGACTTAAACAAACAATATTACTCATCTAAACCACGTTTAGACTACTTAAACAAACAATATTACTCATCTAAACCACGTTTAGACTACTTAAACAAACAATATTACTCATCTAAACCACGTTTAGACGACTTAAACAAACAATGTTACAATCGTCTGTTTCGCTGCAGCTTCTTGCCTTCCAGCTTCTGCTTCATTAACTTGGTTTGAGGTGTGCTGAAATGGAGTAGTGTTTCTCCATTAGGTTGAGCACGGTAGTGGGAGACCTCCACCCCAACAGGGACAATGCCCATCCCAGCAGGGACACAGCGTTTTCCTGAAAGTGCTCCCTCTTTTGAAATAGATGGAAAGCGGCTCGGCAGATCAACCTTGCTGTTCTCTCCATGAGTTAGCTGCACCTTGTTGCCTTCCAGCTTCTGCTTCATTAACTTGGGTTGATGTGTGCTGAAATGGAGTAGTTCTCCATTAGGTTGAGCACGGTGGTGGGAGCCCTCTACCCCAGCAGGGACAATGCCCACCCCAGCAGGGACACAGCGTTTTCCTGAAAGTGCTCCCTTGTTTGAAATAGATGGAAAGCGGCTCGGCAGATCAACCTTGCTGTTCTCTCCATGAGTTAGCTGCACCTTGTTGCCTTCCAGCTTCTGCTTCATTAACTTGGGTTGATGTGTGCTGAAATGGAGTAGTTCTCCATTAGGTTGAGCACGGTGGTGGGAGCCCTCCACCCCAGCAGGGACAATGCCCACCCCAGCAGGGACACAGCGTGTTCCTGAAAGTGCTCCCTTTTTTGAAATAGATGGAAAGCGGCTCGGCAGATCAACCTTGCTGTTCTCTCCATGAGTTAGCTGCACCTTGTTGCCTTCCAGCTTCTGCTTCATTAACTTGGGTTGAGGTGTGCTGAAATGGAGTAGTTCTCCATTAGGTTGAGCACGGTGGTGGGAGCCCTCCACTCCAGCAGGGACAATGTCCACCCCAGCAGGGACACAGTGTTTTCCTGAAAGTGCTCCCTTTTTTGAAATAGATGGAAAGCAGCTCGGCAGGAGATCAACCTTGCTGTTCTCTACATGAGTTAGCTGCATATCGTTGCATTCCAGCATCTGCTTCGTGTACTTTGTTTGAGGTGTGCTGAAATGGAGTAGTTTTTCTCCATGAAGAGCAATGTAGTGGGAGCTCTCCATCCGATCAGGGACAATGCCCACCCCAGCAGGGACACAGCGGGTTCGGTGTAGTTTGTTGTGCTTCCTGACGTTTTGCAATACCTCATGTGACATGTGGACGCAGTTAAAAGGACGACTGCTGTTTCCTGCAGGGGTGCCGAGCATCTTTTTGTCAAGACGTTCCACCAGGCGGAGCCCTCGGCCAGTTGTGGAGAGTTTGGGGAGCTGTGCGTATTCTGTAAAGTGAGACATATCTGAATGAATTGTTAGATCTGTTGGATCTGTGACTTAGTTGGATCTGTTGGATCTGTGACTTGTTGAATCTGTGACTTGTTGGATCTGTGACTTGATCTGTCTGTACACAATACTTTATACTATGTGTTTTGGAATGTCAAAACATCACGGAATTCTTTCTGACATCACGGAATTCTTTATGACGTCACAGAATTCTTTCTGACATCACTGCCTTTGCAGTACACTATGCAAACATCTTTATGTTGGGAACCATGGGAACCAGGGCTCGATATTGCGCACGTCTTCGTCGCCACGGCAACCCCAGTACGTGTTCTGGCGGATGAAGTCATTTGTTCCGCCGACCGTTACCATGGTTACAACCTAGAGAGGGCGCTGCGGAGGAAGCCACACGTAAAATGACGCAAAGGGGGCGGGGGCGTGCCCGTAGATGCGCGCTGCGCAAGCTTCTGCTTGTTGTTCCCGCAGAGAGAGAGGCGAAGAAGATGGCGGCCGTGTCAAGCGGAGATGCTGCTGCTGTGTCCGCTGCGGCCGGGATTACGCACTCTGCCCGACCGACCCACACGGGCATGGGCTCCCAGAACCGAGCCCAGCCGTCCTCCGGCATCAGCCACTCCGGTCGCACCACCACCACGGCCCCGGAGGCTGCCCTCATCAGCTGTCACATCCCACACGCTGGTGGCACACCAGTGTCACTCACGGTCACATTACTAAAGAGTGGCACAGAGACTGAAAAGAGCCATCTGTGTCCGGCTGTGTTGTAAATCTATTTTTAACCACAAGCCATCAAGTGGGATACTACCACAGAGTAATGAGCAGCCCAATACATTTTGTATTATTTGCTTGTTGGATCCATTTTGATTAATATACAATCAAGAGCATCTTGGGCTCAGTTGGACCTCTAAAAGGGCCCTCATCCTGCATATTCCGTATCAGAAACACTGATCAGACTCAATTTAAAGATGTTTTTCTGTCATATTCAACACTTGAAATCTTAAAAAGCTGTCATTGCTCTTCGTAAATACTGAAAATGTGAGTGCCGTGCTCACAATGAATACTTGGTACTGTAGGCACAGTTGAAAACAGGCAAAGCGTACCAATAAGCAGAAAAATACAATTCCCTTTACCAAAGTTGGGTACATTTGAAAAGGCTTCTACAACTACCTAAGTATTGCAGCCGAGCATACAGACTTTTCACTTAAAATGAGTGATTACAATGATTAAGTACTTTCTTCTTCTTTAAAGTATCCTAATAGTTCCAGTCAAAACAGATCAACAATTCAAATAGCACATGACATAGTCATTGATAAAATAGTCTGCATATCAAAATGGTGATTATAATGTGGACTGATTTAAAAATGAGATGGCACAATTCCAGACATCAGTCAGAATGTTTTTAATAAGGGCTATTATGGATTTAATAAAGATGTTTTTCATCAGTCATTTGATTGAAATGTTTAGCATTGTGAATACATTGCCACTGGTATGTGTTGAACTAATCTAAAAACATAATTTGTTATTCAAAACACATGTTGGGATTCCTGTGTTTCAGACCACCGGCAGCACAAATTAACTGCACATCTGCAGTTTGTCTTCAAACACACCGTACAGGGACCAAACATGGAGGAAAGTTGCTTTTGTGACTTTTTCACAAAGCTGTTTGCATGTTCATATCAAAACATTGTTTAGGATTTTACACCAAGAAAACAGAATCACTAATAAAGACCAATAGGGAGGCACGGTTTGAGAGAAAATAAGTCAGAACTTCTTCCATTGAGTAAATATCAGAAATAAAGGAAGTAAAATAAGCAATCTGGCTGGATGGCAGACATTTCTTTGCATCTCATTTGTGAAAGCCCAGTCATCAGGCAAACTCACAGTTATACAGTCTCACAAAACTGCACTCTTTAAACTTGGGCAACAACTAGTGGTTGGAAAAAAAACAGTTTGCAGTTTCCTTACCGTCATAGCCGACTGCTAACAAACCAAACCGCTCCAGCACCTTAACAAAGACGACCACAACTACCAGCACTGCAATCATTTCCAGTCCCTCCAAGTTCATAGTCAACATGTCGGGCGGGTCACAGCGTGCCCATGGTCAAAGACACAGAGCTCAGCGTGCAGCACTGTCTGCAGGCCATTAAACTCCCCTCAAAAGCCCTGCATCTCTGGGTCCGATCAGAGACCGGTACAAGTCAGGGAAGGAAGGAGGGGGAGAAGAAAAGTGTGTGGAAAAGAGAGGACGGAGGGGGGAGATGGAGTAGTAAGGATAAAGACGAGGGGGTGCGAGGAGATAATGGAGAAAGAGAGACAGGGAGGAAAGAAGGAGAGGGTTGAACCTGATCATTGTGACAAACAGGAAGAGAAATGATGGACATGATGCTGAAATAAAACAAGGGAGATGGTACCGAGTACTGTTTGGGTGTGTGCAGAAGTCAAAAGCATCAAAGTCTTAATTCAATTCTGGACTGGTCTTTCTGTAAAGCTTTGTCTTTTTCCTTGTCTGATTATAATAATCCACAACATTCAGCTTTACCACTAATTAAGACAACAACGCCACTTGTCCTAAAATCACCACGCTTTTAATGTAAAAGTATAAATTAAAAAAGGACTCTACAAAATGCCTTGAATACTTTAAGACAAAGTACTACAAGTACTACAGAAAGAACACCGTGCCAGTCCCTCCGCAGCCAGAGACGTGAAAAGATTTCCAAGATTTCCCACCTTTTCAATATTTACTCTGTTATAAGGAACTAACAGCGGACATGATCGAGCCGTGGCTCAACAAAGAAGCCGTGCAAAATGTCAGCTCGAGAAAGAACCGAACCCGCGTGTGTGACCTCACCGCCACCTGGACTTAAAATAAAGCGGGAAACCTTAAGGGAGAGATGACAAGGGAGAGGTCAGAGAGAAAGACAACACGGCAGAGAAGAAAGGACTCGGAGGCGGCGAGTTGAAATGTGCCTGCAGGTGGCTGCTGGAAAAAAGAGGAAAATAGTTAAATTTTTTAGAATTTTTAGAAACCGATGGAAAGCGGCTCGGCAGATCAACCTTGCTGTTCTCTCCATGAGTTAGCTGCACCTTGTTGCCTTCCAGCTTCTGCTTCATTAACTTGGTTTGAGGTGTGCTGAAATGGAGTAGTATTTCTCCATTAAGTTGAGCACGGTAGTTGGAGTCCTCCACCCCATCAGGGACAATGTCCACCCCATCAGGGACAATGTCCACCCCAGCAGGGACACAGCGTTTTCCTGCAAGTGCTCCCTTTTTAGAAACAGAGAAACGGCCCATTAAATCTGAGAGAAAGGTTGAAACTGCCTGAATTTTGCATAAATCATTCCCCTGTGATAACATGATGCAGGATCTAAAGCAAGATCTCTGCAGACCCTTGGGAAAGCTAACTTCTGTTAGCAGCATGCTAATGACTTGAATCCAATTGAGCCTTAAAGAGGGTCCTCTTTTGTCCATCATATGTGAATATTAGGACAACAAGCCATTTCCAAGTTTTTTCAAATGCACCCAACAGAGATGATTCGAACCAGATGGCACTTATTTTCCCAAATGGCCGAAAGCCAGTTTTCACCAGTCTTTTCTCAAACTTTTTATACTTTAAATCAGGGTAGAGATTTGACTAATTTTCTCCTTGGGAAACCCTCATCACCATTACCTACCTATAATCTGGACTTCGTAGCTGCAAGTTAAGGTCCCCAAAAACAGCCCCAAAGGGCTTAATTGATGCCTTATTCCCTTATATGAGTGGATTTTTTGACATATGCAAGAATTGCCATAATCTCTCAAATATGGGTCCCAGAACCCACAGATTAGCGAGCAGCATGTCCAGCGGCGTTGGCAGACCTACAGAGCGGCCCCGTCTGAAGTCACGTTAACCTAATTCATGATATAGATTAGACCGGACCGTGTACGTTTTAGTGATCTGTTTTACCGTTAATTCGGAAAAACCAAAATACGGAAATACCATGGTATTCTGGTTTTTCGTTTCAAACCAAGAACGGGAAAACGGAAATGGGCGGTCGTATTTCCGTTTTTCGTTCTGAATTCAAAAATGGAAAAACCAAGAACCAAAGTCAAATAAGGGCCGTGTACATTTTAGTCATCTGTTTTACCGTTCAGTCAAAAAATACGGAAATACGGAAATGCCATGGTATTCTCGTTTTTCGTTTTTGCAAATCCCTTTTTTGTTTTTTCATTTAAAACGAGACACAGAGCACAGCAGGTAACCGGGAAAGAAGAATATTTCAAGAACTTTATACATTAATTAATTAATCTTGGCCGATGGGAGTGCGTTAGCATCAGTAGTTGACTATATGCTGTTTAATATTCATTTATCTATGTACACAGCAATAATTAAGTTTTCGATTAATCAGTGCATTTGATGCAATACAGTTCGTGATATAGTTTAATCAAAGTCATTTTCGTGTTCAGAGTTGTAGGCACTGATATTTATTTTTCCACCGTATTTTGCTGTTGATTTAGTGAACGTGAAGTAGATGCAAAGTCAAAGTGTTTACCAGTTTTACCAGTAGATGACAGTATAAGTGTATTTAAACCATAGATTTAGTCATATTTACCGGTGCCTCTAGGTTATTGATACAGATGTATTTAATGCTGATTATTTCATCTGATATTTGATGTTCATGGTTAATTTGCATTAGTTGTATACATCATGTATTTACATGTTATATTTGTGTAATTTAAGAACTCAACATACATGGAAGAGCGAGCTTGTGTTCATGATCATGAGGCAATAGATATTGACAATTGAAAAAATAAAGATATTTGGTTTATTGTTATTGAACATTAAGCCTAAGCATAAGCAAAAGCATAAGATAAAACAACAAAAATGCACAGTATATACAATGAAATAGAAGAGTGTTAAATTAACGAACTGGTCGGTAGTCATTGAGGCTAGATGGTTTCCTCTTTCGTTGTAAATTGGATTAATTTGCTCTATCATCACGAAGGTCAAAGGTCACATTTTGCCTGAGTACACTGTGTTGGCCTTTATAGTGGTTTAAATGATCAGATCCCCTTCCAGGTAGCAGGTGCTTGTGATTCTATACAGGCAGTATGACGCGTCTTCTTTAAATAAAAAGTTTTATTTTGCTTTCAAGTCAATAAAGTAGTCAAGGAAAAACTAAGTTTGTTAGTGTAATGCATGCACAGAAAACACATTGTGATAAGTGTAACCACAAATATTAACAATATCTGATGTAATTGATCTTGTTTTGAACAATAAGATTAAACAATAATAAAAAGTTATAAGTTATATATTCCATATATAATAGTACATTGCAAATACATTGCCAATAATTGTACTATTTGCAAATATATAAAATATACTAACATTGTACGTCTAACAATTTGCAAATTAAATCTTTAAACACACTTTCAAATAAATGTAATATAGTGCATTTTCGAGAGAGAGAGAGAGAGAGAGAGAGAGAGAGAGAGAGAGAGAGAGAGAGGGGGGCGGCAGTGGTCGGAGCACCTGTTGGAGGTTGAACTTTTGAACCCACGTCAGCGCTCTGTCTACGAGCCCTTTCTACGCGCTCAGCACTGCACTGCTCTGCTCAGCACCTGCGCTGCTCGTCAGAGAGGCGGCAGTGATCAACCAACACATTAATTTAAAAAAAAGCACTGGTCGCAGGTTGAACTTTTGAACCCACGTCCGCGCGCTTTCTACGAGCCATTTCTACGTGCTCAGCACCTGAGCTGCTCGTCTGCTCTTCTGTGGGGATTATCCTGAACACTATTGAAGAACAACTGCCTGACTCCTAGGAACAAAACACTTCTTCTGGAGGTAAGCATACCTACATAATGCATTACAGTCGGAGAGGAGAGTAACAGCTTTTTTGAACTGACGTTACCGTACGTTTTTAAAATCAGGATAAGGCTCTCTCTACGAGGACAGTTGGAGGGCTGCTCAGAAGATGTGAAGGATATGGTGCACCTTCTTCTCTCCTATTTTGATGAAAAAGAGGAGAACCTCTTCCACTATGTGGAAGAAACATGTCTGGTAAAAGAAGTAGAAGTGGAAAGCTTGCCGGTGACACCATGCATCATTGTATGTGGTAAGTTGATATTTATTTTTACTGAAGAAACCGTAACTAATGTAAGGAAATATTGCATGGAATGCACCGTCATGCTATAAAGTGCTAGGTGTGTTTCTTCCCAGTAGTATTTTCTTCTCTATAACGGTGTAATAGATCCATTAAGTTTGACCTATCAGCTTCTTTCCTGAGGCTTCACTGGGACTCTTCTACTCCAAAATGAATGAAATGGACCAGCAAACACCAGCATTTTGAGCTAAAAAAGGTTTTGAAGAATACATATTTGTTGTTCATTCTGTTATTGTTGTTTATTCTTCAAACACCTGTGCCAGCTCAAAATGCTGGTGTTTGCTGGTCCAGATCCACTTCACTTTTTTTTGGATGGTAATGGCTGGTTTGCTGTAATTATTTTCTACGTCTATTTTGTAGGAATCTCCTGCTATGCATCGAGGCAGTTCATGCTAAGTGTCGACGGCAAGGTTGTGAATGACCAAATCCCAAACTTCATTTCTGCCATCGGTTTGATGTTTGGAAGCTATTACTGCCTCAATATCCACTATCCTGTGGTTCTGGGCTCCACACTTGAGTTCCTTCAGAGGTAAAGTAATGTATATATTTTTTTTAATTTCTTCATTTCGAGCAAATCACTGTATTTAGTGGTTGATTATGAATTATTGTGTTCACAAAGGTGTTTCTTCCTCATCAATCCAGAGAAGGGCACAAAAGTTGAAACCAAGAAAAACAAGAAGCAACTGTCAGTGAACCCAAGAGTCCTCACCCTCATTGCGGATGTCTCTGATCATGAGTGGAGAGAGACATGTTAGAGACGGACTTATCCAACGGAACTGTTAAAGGACCTGTGTGTAGAATTGAGGAGAATTGATTGGCAGTAATGGAATATAGTATTCATATATAGATTTTCATTAGTGTCAAAACTAAGAATAATTGGGTTGTCATTACTTCAGACTGAGCCCTGTATATCTACATAGGAAGCAGGTCCTCTTCAAGGTGCCAATGTTTACCGTTGATATTCAGAAAAGTATTATTTAAAGTATTTAAAGTATTATTTAATGTTTTCAGTTAGCTTTTGGTTTTATAAGCAGTTTGTTTGTGTTGTGTTCATTCAGAACAGTATATATATATATACTTTTGTTTTGGTATTCATTGTTCTAATAAGCAGTTGTTCAGGTTCTGTCCAATTTATGTGAACTGGCTTATTGTACATCGAGGTGAAATTACTAATGCCTACTGATAACTTCAACAATGAGGTCAAAGCAACAGTATGTTTTGTTAGAGGCTGTTCTTTCAGTTTAAACCTGACGTTTGACCTAAGAAAAGATTTTACATTACATGTAGTGAGTTATTCAATTTTAGCTCGTTATTTCTTCCCAGAACAAACATTTCAGATTCACTAGCAGGGTAGGTAGAATCCAAGGAGGAACGGAGCTTCTTTACTATCCATGCATTTGAGATAATAAAGCTGTCCCTAAAGACAATTTGAGCCTTTGTTTCAGTGCTTTTGTTAAACTTCAGAGTAGGTTGAATGCAGGTGGCATTGCTAAGAAGAATTTCCTTTAAGGTAAGTAAATTGTACACATTTCTAACAAATATCTGAACATTTTTATTGGTACATGTGCAGTTTGTGCAGGAAATTAAGACAATTTACTCTTATCTTGTAACATTTAATTAATTTGCTCCTGCCACCTTTCAGACATTGCATTCAAACTCGAGTGGTTATGGACTTGGATGAGAACCAGGAAAACGGTGAGATTCTAAAAGCAAACAGTTTTTTATTTTTTACTTTTAAAGATGATTTTCTGTCATTTGTGTTTTATTGGACAGCAGAAGTAGAGAGACAGGAACCACAGTGGAGTGAGAGGGGATGATCTGCAGCAAAGGGCCCAACGGGAATCAAACCTTTGTTGCTGGATAACAATATGTGGTACGTGCTAAACCAGGTCAGGAACTGGTTTTATTTTTGATTGTGAATTTAGCCATTTAATTTTAATTTGCAACCTTTGCATTGAAAAGAGTAAAGGTTGATGCTTGAGATGATTTCATCTTTCACTTAAGAGGATGTATGTCCACCCCTTGTCTTTTTTTTCCTCTTTATTCTTTCTTTCAGGTGTGATTACGACAATCAGCGGTTGTACTTCAGATGGACCTCATCACCCTCTTTGCTGTCCTACTAGTCTAACCTTGTGATTGGATACATACGAGTTTTGTCAAGGATAAACAGTGGTAAGTTGTTGTAAAGTTTAATGTATGTTCATGTAACAAGAGAAGGCTTTAGGGTCTTCTATTTTTGTAAGCACGGTATAGCCATTTCATGTTCAAACAGTGTATGCATGTATTCTTGATGTTAAGCACTGCATAAAACGGCATTGCATAATCCAATAACCTTTTTTTGACATACTGTGAATTCATTTTGACTTTATTGACATACCATACGTATTATGGCTATTTCTTATTCATGAATCATATTTGTAGCTTGACCTTTTCATGAAATCTTTAACCCTACTCTTTGTTTACCCTTTTGTAAGTTTGTTCTGTTTCACCCTCTTTAATGTTTTGTGTTTTTATAGTTTGATTGTTTTGTGTGTGAAGTCTGTGAGAACCATTTTGCAACTGTGTAAGTGCTATATAAAGTTATATTATTGGTGATGTTACTGTTATTATTATTGTTAGTATTAATGTTTTCTATGTTGTCTTTTTTTCTGGCTGGAGGATCATGCTAGCCCACAGCGAACACCAGATTGACTTGTGAGTCTTCAAGCAGAAATCATGACACCTGCCTAAAGTTCCAGTTTCCTGAACAGCATACCCTGTCTGTATGAGACTCTGTCCCACCTGTCTTCAGTCAAGTCTGGACCCAATGACTCAGACACCAGTCTTGTCAAGGCTAATTAGAGGTAAGCAGTGTGATAGGTGCAACTCAAACTTCACTTGTGGGCCCTTCTTAAACGGGAGATATACGGTGATTTACGGTGAAGGTAAACAGTCCACCTGGGAGGCTGTGGTTGATCGTCAACAGATCAAGAAAGTGACAGAATCCATGAATGGAAGGCTTATTACTGTTATTGAAAAGAAGGGGGGGTGCTATATTGGTAACAGATACATTTTTTAAAATATCAATAACGTTTATTTGCAAATTTTGAGTTTGTTTATTATTCTCACTTTAACAGATGAAAATAAACAAGTGAGATGGGAACAGTTTTCATTTAGTTGCATAATAATTGTGCACACAGATATTCTCCTAAGAAAGCCAAAACCTTAGTTTTACTTTCTTAAATATTCAGGTTTGAAGTTTATTAACATTTTGAATTGACCAAGAGCACTGTAGTTGTTCAATAATAAAATGAATCCTCAAAAATAAAACTTGCCTAATAATTGTGCACACAGTGTATTTTTTGGAGGCATCTGTGTATTTAGGCTGCCTGCCGACAGAAATTAAACACATGCTGATGATGCCTTATTGCTGAAATGTATAGTTTTTATTACCATTCTACCTGATAGTTATTATTTTGTATTAAGTATAAAGTGCTGGTTTCTTCTAGGTCATTGGAGCTCAGTCTAAGACAGTAAATGCTTCTCTGTGTAGGCATCATGTTGAAGCACTGCATCAATCTAACTTTGCCTTTGTTTCTGTTTTTGGGTGCAGAGAGGATCATTCCAGTCCACAGTCAATACCTGATGGTCAACAGACGAGTCCTCAAGCAGAACTGGTGAAAATACACGCTTCAAGTTCCAGCTTCCTGAACTTCATGTCCATGTGAGATGCTATACTATGTTTGTGATACACATATATATATATATGACTTCATACACATATATATATATATATATATATATATATACATATATATATATATATATATATATATACATATATACATATATATATATGACTTCATACACATATATATATATGACTTCATACACATATATATATATATATATATATATGTGTATGAAGTCATATATATAGATGAAGTCATATATATATATATATGTGTATGAAGTCATATATATATATATATGTGTATGAAGTCATATATATATATATATATATGTGTGTATGAAGTCATATATATATATATATATGTGTATGAAGTCATATATATGTGTATGAAGTCATATATATATATATATGTGTATGAAGTCATATATATATATATGACTTCATACACATGTACACATATATATATGTGTACATGTGTATGAAGTCATATATATATATATATGTGTATGAAGTCATATATATATATATATATATATATGTGTGTATGAAGTCATATATATATATATATATGTGTATGAAGTCATATATATGTGTATGAAGTCATATATATATATATATGTGTATGAAGTCATATATATATATATGACTTCATACACATGTACACATATATATATGTGTACATGTGTATGAAGTCATATATATATATATATGTGTATGAAGTCATATATATATATATGTGTATGAAGTCATATATATATATATGACTTCATACACATATATATATATATATATATATGTGTATGAAGTCATATATATATATATATATATGTGTATGAAGTCATATATATATATATATATGTGTATGAAGTCATATATATATGACTTCATACACATATATATATGACTTCATACACATATATATATATATATATATATACACACACATGCATTCTGTATATGCTACCCTAAGCCCTGCTTTACTGGTCACCTGTAAGCCTATTGGGTGACCACTTGTTTTTAGTGGTGCTAAAAACAATAATACCATGGGAGAGAAAAGAGAGGTGGGGGATCTTTCAGCTCCTCAGGAATCAGTACTCTTCATACTCACTTGCAGACGGCAAAGCAAATGCACCTTTAGGATTCTAGACATGTTTGGCAAGTTGAAGGGTCTCTTCAAAGGCCCGCAGGTGCCAGCCGATTCGAGGACCCCTGACCCAGCTCTGGCTCTGGCTCCGGCTCCGGCTCCGGCTAAGGTAAGACTTGTCTGGTGGTAGAAAATAGTGTGCTGTATATTCACTGAGTAAATACAAATGTTCTCGATGAACTATAACATATTTTCAGTCATATCTAGTTTCTCAAAGGGCAATCGATTCTTGTTTGATGCCCTGACAAGTGTTCAATAGCTTTCATACTGTTCAGTATGAGTCAGTGACAGCAGTGGAAGCCAAGACTGAAATCTGAAAAATTAAGTATTGTATCCAGCCTGTAATGCAGCAATTTGAATTTGTTTCCACTAAGATCACGGCAGTGGCTTCTTATCTGCTCCCCCATCCATTCAATTGCTCAGTACTCTTGCCAACAAAGAATCTAATAAAATTGTTTCATTACACGGACACCATTGATATCGCTCATTAGCCAACGGGCACTCTTAAATTTATTTCACCTCAAACACATCTTGTTTTTAAGAGAGCCGATCGGACAAGGGAGTAATTTGTCAAACGCTAAATGCACTTTTCTTTCAAAAGGCTTTCTTAATTAAAATGTCTCTCTAATGACCGTGGCTTGACCAATGAAGGCGAGCATCCGACAATGTGAAAAATGTTGATTTATCTTCTCGGAGGACAAGCCAGCCGATAAGGAGAATGAAGCCAAGAATGTGGACAAACTGCAGGGTAAGTCATCATTAATTTGAGAGGCTGAAATAGCACATTTAGAAACAGGATTATTTTATGTCTGTTTCTGTTTTACTTAGTGTCCATCTCATGGTGAAAACTGTATGGGTGGACTGGATCATACAGAGTTTAGGAATATGTTGTCCCTTTCTGCTAAAATGACCCCAGCTAACCAAAGTCTACAGCTGTTCTCAAATCATTATTTTATCCTTATGGCTGTCATTTTTTAAAACAAAAGTTGGAGACTATCGTTGAGCTCCAAGTGGCTGCAATCAGCTTTGTGTGCACTTGTAAGGCCGAGCTATTGATCAAGAAGAAAATCAGATCTTTTAAAAGACAACAGAAAGGCACACTCATTGACTGTTGACAGATTATCAATATAAAAAGTTCAAGTTGTTCAACTTTTCTTGAGCTTATTGTCAGCTTTTTGAGGTCTATTACATAAAGTGAAATCCTGTGACTTGTTAATTGTGTTGCTTTAAGCTCAGTGGGTGTTTCATAAATCTATGGCCGGTCACCCAGTACAACGGCTTAGAGGTAGAACTTAACTCCCAAACAACCATCAATTATATCACATAAACCACAAACATATTTGGCCTTTTAGACATTATACATTATCTCATTCAAAACTTCTGTTTAGTCTTTTTCCAAGCATGCCTGTATTTAACTAGTGCAGCACGGATGCTGATGTTTTGCCTGATTGGTTCATATTGAACTCCGTCATTCTTGAAATGTGATTTGTATTACAATTCCTTCAACAATTATACTTTCTTGAGATTCTTTATAGCCATGTGAAATATATAGCGTCATTCTAACTCTTACGTAACTGCCAGAGGCTTCAGCAGTCCTCATTTAACAATAATGATGTTATTTGTGTAGCTCTTTGCAAAAAAACAAAGTTACAGGGTGTAGTGGCCATTTGTCGCATAAATCTAAATTAAACAAACAATAATCAAACGCCACTGATGCACCGTGGTCGGTATTTTACGCAGGCAGAAGATTGTCCATGCAGGATTCCGATTTTTGTATTTATTTAGTAAAGCAAACAAAACAAGCAAACAAACAAAAATAACAAAGAAAACTCCTGTCGTGCTGTCTCTCCTGTGCTAGTAAAAACTATAAGCCCACCCCGGTGCATGCTGGTCCCATCTGTCTACTCATATATATAGCCACAGGTGCCCACAGTAATTACCCAAACAACAAAAAATAATATAATGAAACAAATTACTATTAAAGAGAAAAAACAATCTTAATATATCAAACATCTAGAATAATTAAACAATACTACTTATAAATGAAATAACAAAATACTAATAAATCAAATAAATAGCTCCAACACAGGGAAACAAAGTAAAACAAAGCAAATAAGTTAATGAAATTCAACTTGTAAAATATAAAATGACGAAAAGCAAGGCTTTAAAAAAGAGCATTACAAAAATCAAGTCTGGAGGAGATGAAATGTAACTATGATTGTTCCCCTTTCCCAGAACCAACTCCGGCTCCAGCATCAGCCCCTGCTGCAGGACCACCAGCAGCTCCTGCTCCAGCATCGGCCCCTACAGCAGCTCCAGCTAACCCTGATCAAGCTGGACCTGAGGGGTAAGACCTGCACCCTTAGCAGTTTCATTTTTTTCTCGACCTGATTGGATATTTTGATTGCAGGGGGTCAGTATAACGGAAGCATGGGCAATTAAAGAGAGTAGATGTAGTGTATTTATCGCTAGAGCCTCCAAACTCCACTTTAGCTTACCAAAACACATGCCTGCCAAGTGCACACTGACACCACAAACCAGTATCAAATGAATCACCCAATGGACATTAATTAATCTGATTCCCTGGCAAGATCGCAGAGAGAGAGCGAGAGAGACAAAGCCTTCATGTGTGAGAGCTTTATCCCCCGATGCAACATGCATATTAGGAGGGGGATGACCTGAAAGTGGATTAAAAGCTTTTCAGCTTTTTAGGTTTAAGAAGCTCTTCAGGTCTGCTTCTGGCCAAGCAATAAAAACCATGAAGGCGACACAGTCAGCTGATCCACACAATTGTAAACACATTTTACTTTTCCAAATGTTGAGACATGTTGAAATGTTTCATCAGTGGACAATAAAGGAGTAGCTGAAAGAGTGAGGAGGAGCTCTATGTATGTCACAGTTAGAGGTGTTTGGATTTGGAAACCTTTTTATTTTGGAAACTACATTTCAATCAGCAAAATCTGCGTGATCTTGGACTATAAAACAAAACATACATTTATATTGTGATGGACATAAATGAATAAATGTGAACATCTGGATGCATTTGTATCAACTCTAAAGTTTGCTTTAAGCACAACTGATAAGGTGTTTATGTGTGTTGTTTTTCTATATAAAACATAAGCATATTACTTATTTACCTTACTAACTAACTTATTAGATACACCCAGCTGAAAGCTATGTCTAATATAACAGTTAATAAATCATACCTTCATGAAGGTTATAATGTCCAGTTTTTGCATGGTCATTGTGGAGGCTGGAGAGGTGTTTCTGTTGTTTAGCCTTCCTTCATTGATGTAAGTACCGCGACTCACTGCCACCAGAGATTAAACCACAGCTGCAGTTTTGGCCAAAAGAGAGAAAGCATCTCACTCGTAACAGCCTCCAAAGTCACTTTCTTTTCAATTGTTTCCGTAACCTAACTAATGCAACGAATGTGTAGCACTCAACTGCGGAGGACAGTACTCTACATCAGCATATTGCAGCCATAACATAGTACATCCTACACTGTGTCAATGGAAAGGAAGAGGTGTCATCTCTGTGCCTTTCTGCTTTGCTTGTTGTAAAGTGTCATAAGAATAGGTTTTTGTCTATGATTTGATGAAAGTGCTTAAGTTAACCATATTCGGGTAGTGGCGTTTCATTCGCAATGACTTGACATAAATACATCTGGCTCCCACAGTCAGCCAGATATAGTGCTGAATCGTGTCCACAAGGGGGCGACATATGAGCACAGATGTCCCCTTCTCTGTACTGCTGAGGCTCAAGTTGCTGTGTTTGTCAGCTGAGCCTTTCCACTTAAAATGTAATTTCACTGTATGAATGTCTTTATTTGACATAACAAATTACAATGGAATTGCTAAGCCATTAGCAATTCGTAAAAATTGTGGTGTAACGCACAGGAAGTAACAAGTTCAGAGTGTAGAAAAGTAGTTCCTGTGAATATGAAAGATTGTCACCACAGTTGCATGGTTTTACTGATTGAAGTGGTCAGTGATTAAACCAGCCACAGTAGGAAAGCCACAGGAATAAAAATGCACAGTTTCAAGCCCCTCATACTTGTAGCTTTTTAAGTGTTTTTACTTACATTTCAATTAAACTTTTTTTTTAGCCACTTGCAGGCAGCGGAAAAAGGCAGTGAGCACAACAGAGATATATTAGCTTACGTTTGGATGGCAAACTTGCTAGCATAAAGTTGGCTATTTAGACATTCAGCTGATGCAGCAATAGTTTAAAATGTTTCAGTTTTGTGTAAGTCCAATCTTACGTTTTTTGGTCGCTACCCCTGAGTAGGGGTGGGTATCGTTTGGATTGTTTCCGATACCGGTGCTGCTCGAGTCAACAGATAAACTGTGATGTGAGTAGATACGTGATTATTTTTACGAAAATATTCAATAAAGTGCTTTTGGAATGTGGTTCTCTTCATGTTCTTTGTTCCATCTTCATTTTGTGCTCCTCCCTCCTTTTCTCTCTCACACTCACACACACACACACACACACACACACCTACACACACACACACACACACACACACACACACACTCCCAACAGATGCACACAAAAGGTTAGCGCTACCTTGTCTCTGGCTTTCTCAATCTCACTCTTTCGTTCTCTTTCTGTCTCCCTGTATGAGTGGAATTTAATAGGGTGCTCTGATGTGAGCGAGATGTTTCATTGAAGAACATCAGACATCAAAGGTCTCTGCTGAGATGGAGTGGTATTTCACACTGTGCTCATTCTGCACACAGTACGGTTCTTGTTTCTTTATTTGATACCGCGAGGCGGTTCCAAAAGTGCCGAAGAGTAATCTGAATTTCCCACAAATCTTCGAGTTACAGACAATGCGGGTTGTCCTAGTTACCTACAAGCAACAGAGTCGAACCAAACAGCGGTGTTCCTTTCCTTTGGCTAGTAATGAAAAAGGAATTTCTTACCCGCACCACCTTTTACAGCCAATGCACTGGTAACTAATGCACTATTTCAAAGTGATGCCAATTATAGGGTGCCACTGGAACTCATAGGCCTACAATGATTGAACATGTGAGTGGTATGAAAGAAAGAAAATGACAATTCAAAGTCAATTACAAGGAGACACCTCAGGTGAATAGGTAAAACATATGAACTAATAGATATTGCCATGAAACTGCCCCAGTTGAACACAGTTAAGACAAATTTTTTGGAAAAAAAAACAAGGCCTTATCTTGTTAATTGCCAATGTGTATACATTTCCAGAGCAGAAATGTGAACATTGGATAAAGGTAGGTTTCAAATTCGTTTTGTACAAATTAGAGTCAATGTTTTTCACCATCTCTTTGTATCACTCCATAAAACAGCCATACAAAAAATGTTGCAATATTTCTAGGAATAAGATGTTTTATAATTCAGGCTATGAATGATGTATGGACAAACACCTCGGTAGAAACCTTCAGAATATAGACGGGAATGAAACTGGAAAGTTTGGTGAATGTAAGTGCTACTGAAGTGGAGATTTCTGGCTCAGAGAAAAAAAACTCATTTTGAGAAAAACAGCCTTTATGTTTTCTGTCATTTTATGTTTAAATATGCAAATAATGTCTTATCTCATGCTGTTATCTGGTGAAGGAGAAATCTACAATTGCAAATAGACAAAGTAGTGCAATAAACATGAGTATTTTGGATGTTTTTCCACTCGTCAAGAAGATATGTTATGGCAGGAAAATAGCCTAAAATCCGTAAATTGACCAATGGATGAAAAGGTAAATGTTTAACATTGGTTTCTATGGAGCAGAAAGTTGGTTTTCCTCTCAATTAACGGCTTCCGTGTCAAATGTGGAAATCTGTGGGATTCCACAGTAATTTTTCTACGACAAGGACAATATTAGCTTCTTCTACATCCAGAAATTATGCATGAAGAGTGAAGATTGTGGACACAGTGGCAAAATACAAATGTTTTTTTCACAAGAATCTCAAGCTGCTCTTCACTCTAGCGGTGACATCACGCACTCTAAGCTGCGCAATACACACCCATTATAAAGTCAGAAAAGGGCTGAAAAATCATAAAAGTTAAATTGCTGCAGTTCAAAAAGTTTAAAAGATATCAAAAAGCTGAATCATGTTGGCAATAGTTGAGGGGTTTCTCAACATTTGAAAGTTGAAATGGTGTCTGTAGCTGAAAGTATGAAGAAGTTGAAGGATTTGAAAGTTGAAGAAGTTTTTGAAGGATTTGAAAATCTTCTCCATAGAAACCCATTCAAAAAAAAGTTGCAAAAAGCTTAATAATTCAAAAAGTTTAAAGGTTAGAAATAGAAAAAGTCATAGCAGACATGGGCTGAAGGAGCTGAACATTTTGATAGTTGAACGGTTTCTGTAGCTTAAAAAATGAAGAAGAAGAAGCGTTGCGACGAAACGGGGGACGGAAGAAATAGTGGAATAAAGAAACAGGATTTGTTGGAATGCTTAACAGCATTCCAACAAATACAGTTTTTTTTTTAAATCATCAAAATTGATGGAGCAGAGGCAGATATCCTGCATGAATAGTCGTCAAGTTTAAAAGCGCACTTAATTCAAGTTGTTAGTTAGTCGCTCTGCCTGTTTATTTCAATGTTTACAATGTCTGTTACAAATGTGTGGTCGTAATAATAACATGAAGATGCAGAGTTTTACAGTTATCTCTTTCCATCAGCCAATCATTATGCAATTACCAGATAAACATCTTTATCGTAATTCCATGAAAAATCCTGTTGTTTCAAATGTATGACAGAAAGGCCCGAGGTATTGTTGCGTTACTTCATGGCCTGTAAATTACAGTGTTATGCTGCGTTCACACCGGACGCGTTGATTTTTTGACGCACTGCAAAATCGCATCAAACGCGCCGCCGGTCGTGTTCACACCAAACGCCGCAAAATCGCGTAGCGCCGGAGAGGGGGCGTGGTTTAGCGACTGGAAGCCGTTCACCTGGCCGTCATTTCTTTCCGCTATCAACCGTGAAGGGAATAAGGACAATTGCTGCTTTGTACGTGTTGTGGAAGTCCCTCAAACGTCGGAATGCCAAACGCCGTCGTGTCTGGTTCATAATATTGTTCAGAGGAGCTCCGTGGATTTCATCGAGCTGTATTCACTGTCTAGCAAGCCACCGGTCGCTGTTTACTACAGCTGTAGGAACACAACATAAACTGATTTGGCTGTGATTCAACGGAAAATAAACCGACAAAAAGGGACTCCGAAATAACTACATAATGATGCCGATTTGTACTTGTCTTCTCCGACAAAAAGGGACTCCGAAATAACTACGTAATGATGCCGATTTGTACTTGTCTTCTCCGACAAAAAGGGACTCCGAAATAACTACATAATGATGCCGATTTGTAGGCTACTTGTCTTCTCAATGGAGCTCTGATGGATCGGTGCTAGGCTATGCTAACATCGTAGCAGCTCCACCAGCACTCAATAACGTCACGTAGACGTAAATACGGCAGCGTCTATTCATTGTTTGTACCGTATGGTTTACACACACACATGCATACACATAGTTTGGTCCGGTCTCTGTTGATATGAGGTATCGTAGAGCTCTGGGTGAACACAGACGGCTACAGGATTTATTTCCTGATTCAACAACGGCAGGATGACAGGGGGAGCAACTCAACGCTGATAGGCTATCGCGCCACAGCGTCACGCGATTATTTTGCAGAAGTTGAAAAATTTCAACTCGCGCTTCCAACGATTTTGCGGCGTCCAACGCAAAAACGCGTCCAACGCGCCACGCCATCGCAAAATCGCGGCGGGCCAGTCTCATCGCGTCTGTGCATAGACTTTGTATGTAATCTCGATGCGCGTCAAAAAATCTACGCGTCCGGTGTGAACGCAGCATTAGAGTGAAACTTCTCCGCCCTGTCGGTACAAAGCAGAAAGAGTGAGCCGGGACAACGCTGAAGCCCAGAAGAGCCATCGTGTAGTGCCATAAACGTTTGAAGAGCGCAGTGCTTACATTTGTCGTACTTTCCGAAGGAGAAAATAATGAAATAAAGGTTATCCCTGTTCCTTTTAATCCATAGAGATTTAAAAGTTATCTCCCGCCACTTGTGGCCGCCAACGTGTGACGCTGCTGCCCTGCTGCTTTGAGCAGGTATCCGGTACTGTGGAGTGACTGTCCTTTGAAATGGCCGCACATTACTCTGCTATGAAGCATAATGTGACCGCAAAGACGAGGCGCATCGCACGGCCTCTTGTCCGCCGTGGCAACCAAATTGTTTTCCCCTCTCTCTCTCTTTCCTCGCCTCATTTTCCTGCTTTGCCACTTCCTTATTGATTGATTTTCTCCCTCTGCCGCTCTGCAGCGCCCCTGAGAGCAGTAATCTCATTCCCACATGCCACCTGAGACGCAAGGTGGGACGAAGCAGGGGCAAACAGCCCTCTACTGCACACACACCGCACACACCTCTGTCCCCAATCCTGGTCTCTTTACACAAAGAAAGTGCTCCTATCTGGAGATGACGGGGCTGTTGTGTCCCCTCGACGCTCTCATTGACTCTGTCTCTGTTTCTCACACACACACACACACACACATGCATGAAGATGCAGGTCTTTGCTCTTCCACATAAAGAGTCACACAGACATTTTCATCCTTTCTTTTTTTATTTTCCTCCTTTGTATTTGACCTATACATCCGAAATATTCCCATTATTATTGGCCTGATTTTGCCTTTTCAAGCACTTCCTCTAATCGGGAGCAAAGTATGATAAATTTACCCATATTTTCTTTTCTTTCCTAACCTTTGTCTTGTTTTCAAGTGTGAAAAACGTGAGGTCGGGTAAAGTTGCTGCGGTGGCATGTAGCGTCACGTTGTTTGACACCGACAATTACAGCGGCAGGCCAGCTACCAGGAGCCAAACAAAATAAATATTTGCTTGTTTTGAGAGACTAAGGGGAATTAGGTGGGTGGTGTGAAAACAGTGGAAGTGAGAAATGGAGATAGAGGGACAGAGAGAGCATTGCATGGGCGGTGGTCCAAACAGCAGCAGCATGCTGTTGCCTACTTCTCCCCGTATCGATCGGATATCCATGGTGGAAGTGTGGGGAGACACTGCAAAAGCTGCGTTTTACACTCTTGGAGGAGCTCTCCATGCTTTTTTAATGGAATATTCAGGTCATCGGGTCATACTTTCTCGGGGCATTTACAATCTCACCCAGGAAGAGATGGGCGCTTGCATTCGAGTTACCTGATCTCATGATGGCTTTTTGGTCCCATTTTCTAACAAGGCCCTGCTTGTAAAGGAAAAAGAGCTGAGACTTAGTTAACTAATCACCAAATAAATTCTTAATTGATTCATAGTTCATCGAGTCATTTTACAAGCAATATACCAGCTTCACAAATGTGCGGATATGAAAGCAAACTGGATATCTTTTATCTTTCAGCTGTTAGTTTAACACAATAATACATTTGAACAGATGACTTTTGGCTGCATGAAACCATTTTCTGATATTTAAATGTGTTTATGTAACACCCGTCCCATGTAGCTATATAGTATTATGTGAATCTGCTAGGTTGTAGTAGTACTATGGGCGGGGTCCTGGGTACAGTTTTAATCGTAATGGCGCGATTACCTGTTCTTATACATGAATATACTTATTCTTACAACTTTTGTTCCTTTATTATGAAAACTAAAATAACTGGCGGTACCTCCAATATAATTAAGTAAATAAAAGGTCTGTGCCTCTTATTAAGTCATTTTATCTTGTGTTTTAAGTGTATTTTACCCCTTTTAACCAGCTCTTATCAAAACATGAATGTGATTGACTTTAACACATCAAATATACTTCAAAAGCATTAGAAAAACAGTTTGCCATTTATTACATGCGGTCATCAATATACTGTGCACCCACAGTCCCACACACACAATCAGAGTAACAGAAAACCCTCGTTGCAGGCCTGAGTCGTGGTTTGGGAGGCCTAAAAACTGTGATGGCCGCTTCACTTGTTCACACAAGCAATAAACAAAAAAGCATGTGCACGTTTGTCAGGGAAATATCTGGTTCTTTAGCTGCTAAATGCTTCACTATGTTCATCAGCTAGTCACTCACTGTGTCTGCTGTTTGGTGCTGAGCTGGGAGTGAACAGTGTTTTCTTTTTTTTACTTTTATTTCCTAAAACAGGTGCTATTGTCCACCAGAGTGGAAATTTAAGACAAGCATATAGACATGTCATATTACGCGTCAGTGTCTGCAGCTCAGATCTAATCAGTCATGTTTAGAATATTGATGGCGCTCTGGGATGAAGGACATCTCAAATACATATTTAGTTGAAGGACTCAAGAGCTCAAACTGGCTTCCAGGGTTTGCCAACTATTTTGCTTGCAATTGACACAACCCTAGCAAGAGTATTCTTAGAGCTACAGTTTAGGTGACCGTAACAGGCAGACATTTTCAACAAGAGTTTTGTACATAATATTTCTAAAATCTGCTGACTAACACCAAGGCCACTAAGTTTCCAGAGACGATCGCTGTGAGCATCTCTTTAAAATATACTCGAGAACTGTACTGAGGTAGATTTCCACAGTTTCATCAGGTTGGACATCAAGTGAAACTGACTCTGTTTTCAGACCTTGTTTTGTGCAGTTAATTCATTGTTTTGTCTTTCTACATTGATTTCTAGCTGGCTAATGCGACACCATGTTTAAAGGGCCCTTGTGTGGGCCAGATAGGCAGCTTCACCTAATGTCTTTCTGTACTAGGTTAACTAAGGCTATTTTATCAGCATGCGTAACCAATATAAAATATTTCTTGTTGATCATAAGTGAACATCGCCTCAGACTGGTCTACAAATATTGTGCTATCGCCCTCATTACACGAGAAACAGGCCAATCTACCCTCTTCCATTATCACATTATCATCAGATTAAAAGACAGGATTGTGTGGCTCATTTTTCTAATGTTATTTTCCATCTTCAGACAAGAGTCGGCCCCTCCCCCGCCCGCTCCCATTGTCATCAACAAGTATTCAGATGAGCAGCTCAGATCCATAGCCAAACACATGAGAGAGAGACTGGATCTCTACAAGGAGAAAGTGACTGATCCGAATGCTTCATCCCCAGAGATCAGCCCTCCTGTCAGTGAGTACAAACACCTTTACATTTGTGACTTATGATTGTCATTGGGGCTTTATAGGCTGCAAATTATGAATATTTAAATTGCAGTCCTTTTAGCACCTTTGCTGCGCAAAGACAACTACACAAAAGTCATAGAGGAGAGGAAGAAGCAAGCAGAGGAGAAGCGCATAAAGAAGGAAGAAGCTGACCAGAAGAAGAAAGAGGAGCAGGAGAAGAAAAAGAAGGAGGCCGAGCAGAAGAAGAAAGAGGAGGAGAAAAAGAAAGCAGAGGCCAAGAGGGAGGAAAAGGATTTGAAGACCAAGTTAAAAGATGCTGCCTGGTTTTCGGTGGACATTGTGCTGAAGCCATTTGAGGACCTGATGGACCCAGTGCTGGGGCATACCATTGACCCTTTCACAGACCGTCGCTACATCGCCTGGCTGAGCGTTGTGACTCTGGCCTTTAACTACAACACCTGGTTCCTTACAGCCCGTCTGTGTTTCCCGTACCACAATGAGAGCGTCATCCCTTACTGGTTCGTTCTGGATATGCTGGCCGACCTCATCTACTTCACGGACTCCAACATCTTCCAGGCCCGCAAACAGTTTGTCAAAGGAGGAGACATCATAGTAAGTCTGATGTAATCCCGGCCAATGGAGGCTGATACTGAGAATGGTTTAAGATATGACAAAATGACAATGTGTTTTTCTCCACCTTTCAGAAAGACAGAGCGGTGACAAAGAAGAACTACAGAGATTCTGAGAGATTCATGGTACTGTGACTTGAATTCTTTGAACTTAGGGTGAACTCGTCTCAGTGACCTCACACATCTGTCTCTCCTCAACAGCTGGACCTGATCTCCCTCATGCCATTCGACTTGCTATATGTCCAGTTCGGATTCAGGTCCATTTTCAGATTCAATCGCCTGCTAAAGGTGAATTTAATCATGTGTTACGAAGGCCAGTCAATTGATTAAAGATTCTGTGTCCTTCCTGTGGTGGCCTTGGCTGACATTTTCATGCTTACTCTCAAGGCTGATACATTTTTTGAGTTCAGCGATCGTCTAGAGAGCATCATGGCCAAGGCTTACATCTGGAGGTTAGTCACATGAAAGAAATGAAGCAAGTATGATAATGCCATTTTTGTTGTATCATATATACATCATTTAAAAAAATAACTGAAAAGATCAGTGTGTGTTTGATGGGAACTCACCTTTTACAACATTAAGACGTGAAAAAATAATGAATACAGAGCAATAGACAGTAAAGTCTTTACTTTTCTATCAGAGTGATTCGGACCATTGGATATCTTCTCTTCATGCTCCACCTCAACGCCTGCTTCTACTATGTGGCTTCAGACTACCAGGGCATCGGGAAAACTAAATGGGTCTACTCCGGTCTGGGCAGTGCGTAAGTACAGACACTTTATATTCCTGCTTGCGTTTCAGTGTATGACATTCTTGTTTGTTTTTTCTCCGAATTGTAAACTTCTAAAAAGTGTATCTAAGTATCTGTAATGTGCTCTTTCTGTCTATTATTTACCATGAGAATACTACCACTGCTAATAGTTTACCACATTTTGTCAAATTAAAAATGAAAACTGATCCTTTTAGACTTCGGTAATGTGATCAGTGTAAAAGACACTTGGTCCCAGTTTAAAAGGAAAAACTTTTACCAGCATCGATGACCATCAGCGCATTTGTTACTTTTACTACAGTCATTTAAGTTAACGATTTATTAATTAATGATGAGTTTAAAGTACCGTACAGTTCGGACTATAGAGCGCACTGGTATACAGGCCGCACCAGCTGATTTTTAAAAGAAAAAAGAAGTTGTACATAGATAAGCCGCACTGGTCTATAAGCCGCCGGTGAACAGCAAGATGCTTTTAACAGTACTAAAGTTGTCTTCTTCTATGAACATCATAACATGTCGCTAGCTTCTAAGCTAATTTTAACATTACGGCCAATGGGGAAATGCTAACCGCGATTAGCATTAGCGAATATAGTGAATATAATATATATTCGTACATCTTTTAATGCAGACATACTTACAGACTAAGGTCTCTCAAGGCTACCAAACTGAAGAAGTAAAACGAAGCAGCGTGTCTTCTCATTAGAATCTAAAAGCAACGAGGCAATAACTTGTTGCTCGTACCTGTAGCTTCTGAATACCGTAGCTGCAACAACAGGACTCAGGACAGCAGTTATATTGTAAACCAAGATGATTTATTTCTCTCACTCAAAAACACTAACACAAAAACACGCAATAACTGTCGTTGAACAGCAAGATTCTTTTAACAGTACCGGTACTAAAGTTGTCTTCTTCTCTGAACATCATAACATGTCGCTAGCTTCTAAGCTAATTTTAACATTACGGCCAATGGGGAAATGCTAACCGCGATTAGCATTAGCGAATATAGTGAATATAATATATATTCGTACATCTTTTCATGCAGACATACTTACAGACTAAGGTCTCTCAAGGCTACCAAACTGAAGATGTAAAACGAAGCAGCGTGTCTTCTCATTAGAATCTAAAAGCAACGAGGCAATAACTTGTTGCTCGTAGCTCATCTTGGTTTGCAATATAACTCTGCTGTCCGGAGTCTGCATTTGGGTCCTTGAACACACCACATCATGTACCGGTACCTTCATGGCTGAATGGCTGAATAACAACGAATGGCTGAGATAAAGCAGACTATCATCATACCAGCCATTGTAAACACAATTATACATGAACTAAGATCATATCTGGAAGATTTGCCACAATTGTGAAAAAGCTGATCTTCTCATGCAGCGTGTCGACGTTGCTCATAGCTCTGAATAGCATTTACGGCTAACTGGCTTGGCCAGTTGCTGCTAGCACAACAGCTATTCAGAGCTATGAGCAACAACAGTTACCGGTATTGCCTCATTGCTTTTCGTTTGGTAGCCGTGAGAGACCTTAGTCTGTAATGCAAGTATGTCTGCATGAAAAGATGTACAAAGATATATTATATATTCGCTAATGCTAATCGCGGTTAGCATTTCCCCATTGGCCGTAATGTTAAAATTAGCTTAGAAGCTAGCGAATCGGACATGTACTGTTAAAAGCATCTTGCTGTTCAACCTTTTTTGTTAACAGTCCTAGTGAGAGGTAGGTCAAAGGTACTTCATCCATATTGTAGCGACCCTGTCAGTAACAGCTGGTAGCAGAGGGGTTGCTGGTAGCAACTGTTCTGTGTCGGGAGCTAGTAAATGTTGTGTTAGACCGGAACCGGAAGTTGCGGTTGTTGTGGTGGAGAAAAGCTACAGAAAAATCCTTATATAAAGCGCACCGGACTATAAGCCAACGCCTCAAAGCGTGGGGTAAAAAGTAGTGGCTTATAGCCCGAAAAGTACGGTAATTCCTCTTTGGTTTTTTTAAGACACACAATTGATAGGGCTGCCATACATAACAAAATGTGACGACATGGGCATCAACACATAGCTTTTAGAGTGCAATGCTTGCTGCACTGAAACAGAGTTCCAGTTGTCTCCATCCCTGAGATATCCAAAGACAGTCACAAGTTTAAAAAAACGTCTCGTATGTTCCATCTCTGCTGCAGTTACCTCCGCTGCTTCTTCTATGCGGAGAAGTCCCTACTGCTGATCGCTGAGTTGCCATTTCCAGACACCATGTTCGGACAGATCTTTCAGATGACAAACTACCTTTTTGGGGCTTTCTTTATGTCCATCATTCTTGGCCAGGTAGTTAATTTGTAATCTTTTTTTTATCAATCTGTATTTGGATTATTTTGCAAAGTTGTTTTGTGTGAAAATTCGGCAGCAAGACGTCAAGGGAATCAAACTAGAAAAAGGGGAGAATTAACAATGATTCCTCCCAAACACTTGCACACACATATTCTATCTGTCTGTCCAAAAAACAGCCCAATGACACATAGACTTGTTTGTAACAGCCCCTCTAATGCCCCCACCCTCTCCACAGGTACCTGCGTTGTTACTACTATGCTGTCCGCAGTCTGATCAACATCGGGGTTCTTAACGAACCCCATACCATCTTTGAGATTACCTTTCAGATGATTAACTTTTTCGTGGGCGTCTTTGTGTTCTCCAGTTTGATTGGACAGGTAACAGAGAGAGTCCCAACATGCTCAGTTCCTCTGGAAACCTGATAGCACCTCTAAATTTCATGTCTTTTCCCACATGTCTTGTTAATGTAGTGACAGATAAATGAAACCCTTTGAGTTAGAAATCACAATCATACTAGTTTCACTAACACCCCATCATCTGTATTTCACTGGTTCCCTGTGTATCAAAAAGGGGTGGGGTGTAATTGACCAGTAGTTATTTTCCTTAGTTGATGTATTTGTTCTTACCGTCATCTGGCCTCAGATGAGAGACGTCATCGGTGCAGCCACAGCAGGACAGACCTACTTCAGATCCTCCATGGACGGCACCGTGGACTACATGGTGAACAACCACATCCCCTCTTTGGTGCAGAACCGAGTCCGCAACTGGTACACCTACACCTGGGACGCACAGGGCATGCTGGGTCAGTAACACTGGTTCAGCTCAGTTTTTACAGAATGTTAGAAAGCCTTGTAAGAAACCAGTTCGCCCTTCACATATATCACCTTAAAAAAGTTGTACTACTTCCCTCTGTAGCCCCAGAATAAATTCCCTGTTTCATCTCGATGCTTTTAGATGAGTCTGAGCTGCTGGATAAGATGCCTCTGGTGATGAGAACTGCCATTGCTGTGGACATCAACCTGTCCACCTTTCAGAATATAGATCTTTTCAAGGTGCCTTTTCAAGACACCACAAACACAACAAATTTGGCATACTGCAGCCTGGGAATTAAGTCAATTAAATATAGCTTTTCTTCTACAGGGCTGTGACCAGCAGATGTTGGTGGACATGTTACTGAGGCTCAAGTCTATTGTCTATTTACCTGGAGACTTTGTCGTAAAAAAAGCGAGTTCAAATTCTTATATCGTCACCTGAAATTCTATATTTGAATCTTTATCATCCTTCAAAACCCCATGAGTACAACCTTTGTGTAAATATCTACTGTCTATTCTTCTGTACAGTATTTGTCATGTTTCTGCATGTGTAAATAACTGCTCTCTCTGCAGGGCGACATCGGCAAAGAGATGTATGTAATTAAAAGCGGTGCGGTGCAGGTGGTGGGAGGACCTGACAACAGTATTGTGTTTGTCACACTGAAGGCTGGATGTGTGTTTGGAGAAATCAGGTAGGAGAAACAAATACAAAGTCTGAAGAAAGAAACCTTAGAGCGTTGTTAATTCTAGTTTTCACACTGTGATAAACATCATGTTTAATGTGCAACTATGTAATGCCCCTGATTAGAAGATGATAGATCCAAATTCACATTGTCATAACATCTTTTTGTTTCTCAGTTTGTTACAATCATCCAAAGACGGAGGGAACAGGCGGACAGCTAATGTCAAAGCATACGGCTTCGCTAACCTTTTTGTCCTGGAGAAGAAAGACCTGTTTGATATCCTGGTGCACTACCCGGAGTCTCAGAAAGTGTTGGCCAGGAAGGGAAAGTGAGTCAGAGGCCTGAAGGCAAACACACTGTCTCACACCCTCACTGGGGTGAGCACCTGCACACTGCCACAAGTTAAGAAGGTGGTGAATCAACAAACAAATCAACAAACTTATTTATTGTCTTTACTATTTATAATTGTAATTATAATTTTGAAGAATAAAAAATGACTTAAAGATCATTAAAATTGCTGATCTTACATGTAGCACTTATTTACAGTTGTTACCTACATGCGACTACGTTTCTCTCTCATAAATCAGAACACTTGTTACTATTTTTGAGTGGCAAATTGACATTTTCAAATTGTTCTTTTTTCTTATAGCTACGGTAATTTTTTCAGAGAATTCTTTAAAAACAGCCAATTCTCCACTTTTACAACCAATATGTTTGAATAAGCGTTGCAATATGCATAATACCAGAGGCTGTTTGTTGAGCCAGCTTCTCTGTTTCTGTGCGTGCAGGAAACTCATGAAGGCGAAGGGTCCAGCAGCAGCTAAAGCAGTAGTGGAAAAGGAGAAAGGACTGGCGCTGTTCGGACCCAAGCCACCCACACCCAAACTGCTGCATGCTTTCGGTGGACACGTTAACAAGAACTTTTTTGACAAATTGAAGGTAAAAACGCCTATTTGTATCTATATGTGGTCATTTCAAAGCTATTGCAGTTATGCTGATTGCTAAACCCATACTTTGTGTTTTCTTTCCCCCCAGACTGCTACTAGTGGCCAGTGAGGATTGTAGTGAGCTCATTTTTTATGACTCCTTTTTGGGAGTGAATGTACAGTTTTGTTTTCAACCTCTTACTACTTGCTCTTTTGTACTGAGTGTGTATTTCCTGTCATTTTAAGATTCATTGTTTAAAGCTGATGCTGCTGTTGTTTCCCGTTTTGGTTGACTTGTTTGATCGTGACACCATCAGATTACACGAGATCAGCAGAACTGCTCGATAAAACCCACCTAACTAAGACAACAAGCAGATTCAAACTCCAAAGATGTATTTAAACACAAACTATTTTGATGAGATCTGCTTGAATAAATAATTTCTCGACTTAACTAAAGTTTACTTTCAGTGGTGTCTTGTCCTGTTTGTTTGCATGTTATGTATCTGTCTGTCAGTTGTTTGTTTGTACAGAAGGAGTTAATAGAGAGAGAGTGTGAGAGAGAGAGAGACTAACTAATCCCGTTAGCCAGACAGGCACATTGTGAGGTGGTTAATTAACTAAGTGCTCTCTGTGTTTGTGAACTTGGAGTGGACTGAAATAACCCCAGCAATTTTACACCATCTGCCTGTGAGTGTCTACCATGTAGTTTGTGTTATCCCATAATTAGATATATCCACAAATGCAATCAGTTCTGTGAACGCAGAGGCAAACCTAACAGTTGTTTTTATTCATTTCAATAAACTTAATGGCAGAATTGGTAACCACTTTGTAATAATGAAAATGTATCCTATCCCTGACCTACTTTGGCTGACAATAATTCCCTTTTTCATTTGATCATTAAGAAGACACAATATTAATTATGAAGATGCATTTTTCCAAAAAATGATAGTAATTAGACCTCAAATTAGGCCTCTTAAATGGTCCGTGGACTGGAGTCAGCACTGCAAAAGGACAGTTGTCATGCCTGGCAGTGACTGGCAGCTGTGATCGCTGATCTGGTGTTGACTTCAGGAGAAAGGGGTGTGCCCAGAGGGAATTCATGCTTCTAAGAAATTGAATTGCCTCAGTCTGTTGTGTGGATTACAAGGACTACAGAGCGTCCAGGGACTCTTGCCGCATTGGAAAGCGTTTCCAGGAGGACTGGTTGGCCTGTTTGCTGTAGCCCACACCGAGCCCCACCATGTTCAGCAGGTTTAAAAAGTTGATGGGGGCTCCTGAGCCTCCCTCTGGCGAAGGTGAGGCCACGCCTCCTACCCCACCTCCACCAGCTAAGGTAAGGCCTGGCCTCTTTTTAATATCTTACTATAAAACACCTGGAACAGAAAGGTGTTTCGAAAACATTTCTTTACCTTCATGTTTGTATAATCTGCATTTTTTCATATTTATTTTAGGTTTAGGGGAATGTGTATTAGCATGTGTGCACCATTGCATTAATCAGGTTCAGTACTCGCTACCTGCTCGTCACACTGTTTTAAAGGTAAGCCGTGGCTGGTAAATCAGATCAACTCTGAAGCAGCTTGGCACTGATGAAGGCCAGTCACTGCAGCTTCAGCAGGGAGGGTGGGCCTGCATGGGTGGATTTACTGTTGCTGGTTTACTGCTGGGCCTTCAATATGTTTCCTCAAACTGAGGAAGGGGACGCTGCTGAGGATGAACTACAAGTGTAGTTATGTACACACCTTAATCATCAGCAAATATCAGAAGTGAAACCTACTTAGCCCTTTGACATTTGCATGCTTTATTCACTTACAAACACTTACAGCTGATTGTTGGGCTTTGTCCCTTTTTGTCTCAAGACGTTGTTTGTCCACTTTCATCTGCACACTGGTACCAGTATTGTTTATTTACAGGAAGAAAAGCCCCCTGAAAAGGATGACAAAGAGCAGCCAAAGAAAGAGGACAAAAAAGAAGAAGGGAAGACAGAGGGGGACAGAAAAGAAGAGAAGAAAGAAGAAGAGCCCATGAAGGAAGAACCACAACCAGGTGAGAGGTCTAATATTTTGAGCTGATGTGGCTGCACGCAGATCATTGACACTTTGTCTTTCTGATTACAGATAAGGAGTTTTATCTGTAGTCAGAGGAATGAGTCAATGAACTCAGACATGTTAAGACCAGTGTCTGAGCAATATAGGTGCACGCTGTTTACATAAAATATTGTAAATATAGCATCTGTTATGCAGCTTTGCAGCTGATTAATTGATATCAGGAAGAAGGCCATGTACTATTCACATCACTTTACGTCCTCGCCAAGTACAGTAAATGCACAGGAAGTGGCATGAAGTACACCTTGTTCATACATTTCAGAAGCTAGTGTAGTAAAGTAATCTAGGTTGCTTTGATTTTCATCTCATGGATCTTTATTTTCATCATTTGTGAATGTGACGAGTCTCACTTCAGGGTGACATTTAATATTGTCAATATTGTCTTTGTTTAGTCCCTTTCCTGTTTTTCTTCTCTTGATTTGTTTTACTTCCTGTTTTTGTGAGCTTTCCCTCCTTTTGATTGTCTACCCTGCCCTGGTCAGTTTATCCTGTCCTGCACTCGCCTCATCTCCTGCTCAGCTGTTCCCACTTCCCTTGGTAGTCAGTTTATACCAGCTTAGTTCCGTTCTTCTTTGCCGGCTCATTATCTTTGCTGGAGTTTTGTTTGCTGTTTACCTGTTTTCTGCCTGCTTGCTGTTACCTGCCTGCCTGCATTTGGACTCACTGCCTGTAAGCTTTTTTGCAATAGATCTTTGAACTGCACCAGTCTGTCAGTCCTCATCTGCATTTGGGTCCTTCCCTTGCTCACCTTAACTGTGACAAAATATCCTCCTAAAGACTGCATAATGTTCTTTAAATCTATTTCTGTCCAGCTCCCTAGCGCACTTTTATTAGAAATCATAAGAACCATGCTAATCTGCACTTTTTTGTAATTGTTATTTTAGCTTTTAATCTGAATGTATACTCCATTTAGTAGAGATCATATATTTATCAGATTCTTGAGCAAAAGTTTACTTCAAATATTTATTTCTAAATGATTTATTTTTATGAATTAAAATCTGCAAGAAGGTAGGGGGTCTATTACAGTAATTAAAATTATTAAAAAGGAAAATGTGCCACCTCTTGTGGCTGTCTAATCAATGCTGATAACTGTATTGCAATGAAGAAATTAATTCCCCAGTGCGTGCTACTGTATATTGACCAATAAAGCTGATTTCTCCTGTTCGCTGAGCCCTGCCTATACATGTACCAGGATGCATTGTGCGAGCTGTGATTTTGTACGTTACACAAACTGGCCCAATCCCAATGTAAGGCCTTAAACCCTGAACTCTCAGGGATGACATCACCTGATAAATGGTTGAGTGTGAAAGAGAAAGGCCCAATCCCAGGCCAAATCCCAATGTCCCACCTTACGGACTCACGGACTTTGAGGCGCGCTCCCGCGAAGTCCGTGAGGGTTTAGGGCTGTCCCACTGTCAAATCATCGAGTGTTTGAGGGCTCTCTTGCAGACATTTTGAGCCCTTTATGAACAAATGAAAAAATGAACATGAAATCAGAGAATATTTATTTATTCATCAAATATTTGATTTTGTCATTTAACCTGTTTTGACAAAAACGAGTAAATATATTATATGAAATCACCTCATCTTGTGAGGAAAGAGCCTGGAAGACTTTCAAAACAGGGAGTACAAAGTATAAAATAAATACCCACAATTGTACATCATATCTTTTGTCGTTTTCATGGTAAACGTGATATATTGCAGCAAAGTGCTGTCCCATTCCTATTTACACCATTTCAAGCCCTCAGTCTCTCACACTCACCCACTTACCAGGTCACGTCAGTAAATCCTTGAGGGTTCAGGGTTTGAGGCTTTAGGGGGCACATTGGGATTGGGCCCATGCTTCCATTGCTAATCCTGTGTTCAACGTCACATTGCTATGAATTGTGGGTAATTCCCTTGTGCAAAGTCTGCAGAAATGAAAATTTACAGAAAGGGCTCAAGATGTCTGTGAGAGAGCCCTCAAAACGTTCTGATTTGACAATGGGACAGCTCTAAACCCTCACAGACTTTACAGGAGCGCGATTGGGCTGCTGTCTTTTTTCAGTCTGATTGATTGACAAAATAAACTGTCAAAATCTCAAAGGAAATATTAACATTTCATTCAAACTGAACAGCTGCCCCACTGAAGTGTCTCCTGAGCAGATCTCACTCATTCTTTGGCGCTGACCATTAAATTAGAAAAATATAACATAAATCGCCTTGCTGGTCTTGGTTGTTTGTTTTTGGGATCCTGAAGGTCTCCATTACACCTCTGTCCCAGTGAGGAGAAAAACCTTTCATGCGTAGCTACGCACACACGGCTCTCTCTCTGGGTATGGCATCTAAAAGACCATTGCAGGAGAATGTTTCTGTTTCTGTTGGTATCAGAGGGCAATTTCAGTAAAGGAACCACAAAGTTGTTCGCTCTCAGCAGCTAAAGTGATAAAGGGTCTTCATCAGCCGTATCCTGGAGCGGCCTCTCTCCGGCTGAATACAGACAAATATCCATGTCAGCCAAAACAATGTAAAAATGTAAAACCCTTTGATATGGTTGCTAGAAATTGACTAAAGAGTGCTGCTGTATTTCTCTTCCAGCTCCTGCTTCAGGACCGGCCCCTGCTTCTCCTGCTCCTGCTGCTGCTCCTGTTGCTGAAGGGTAAGAATTGATCCTATGTTGTGTCTATCTAATGTCGTGCAAGTAAGGATAGGCTCCAGTCCCTTGCGACCCTGCACAGGTTAAGTGTGTATGGGATTTGGATGGACATGTCAGTACTACTGACATTTCAATCTTTTAAAAGGGACCTTAATTCAGAATTCTTTTTCTTTCTGAAATACAAATTTTTCGATAACATTTGCTTTTTAGTCACAATCTCATCACAAATGATTTGAAACATTATTGTTGGAATGCTGTTAAGCAACTGTTGTTCTTCGAATCTTTATTCAACTTCTTCCCTATTTCTTCCGTCCCACCTCTTCTTCTCCATTTTTTAAGGTACAGAAACCATTCAACTATCAAAATGTTCAGCTCTTTCATCAGAGGGGTGCTATGACTTTTCATATTTCTAACTTTTAAACTTTTTGAATTGTTAAGCTTTTTATTTTCAATGGGATCTCTATGGAGAATATTTTCAAATCCTCTTAAACTTCTTCAACTTTCAAATCCTTCAACTTCCTCATACTTTCAGCTACAGACACAATTTCAACTTTCAAATGTTGAGAAAACCCTTAACTATTGCCAACATGGTTCAGCTTTTTGATATCTTTTAAACTTTTTGAACTGCAGCAATTTAACTTTTATGATTTTTCAGCCCTTTTCTGACTTTATAATGGGTGTGTATTGCGCAGCTTAGAGTGCGTGATGTCACCGCTAGAGTGAAGAGCAGCTTGAGATTCTTGTGAAAAAAACATTTGTGTTTTGCCACTGTGTCCACAATCTTCACTCTTCATGCGTAATTTCTGGATGTAGAAGAAGCTAATATTGTCCTTTCGTAGAAAAATGACTGTGGAATCCCACAGATTTCCACATTTGACACAGAAGCCGTTAATTGAGAGGAAAACCAACTTTCTGCTCCATAGAGACCAATGTTAAATTTTGCTTCAAAAACATCTTCCACAGAACACGGTACCCCATTTATATATCTTTCCCCCCCGCCCCCACCACACACACACGCCATTTTAAAATAAAAGCCCCACAGAATGAATCCTAACTGAAATGCTTGTGATGAGCCTGTCATTTAATAACCGGTTGGTGTTTATCTAACATTATGATTCTGTCTCCTCTCCCCTTCTCCCCCACACCCCACACCCCATTTCAAAATAAAAGCCCCAGAGAGTGAACTCTAACTGAACTGCTTGTGATGAAGCCTGTAATTTAATAACCTCTGTTTATGTGTGTCAAACATGATGCTTATGTCTCCTCTCCCCCTCCCTCCCCCACCCAGTCCCACCCTTTCAAAATAAAAGCCTCATGGATTAACTGTATTTAAACATTTAGCTCAAAATTAGGCTTTTTTGTTGAAATAATGAATGCTCTTACTAATACTGCAACAACGACTACTACTGCTAATATTTCTAGAATTACGACTATTACTTCTGCTCCACATATCTAGAACAAAGTCCCAGAAAGCTGCAGGTCTGCTGAGACCCTCAGCTCATTTAAATCAAGATTGAAGACTTTTCTGTTTGCTGCTGCCTTTTAATTGAACCACATTCAATTCATATATTAATCAATTTCCTGCATTTCTGTATTTTACTACTGCATTTTATTTCTTGCACTGTTTTTTAATGTTTTAATGAATGTTCTTAATTGTTTTTAAATCTCCTTTTCTTTTGCCTTATGTTTTGATGCTTTTAATGGTTTTATGTGAAGCACTTTGAATTACCTCGTTGTTGAAATGTGCTATACAAATAAACTTGCCTTGCCTTGCCTTACTACTGCTGCTGCTACTACTTCTACTACAACTTTTGCTGTTGCTACTATTATTAGTGCTATTACTGCTACCATCAATATTATTACTACCACTACTGCTATTACTACCACTACTACTATTACTTATACTACAACTGCTACTACTGCTATTCATGCTACTAGTACTAATACTACTACAGCTATTAGTACGACTGCTACTAGTACTACTACTACTACTTCAAATACTGCCATTACTTTTACTACTACTACTACTACTGTTATATTAAATACCACGACCACTACTACAGCTATTACTACTACTACTACTGATACGCGGCTACTACTTCTTCTAAATACAAATACTTCTAAATACTAATACTTCTACTACAACTTCTACTACTACTACAAATATCACTACTACTACTACTACTACTACTAGTAGTAGTAGTTATTCTAATGATACTAATACTTCTACTAATAATACTTCTACTACAACTTATACTCCTACAAATATCACGACTGATGCATTTTTTTAAGCCTCAGAAACAGTTCAAATGTCAATTTTCAGCTCTTTCAGAAGAGGTGTGATATGACCTTTCATATTTGTAATCTTTAAACTTTTTGAATTATTAAGGTTTTTGCAATTTGTTTTTGAATTGGATATCTATTTTCAGCAATTTATTTGCGATTAATTTCAGTTTTCAGCATTCCAACGCATTTTCAGCAGGAAATGCTTTTTCTAGTTAGCTATACCCTACTCATACTTACAGTATATTAAGTGTCTGTGTAGCTGTATAATGACAATGTTTGAGAGCATCTGATCTAAAGTGTGACACAAGTACAGTGTGGTACTTTGTGTGGTACAACCTGGTGAACAAATATACCTCCAGAAATGTTAGTGCAGATGTTCCTTTATATGTGATTGTTTTTTTTTACTTTGTAGCATTCAGTATTTACATAATTTCCAAATTTAAGACATAACTGTTCCTGCTAATATCAGCCATTTAAAATCTAAACTTGTTAAATTTAATCTCCGAATACAGAACTATCTATAACGGATAGAACAGTATGAGTAGCTGCAAGCTCTGCAGCCTGCATTGTTTCAGCGCTCCTCACAATACGTACAGTGGACGTACTGTGTGCTAGTTCCATGATCACAGTGCGACTCTCAGCCTGTGACTCCAAAAGTAGGAAAGGCGATTAGGAGCTTAGTGATATTTGTGACTGAGGACGATCACTTAGAGCATTCACATGCAAGTGAAATACTCAAAGCCAGAATTAATTTTGTTCTTTGCAGATGATTTAATGAATTTATGTTTTTTTGTATTGGCAAATGAACAATTGCTGAAATAGAGATTAGAGAGGTTTTAATATAACATATTCATAAAATACTATGTTTTCTCTTGGGTTCAGATAAAAGTGAAAACAGAAGTCCAACGTGTTTGTAATATAGATTATTATGAGATAGAGCTAATTTAGGGTTGTGTGTCTGCTTTTTCTTCCATCTCTGCAGATGAATAGTGACAATAATTACATGAACTATACTGCCACATTTGCAAAATTGTCCCATTTAACTGAGGATACTCTTCACCATATAAAATGATTCTCCAACTCAGCCCCCTCACTTTCCTCCTCTCTGATTTAGCATCTCCTTTTCTCTGGTAATCTTTTATTCACCCTTATTTTTCCTTTGCTCCCTGTTTTCAGGGAAGAGGCCCCTCTTCCTCCTCCACCTGTTGTCTACTTCCGTGAAATAGATGATACGCTCAGAAGTATAATAAAGAAGGCAAAAGAGCGGACACAGCTCCTCAGAGAGAAAGCCATAGACCCTTATGCCACTTCGCCAGAAATCACCCCACCTGTCAGTAAGTACGGACATGTTCAAAGCAACATGCAGACAGAAAACAGGCCAAAGGGCCATTTAACTCTCCGTCACTCTCTTTGTCTGCTTAGCACCTATTCTAAGGAAGGAGGACTACATCAGATTGAAGGAAGAGGAGCGAATAGCAAAAGAAGAAGTGGCCAAAAAGAAAGCAGAGGAGGCGGCCAAAAAGGCAGAGGAGAAGAAGAAAAGGGACGAGGAGAAAAGGCTGGAGGCAGAGAAGAAAGCCGAGGAGGAGAGGCTGGTGGAGGAGGCCAAGAAGAAAGCGAAGCTCCTCCCAGACATCAGCTGCTCCTTCTTCGATGTCCTCTTCCGTCCAATGGAGAACCAGATGGATGTCACACTGGGCCAAACCTTAGATCCTTTAGGTATGTATGGTGCACACAGGGAACAGGGCAGCTGAGATTAAATGAACATAAACACAACAAATAAACCTGTATGTCTTTTTCTCTCCAGATCGTCGGTACATTGCCTGGTTGTCAGTGGTAGCGTTGGCATTCAACTACAACATTTGGTTTTGCACTGAGCGGTTGGTTTTCCCTTTCCATAATGAAACCAACAACCGCTACTGGATATTTTTCGACATTCTTAGTGATCTAGTGAATGTTAATGACATCACTGTTTGGCAGCCCCGACTACAGTTTGTCAAAGCCGGAGATGTTATTGTAAGTCACAAAACTAAATTGAGCGCCACAATGAGTGACTTGTGTGTAATCTGTGACAGTTTGCATGTTGTTAAACTCGCCTGAACTGTAAAACGGTGTGTGATTGGTCACTGGTGTGATTGGTCACTGGTGTGAGGGCTGTCCACACCGGAGCTCAGAGCAGCTAAGGCTGCAGCCGCCTTCTACATACATTATCGGAAATCACAACGATTTAAGGTGAGATGGTAATGATATGTCAAGTAGTGGAAACTAACGAAGTACATTTACAAGTACTGCAATTAAATACAGTAAAATGTCTCATTATATTTGTACATTACTTCATTATTAGGGTGATTCTGTCTCCACTTCATTTATCTGACAGCCGTAGTTACTGGCTAATATAACTATGAAATATAAGACGACGCTAACCTCTCGCCCTTAGGTCTAGGTATAGTTTTGTATGATACCAGCAGCTTCACACTAGCTTTAAAACTGAGCCCGCTAAAGCCTCTGAAAGACAGTATGTCTGTTGGATTGTCAACAGGTAAAAGATTAAACCGTTGGTTGCCAACCTTTTTGGATTGTGACCCCTTACAACAAAACAGTGTTTGTTCATGTGTCAGATGACAGAGTTCATAGCAGTTCCATCGAAGAGACAGTTCCCACCTTAACTTCTCACATAGTTTAATTTCAAAAACTGCCCATGGGCAGAACTGCTCAAAGAACTGAAATGAGTCATTATTTCTCAAAAAAAGTAAAGCATTATTACAAATGTGTGCTGCAGACCTCTGTTTTGTCTGTATTATCTTATTATCTCAGATTTGTCTTGTGACCCAGCTGCGAGGGTTAAATACTATTATAGTGCATCAGTATTAACAATCTAATAATGTCATAAATAATAATATATCAGTAATTTACCTTTACTTTAATGATTGAAGTAGATTTAGCAGATAATTTTACTTGAGTCAAATTTTAAATGAAGGACCTTTACTGGTATTTTCTCAATGTGTTACCACTTATTTTACTTCAGTAAATTATCTTCTTACTTCCTCCACCAATGTGTGTGTCCCGCCAAAGTTAATCTTTTGCGGGAGTTATGGGGATCAAATCATGAAATTTAACAAACCTGTTATGAAACAAATCCAAGTTTTACATTTTGTTTTTTATTCCTCTCTTTTTAGATTGATATCTTCAGCATCCTCCCCTTTGACCTTCTCTGCCTGCACTTTGAATTCTCCGCCATATACCGAGTCAACCGCTTCATCAGGGTAGGCAGCCAAATGATCCTGTTTACTAATGATGTAAATGAAGAAAACAATGTAAATGTAAATATTTTAGTTTCAAAAGGCTTCATATATCCAGTCCTTGTTTGCTTTCTTGTGTGTTCCAGATGGAGTCCTTCTTTGATTTCAGCGATAAACTTGAGAGTATCATGGCCAAGGCCTACATCTGGAGGTAAATGCTCCTGGAACAAAGACAGGAAAAAATCAATACTATCTTTTTTTTAAATCAAATTCTCAGTACAGTTTGTAAACTTCTACTGTTAGATCAACTGTACGGTTGAGTTGTTAAGTTGGCTGTAAGCAGAAAATGGTGCTTGTTCAGAGTTACCATTTACTTTTCAATTGCTTGTCGTTTCGTCTTTGTACATACATTGTTTGGATATTACCTGACACTCCTGTTCAAACTCTACAGATTATACATTGTTCTGAATACTCAGTCATCAATTTTATTTGTTACGTTTTGCATCTTCTGCTTTTTTTCACAGCCAGTATATATGCTGTTATTTGTTTTGTTTATAGTTTTTCCACTACTTTATCATAGTACTTGCAACTAAAATGACCATTACGGTATACACTGATTGGTTCAGTTTCTTCTAATGCTTTTCTATCGCTGTCTTTCTAACGCAGAGTGACTCGCACCGCAGGTTACCTGCTCTTCGTCCTCCATCTCAACAGCTGTGCGTACTACATTGCCTCCATGCACCAGGGTATTAAGACGACCACATGGGTGTATAATGGAGAGGGCATGGCGCATGTACTTTTTAAAATTTTGTCTCAATTGTGATTTATTCAGTTCAATTTTGTATAGCCCAAAATCACAAATTTGCCTCAGAGGACTTTACAATCTGTACACATACAACATCCTCTGTCCCAGAACCCTCACATCGGAACTTGAAAAACTCCCCCAGAAAACCTTTAACGGGGAGAAAAGAGGAAGAGACCTTAGGGAGAGCAACAGAGGAGGGATCCCTCTCCCAGGATGGACAGAAGTGCAATATGTGTCATGTGTACAGAAGGAACAACATAACATAGTTACAACACATTCAATGCATATGACAGAATTACGCCAGGAGATTTATAGACGTCGTTGCCAGAGCTCTCCGTGGTGCTGAAAACCTGAGAGCCAACCCCTCTTTGTGACTCTGTCCATGGTGCTGAAAATGACTATTGTAAATCCCTCCCTATTTACTGTGCCGGTGCACTGCTAGTTGAAAACATGTCTGTTCAGAACAAGCCAAATTATTGTCCCGTGGTGTTGCTGCCTGCGGCTCATACAATCAGCATCGCTCTCAACACTGCACTTCCAACACCTGCCACAAAATAGTTGCGTCACACACACAAGTAGCGGCTACTCACGGTGAGAAACACCAGGGAAATGCACTCTCGTTCATACGAAAAAACTCCACCAGGGTCAGACTTTACTGAAGGCAAGGCAGGCAACCTGGGCCTGAAGGGAATTCCTTCAAATTTAGCATACACGTCAAGATGGATTCTGGGATGAACTAATTACATTGATGTGACCTCACGTCTGTCCTAATCTTGTGAAAGCGATATCTCAAGAATGGCTGGAGGGAAACATCCATTTGGAATTAAAGGATGAACTAGTTGATTGTTGTGGATAAAGGGCAACGTGACCTCACAAAATGCATTTTTAGCCATAACTCAAGAATTCATATGCCAATTATGAAAATGTTACACTGTCTAAATTAATTATGATGATAAAGAGACTACATTTTGGGAAAACATGGGTGAAAAGTGCAACTTGACTGGTTGGCAGAGGCATACAACCGCAAGGTGGTAATTATAGTTTATGACATACTATATCATACCACTTTTTAAAGGCATACCAACATTTTTACTAACATTTTCATAACATAATATACTATGACCTTTTTATATGAAATGTTTTATGGTAAACTACACTGTGATACTTTTCATGACATACCACATGGTTACTTTTTGGCACACTATACTCTAAGCCTGTTTTAGCTTAATGTTATACCATGACATTTTCATGACATACTATGCTATGAATTTTCACACATAATGTACTATGTCTTGACTTTTCATTAAAATAAATGCCTTTTTATGATGCATGTAATTATTTTTGGACATACAACACTGACTTTCTATTGCTTTCCATTTCATTTCATAGTATACAACTACTTTTCTTTTCGTTTTTTCAAAGTAAACTATTGCTTTTTCATAACTTATTTGACATACTATACTATAAATATTTTGACTTTTTATACATTTGCACACTACCATTACTTTTAAAATTCTTTATCAATTATGTATTTTGCTTGTAACTTTTTGGGACATACCATTCTTGGACTTTTTGACAAACTATACCGTTACATTTTTTATTATTATTACACTATGAATTTATGTTTTGTACATACTATTCTATGACATTTTCTTGGCATACTGTACTGTGACTCTTTATTGCAAAGTTAAGCTTGATTTTAAATAACTTTGTATGTGGCATACTAATGAGTTTTTTAGGAAATACATACAATAATATCTTAATCATGTCTGTATGTGCGTGCACAGTTTCATCCGATTTCTGAATGCGATATCTCTGGAACGTTTTATGGGCATCTCATATTTTGCACAAACATCGACTTTGTCAAGGATGAACGGATTAGAATTTGTTTTTAAAGTCACCTCACAAAACAAGTTTTTGAGCATAACTCAAGAATTATCATGCCCATATGCTAATTTCACACAAATGTCCAATAGAATAACATGATGAAGTGATGACATTTTGGACAGATCTTGGTGTACACTGTAACTCGACTGTTTGGCGACCGCAAGGCATTAATTCTTGTTATCGAAATAAAATGAAGATGTACTCTGTCCTTCCACAGGTACCTGCGTTGTTACTACTTTGCAGTCCGCAGTCTTATCAACATCGGTGGTCTTCCAGAGCCTGTAACCACCTTTGAGATAACATTTCAGTTGACCAACTTTTTTATTGGCGTCTTTGTGTTCTCTAGTTTGATTGGACAGGTAGGTTTGTATATTTATAACTATCATATCACACCTCCTACCAAAAGCTTATCTTCACAATGTATATTGGAATCAAACACGCTCCCTGTCCATCTGTCTTTCTTTCGCTCTCTCAGATGAGAGATGTCATAGGAGCAGCAACAGCAGGAAAGACATATTTCAGGACATCTATGGATGGCTGTGTTGACTACATGAATACCTACGGGATCCCCAAATCTGTCCAGAACAGAATCCGGACCTGGTACAACTACACCTGGACAGCTCAGGGCATGCTGAGTGAGTCTAAACAATTCTTAAGTCAGAAATGACAAAAACCTACTGAGACACTTAAGCTCTCACATGATCCAGAATAATATCAAAATGACAAAGCAATTTTTCAGATATGTCAAGAATTTGCTTTTAAAAGCTTACTGTATGTTAAGCTATCTGTGTCCCTTCCAGACGAGTCTGAGGTGCTGGACAGCATGCCTCTGGTGATGAAAACTGCCATCGCTGTGGACATCAACCTGACAACCTTTCAGAAGATCACACTGTTTCAGGTGAGTCAGCAGTCACCATGTCCTCCTAATAATTTGAGAGAATTAAAGAAAATGTGATATGTGGAATTGGATACATGATATTGTCTCTTCCAGGGCTGTGACCAGCAGATGTTGGTGGACATGTTGCTGAGGCTCAAGTCAATTGTCTATCTACCGGGAGACTTTGTTGTGAAGAAAGTGAGTACATGTGTTTGTGTGTAAATGATAAACCTTGGCGATCATCATGAAGCAAATAAACAATAACATATTCAAGGTTTCATTATCTGAGTGTAATGATGACCTCTGCGTTCATGTTCTGCATCTTCCTCTGCAGGGCGACATCGGTAAAGAGATGTACGTCATCAAAAGTGGTGCGGTGCAGGTGGTGGGAGGACCCGACAACAGTATTGCGTTTGTCACACTGAAGGCTGGATGTGTGTTTGGAGAAATCAGGTTTGTCTGCATTTCGTGATCTGTGACAAATAGAACATACAAAAACAAGAGCTGAAGAGAAATTCAACAAGACTTCATTTTCATCATCCAGTAAGTGTCTTGATAAGTATTGTACAAGGAGAACATATTTGCTTCAGTTAAATCTGGTACCATTTTCTTGCCTTAAACAAATATAAACTGTAGTACGGCATAGTATACATAGATGGCTGTAGCAGTGCAGTCATATTGTACAGTCAATATAACCATCAGTCCCCAGCTGCATTTCCCAAGAGACCAATGTTATTTGAAATAGACACTCTGGACACATGGCATTTTGTTTGCCTCTGTCCCCATCACAGTTTACTACAGTCTGCCAAAGATGGAGGAAACAGGCGCACAGCTAACGTGAAAGCGCATGGCTTCGTTAACCTTTTTGTCCTGGAGAAGAAAGATCTGTTTGATATCCTCATCCACTACCCAGAGTCTCAGAAAGTGTTGGCCAGGAAGGGAAGGCAAGTTATTTACAGTCATATTTGGTATGCAAAAGTTTCATTGTGGCTTTGGGTCCATTTTAACAAGTGATTTATCAGCACCAACCTCTAAAAACCGTGGTCAAATCTTTGTGATACTCCATAAAATCCAAATGTGCCAAATCAATTCTGTAATGCAACCCATTAAGGATTGTGTCTGTGTGTGATTGTGAAGGGAACTTACCAAAGCCAAAGGCCCTGCACCTGCACCTGCTAAAACCAATGAGGAGAAGCCGAAAGGTTTGAGATTCCTTGCAGAAAAACCACCAACACTGAAACTAATTAAACTTATTGCCAATTTCCGCAAAGGACTCATCAAGGTAAAGTCTTTACAGTGAGGCAGCATTCTTCATACAGACAACTGGGGTCGTTTGATTTGGTTGTTGACAAGTAGCCTTGCACATTTGTAAATGTTCAGAACATTGATAACTATTTATGATGGGGTAACCGGTACCAAACTTACAGGATACACTGCAGGTTTTACTCAAGACACAATGACATAATGCTTTCTTTTTCTGTCTTATGTCCACAGAAAAGCGATGGGCAGCAGAAATGAAAGTGGGATGTGTGATGAGCTCCACCACATCAAATCTGTATATTACACTTTTCATTGGCGACTGGAAGGCCCACAAGAAGACAGAAACGGGGCATCTGTCATTTGAATCTAATAACAGTCACCTTGTAAATGTCTGTAGATTCCTCAATCATTTGATTTAGCCTGATCGGTGCCAGTATCCAAATCTGATGGTTAACAATATGTTTCAAGTTTGTGTTATTTTTGTATAAAACAATGTTAAGATGTTTATGGTGAAAGCAACACGTACTGTTAAGCGTCAACCTACTAATGTAAAACCTGAGGCATTGCCGGGTTAAAATGTGGTGCTGGAGATGAGCAAACATTAAAGCACTGTGTTTGAAACATACTTAGCTTGTGACATAAAAATGGTTGATGTTTTTGTGGACAATACTATGATGGTTGCAACCTGCAAAGCTCAGAATAACAAAGTTCTCTAGAGGTCAAAGAAATAGTCACAAACAGGAGACAGGAAACAATACTTCTAAAGATCAGTGTTATTTAAATTACAACACCAGAGCAGCCTGAAGCTTGTGACAGATATTTTAAGTCCACTTCACAAAATAAAATGCACATAAAGCTATAGAAACATAATTTAAAAAAAACTGTAACATGACGCATAACAAATACATTTGAAAAGAAATCCACACGTATGTAGAATAAGCTGAAAAAATAAGGTGTGTACACGGTTGTAGCTTCCTGCTCTCATGCACAAAACTGCAATTGGACATTTTCTCTCAATATGCAGATAGCTATGAACTAACATGACTGTATGTGACCTTTTGTCTGGATTTCGAACAGTTTTTAAATCGTCATCTCCCTCCGACTGCTCTGTAATACTGTATATTTGGGTTCAGCTCCTTGCAACTGTTTAATGAGTCTCTGTTCAAAGTCAGATACTTGGCCAGTATGTTGCACTGGGAGTCTCCCCAACACATATGATGTGCACAAACGGTCCTCTAACTCTGGAGCTTCCAGAGGATTATCTGTCTGTCCTCTCCGCCTGTGATCACTGTGGAGCACAGCTCACTCATCCACATGGCTGTGACAGCGCCTGTGCAAAGACATTTTCATAATGAACATATTTAGCATTATAATAACTTACAAAACCCTACTTTATCATATTGCAACGATGTGATGATTAAAACGGTTATTTACATGTAGTATTAGTAGCTAGAGAAATTTGTGCACTTAAAAGCTGTTATACTGTTGCTCAATATAACAAACAAAACGTTCACAAAGATGTTTAACCAGGTGAGATGTACCTGAATGCGCAGGGATCCTTTGGGTGACTGTATTGCTGAGCAGGTCCCACAGCAGGAGGTCTCCAGACTGTCCCCCACACAGCACTGAGTTCCCGTCCCAGCAGAAACACCTGGACCCACAGATGTTAAATCCTTTTGACTTGCAGCATCAGCCAGCACCATGAATACTACTTGTTTTCAATGGCAAACACACACAAGCCAAGACAAAGTTCTGGACTTGGCTTGAACATGGAATACAAATTCTACCACTTGCACAGCAGAAAGCCAATTCAACACAACAGCATTACGAAAACTAAAATATACCAGTTGCAGTTTACGTCCTTTGAGACATTTGTGTGAAATTGTCACAATTCACATATATATTCTGTACTTGTGGCTGAAAATGTGTTTTGTGAGGAAACAGTGAGCTTTGACTGCCAGTTCATCCTTGAGTTCAAGTGGACATTTGAGCAAAGTTGGCAGAAATTCCCTTCAGTTAGTTTTAAGAATGTAGAACCATCCATACATCCATCCATCCATCCATCCATACATCCAGCTTTCTAGGGTCCTTTAACTGCTGTAACCTCTTGGTTCGGGTAAAGCTGCCATCTGCCTTTCATGTTGTGCAGATGCTGTGATCTTACCTCTGCTCCTCCACAGCTTTCACAGTCGAGATCACCATCCCGGTCTGGACGTCAGTAACCTGCATACACGAGTCGGCACCGACACTGAGGACGTGTCGGCTATCTGAGGATGTAAAAATCACAGTTGTTACTTTAGTCGTGGTTTCTAGGTGACCCTGTGTTAACTGTCAATTGTTGGTTGGCTAAATATGGAGGTGCAAGCCAGCACTACCGTAATTACTGTGATCTATACTGACCCTTCAAGACAAAAGCCACAATGCACCACCTGAAAGGCAGTCTCTAAGACTTAGGATCTAATAAACTAAACAAGAACCTCACCTCTTGCACTTCTTGTGAGGGCAGGTGGTGTACTGTACACATGTAACAGTTTCACAACTAAACACCGGCAAAAAGTGGCATACTGGCTCCATTTGACACATACCCGGACTAAAGGCCGTGTGGTGGATATTTCCAGTGTGGCAGTGGACTTGCTGCAGTGTTGCGTAGCTGCTGGTGTCCCAGATGGTGACGGCCCCATCTTTACAGCCAGAAACCAGCAGAGTCCCCGCTGGATTCAAACCAATGGTGTTCACCTGTACATGGGTGTGAGCGAGATTACATGGGGAAAACGAATCTGTATGTTTTGAGTGCTGCTGCCACTTTTCAGTGTTCAGACCCAACTCCCAACAAGTTCAAACTCCTCTGAATGAAGTCAATTAAAATACAGAGTTATCTTCCTCACTCACCCCAGCCTCATGCTCCAACTCAGCCAGTAACTGAAACTGGGATCTCTTGTGACTGGATGAGCTATCAGAAGCGCACTGCCAGACCTGTGAAATGACCAGCATCATCAACTCTTCCCTCTCAACTGAACACGTACATAACCCATAAAAGAAATACATGCACCACATGTGTCTGCAACAACGATGCGATGTTCGCTGACATTGTGTATTATTCGTATCTTTCACTCAACTTGTCCAAATGACAAGATGCCTGATAAATTCATGGCTGGATAACAATCGAATAACCTCATTACAGTACTTGAGTGTTTACCTTCACGGTGGAATCCCAGGACGCAGTGTACAGCCGCTCATCAAACCAACACATCTCACTGACTGCATCATCATGACCCATCAGTGTGTCCTGCCGCCTACCGAATGGGACGGAGTAGAAATAACTAAGGGAGGAGAAACATGTGGGTCAGTGTGTGAAGTCATGCACATCATAATAAAAATCATATGTAGGTAATGACTATACGTACACATTGTTGTCCCAGGAAGAGCACACCACCGTTTTACCATCTGCCAGCATCAAACATGATGATAATGCCTGTAAAATAGCAAAGTGGTTTATTGTTTGGAGAGAGTTCGACGGGACTAGAGGGACGATGAATTGGAAAGTGAATCCAGCTGCATACCATGTTAGAGAAGGACATGCTTCTCTGGAAGTCCTTCAACTCTTTGGAAAACATTTTAAGGGTTGTATCTGGAATAAAGAGTGATACAGATCAGTACCCTTTTTCCCACCAATGAGAAAACAACACTACAGTCAAGGAACATATGGCTTAAACTGAACTGTAATCAGTGCCTTTTGAACCAATCTGCAATCTTGTTCGCCCTTTCTACTTGTAAAATTGTAACCTTAATGCTTCTGATGGACAAACGAATTGCAACTTGAAGTGTTGTGCTATTCCTTTAATTCCTGAGTGAAATTCTGACTGCGATGACATCACTTTGCACCACTATGGTAACAGAAGAACCCCAGAGGGCCACTAGAGGCAGACGTTGCCATAATGCTGAGCACATATAAAATCTCAGCACACAGTAACACTAAACTGCAGTCAGTGCCTGTCTTTTGATCTGTTTTTTGTGCCTCTACAATAATCAATATCTGTCTCTTGATTTATTTAAGATATTCTCTAGACCTTGAGATGTGGAGAAAATAGCGGCTCCATCAAGAGACACAGCGATGCCCGTCACAGCCCTGCACATTCAACAGAAAAACAGAACATATGCATAAATATTCATAAGAAAAACATGGAGGGGAGGACTACTTAATGTAGCAGTCACACTAATACAATTAGCAAAGACAAGAGTGACAAAAATACAGTTGCAACAGAAAAGGTTTCATAAGCAAAGTTTAGAAATGTGAGAAAACACTTTTCTTCAGAGTGGTCGAAAGTAGTGCTGGGCGGTATACGGTTCAATCGGTATACCGGTTCAATCGGTATACCGGTGTTAGTTTCCCGTACGATATGAATTTCTCATAAACTGTCATACGGTGCACAGCCAAAACAACTTCTGTTGCTCTTCAACAGGCAGCAAAATATATTGTTCGCCACTAGGAGTGCTACAGTCGGAGCTAGTTGTCGTACCTGTATTGAGAGGGAACCCTAGTCATGGTCATAACTTTATAACAATTAACAACCCACAACTAACGCTCTTTAACAGGGCAAAACACCACGACACAACAGTTTGTGACAGATAAACAATTTGTAGCACTAATAATTGTACATTTATAAAATTTCTCCGCCGAACTGCATGCTGGGTAAAGCTCGCTAACAGTATGCTAACAGCGGAGAGAGGCTCTGTCGCAGCAGTAACGTTAAATTAAAGAACAGAGCGATGCAGGATGAACAAAGACTGAACAACAAAAGGTATTTAGGTCAGACACATATGCAACACTGATTACCGTAATATGTGTGGTATTTGTTATACATGTACGTTAGTACATAGAGGGTGATAAGAAGCTGTACATGTGGCGGCTTCTTCTTCTTCTTTACATTCCAATGGCGGATCGCAACCTCATTAACGCGGACAATTATTTGTAATGCGCGTTAACGCATTTTCTTTTTTTTGTTATTATAATCTTTTTTTTTGTTTTGTTTTAATTGAAAGACAAGAGACAATACATATACATAACAACAAGAGGTTGACAAGAACAGTGGGATAAAAGCCAGCAAACATCCTATAGTCAGTTGGACATCGCTGCGGTAAAGTCAGCAGACACTCAGATCTCCGTGGTCAACTCAGCAGACACTTACACTTTAGTGCACCTATATGCTGACATTCACGGTAAACACATTTAAACGGCACAGATCGGGAGCGAGTGAAGGACTTTGAAAGTTAGCGGAAACATTAACGTGAGACAACATCCGGTTTCTTCAGACGAACATCCGGTTTTCAGATGCCAACAAAGTATGAATTATATTCACATTAAGTATAAAACATGCTACCGGCATCTCGTGAACCAAATTTTTTGCCCTTTTGTTCATATAGCAGTACTTTTAAAATAAAAGTGCGCAATACACAACTTTTGAATTTATGATTGAACTTTGCCATAACAATGCGATTAATCGCGACACACATCTATAAATAACTAAAGAAATAAACCTAAACAACACAAGGGGAATGTAGGTGAAGAAAACAGAAAGTGACAGAACGGAAGACACGCCACACAAACAGCTGTTCACCGCTCGCTGGCCGGTCGTTTCTTTTCGGCGTTAATTAATTAATGCTTTAACGCGGAAAAAGAAATACCGCGATATACAGT